>NC_142103.1:90257957-90580002 GCF_054644295.1 Miniopterus natalensis | reverse complement strand
GTGAAGATTTAAATAAGACGATGCAGTTAAAGGATTTTGTCACCAGGCTTGATACATATTAGGGGATCAAGAAATTGAATTTGACCCCAAAGACAAGGGAAGTAAAGGCAAAACTAAATGAATGGGACTGTATCAAACTTAAAAGCTTCTGCACAGCAAAAGAAACTGACAACAAAACAAACAGGCAGCCAACCAGATGGGAAATGATATTTGCAAACAGTGGCTCCAACAAAGGTTTAATTTCCAAACTATATAAAGAACTCATAAAACTCAACACCAAACAAACAACCCAATCAAAAAGTGGGCAGAGGACCTGAACGGACACCTCTCCCAAGAAGACATAGGGGAAGCCAATAGATATATGAAAAGATGCGCAACCTCACTAGCAATTAGGGAAATGCAGATAAAAACTACCATGAGATACCACCTCCCACCTGTTAGAGTGAGTGTTATCAAGAAGACAGGTAATAACAAGTGTTGGAGGGGGAATGGAGATTGGTACAGTCACTACGAAAAGCAGTCTGGTGATTCCGCAAATAATTAAGAATAGAGCTACCATATAACTCAGCAACCCCTCTCCTGGGTATATACCCTAAAAACTCGAAAACATGTATTCACAAAGATATATGCACCCCTGTGTTCATTGCAGCATTACTCACGGTGGCCAAGACATGGAGACAACCAAAATGTCCTGCGATAGAGGACTGGGTAGAGAAGATGTGGGACATGTACATGATGGGTACTGCTCAGCCATAAGAAAGGGTGAAACACTGCCATTTGCCACAACATGGATGGATCTTGAGAATATCATGCCAAGTGAAATAAGTCAGTCAGAAAAAAGCTAAGAATCATATGATTTCACTCACATGTGGGATATAAAACTGAAACTTGTGGACACAAACAGCAGTGTTTTTGTTGCCAGAGGGAAGGGGGTGGGGGCTGAAGGGGGTGTTAATCTGTGGTGATGGGAGAAGATATGACTTTGCGTGGTGGCACACAGAGCAATATACAGATCTTGTAACATAAAACCCCACACCTGAGACCTATATGTTCATATTAACCATTGTCATCCCAATACATTTAATTAAAAAATAGAAAGATATTGCCTGGCCAGCAGTGGCTCAGCTATTGAGCATTGTCATAAGATCCAGGAGATCAAGGTTCTATTCCCAGTCAGGGCACATGCCCAGGTTCTGGGCTCGAGCCCCAGCGGGGGGCGTGCAGGAGGCAGGCGATTAATGACTCTCATCATTGATGTTTCTCTCTCTCTCTTCTTTCCTCTCTCTGAAATCAATAAAGATATTTTTTTAAAAAAAGGAAGAAATTAAGTGTCACAGGAGTTAACATATGTCAGTAAAATAAATTGACACTGTTCTTTTTACTTTATATCAACTAAACTTCATATAATTAAAAAAAGTTAGTGGTAATTAAATATTCTCTACCATAAGAAATGTTTTAAATATTGCATTAAGATCATTTACAAGATTACTGAGAACTTACCGAGTTAAAGAGCTGACAAAAATGATATTCCCACAATGCATTTTTATGAATAACCAATTTTCTTTTTGTAGATTCCAATGACAGCTTTGATTGTTCAACATATTTAAATTTTTTGGTTCTTTTCCACATTTTATAAGTAGAAAAAATAATAATTGTAATGAGATATTCTTATGTGCATCATCACAAATGGAGGTTTTATTGTGCAGGATTCAATAGAAAAGAAATACTTTATTTTTCTATCTTTATTTGTAAAAACACTGAAAAATAGTTATAACTAGAAGCCTTTTGTAAGTCAAAACAAAAAGTATTGTTTCTGACTGTTGAATGGGTGTTCTCATTCTGTCTCTTTCCCAATCATCAGTTGCCTATTCTAATAAAATGCATTCATTCTTCTATATTTCGTTCATATAGCTTACTCTTTTCCAGATAATTTACAAATGTTTTACTGCCTGCCAAGCCTTGTGTAATTAAACTAGATAACAGAATGTGCCCATAGTTTATTCTGTGGATTTCTAACTATAGATGCAGAGGCTTACATTAAGTCAAGGGTGAATGATAAACTTATATATTTTTTTCTTCTACTAAATATTTAAAGAATGTTGATTCTGGAATTCACTAAATATTTTGTGAATGCATCTATTGCCATTTTTCTTATTCATGCATTTTTTTGGGGGTGTTCTCCATAGAGCTTCATCTCTTTTCTCCAAGTTTGATATGTTTAGATATTTACCTATTCCTGCTAAAGTTCATTAATTATTTTTACCAGCAGAAAATGAGGGAGAAGTGGAAGAGGGAGGGGAAAAGAGAAGAATAGCAAGCTTCCCATTATTGCCTGGTTGTTACCATATAGCTAAACATTGTAAGTTTTCTTCTAACTATTTTAGCAAGAACCACTTTTTCTAGGGGTTTTATTGCCACTCGTGCTCACTTCACTTTGTACTCCTCTGCTGATTGTGGGTGGATGGAGTTTGAATATTTCAGAATAGTTACTGGTGGGCGGGTTCAAGAATCTCTAGTGGGTTGAGAAAAAAGCCATGTTTACATAGATGTGATCCTTCTATTAAAATCCCGGGAGTGAGTAATAGTTAATGGCTATGTTCATCACGCACATAACAGAGTCCATCTGTACAGGATCTGACAGGATCTGAAGACTTTCTGTGCAGGGGTTCTAATCTCCAAAATTTGATTTTGTTCCTTTGTAGTTAAAGTTTCTCTCCTGAGGGCGCAACAGGGGCCTGAATGAATGCCTTTGAGTCTGTACAAGCACAAGATGCCGTGAATCTGTCGATACTTAGTTGTCCTACTGCAGCAGATCCGAGCACATAGCTTTAGGGCCTTGTGCAGATTGCTTTGACTTTAGATCATATCTTTATGTTTATTGGCTTTCTATTGTGGGTAGCTGTGGTATCATATGATCTACTTAGGTGCCAGGTAAGTACATTCTCTTCTTTGATTTGAAGCCCAGTTCTTTAATAGTTTGAAATCCAGTGATGCTGTTTATACATTGAAAGCACCAGTAAATTTATAGAACACTTTCCATATGATCGCTCGCCAAACATTGCAACATGCCTCTCAAAATACACAAGATTTTTGCTGGTTGTTCCTGAATGACCATTTCACTTAAAATGATATTTAGACTATAGTAAAATCTAAATAGATATCATTATGTTCTCATTTACTGTCTCTACCTGAGAAAATATGTTACCTTAATCTTTACCACTTACCTTAATCTCCAGAGAAAGAGTAATCATTGCTGTTCATGACTGACTGTATTAAAACAATACTACTATCAAAGCATGGAAGTTAAGTAGCTACAAAATGCGTATATCTGAATCATAACTTTTGTAAGCAAAGAGCCATTAGTCAAGTTACATATATGGTTTTGTAATTATCCTTCAAAAACTCAACATATTAGGACAATTGATGATCTATGATTTGTGATAGCCCATTTAAAGGAACATTTTACTTTCAGTTTATTGGCAACTTTTACAACCAAAATTTAAAAGCCCCAAAATGGACATAATTTAAGATGTGCACTTTAATGAAGAAAGTAGAGAAAATGCAAAATGATTTGGAAAAAAATATTTTTATCTTTTATAACTTCTAAAAGTGATGCACCTTCCAGAAATGCTGTCCCCCACCCCGTTCTTTACAGAATGAAATAGTAACATGTAATGGACAGTACCAAGTTCAGACTGACATTAGGATGTGAATGTTTTAAATAAGTGACATATTTTAATTTGCAATTTTGAATCTAATATCAAATGCAAATTGCAATAGTCCTTAATGTAGAAAAGGGGAAAAATGTAGTGATTGAGTTTGGGGAAATTGTAAACTGGGCGGATCAAGCCAGCTGCAATGATGAACAAGGCTTCCTTTATTATTGCTTCAAGAAAAGCTATTGAGTGGCTAGCACAAAGTAGCTGCTTGAATGCGGGAATATCCAATATCCCTTTGAGAGGCGTATTTGATTATACATTTTCCCTTTACCCATTTTTTTCTTTCTAGCTCTCCAAGTTCCACACAGAGCCCCCCCCCCCCACATTGTTGTTCTTATCTTTGCTGTTCTTTTTGATCCATAAGTAATACTACTAACTACTGTTATCTATGTAAAATGACCTTTATCAGTCTTTAACTTTATACCTGATCCTGTTGTTCCTTTGTTTAAAACCTTCCCCTAAGTGCTTAGTGCTTACTCTAAAAGGGTTAGCTTGACAGGAATTTATTTTACAATCTGGATTTAGAATTTTTTTCAACTTCATTTCTCACTTTGGTTAAAGTGACTTTACATCCTGCATATTATTTCACAGTGCTGAACACACACACACACACACACACACCTCTCTCTAGTATATGCTTTTCACTAATTTCTGCCTGGAAAACTCTTACTCATCCTTCAATACCCAGCATCGGTGTCTCCTGTTAAGCCTTCCTTAACTTTTCTGTTAGAGTGTCATCCTATACCCCTCCCGCTGCCCTACCCCACACCCACAATGATTAGAATACAATTTCCTGTCAAAGCACTTATTTTACTATAATCGGTTTATTTGTCTGTCTCTCCTGTTAGAATGAAAGTTTCTAACAGGAGAGACCTCTAAAGTCCTTCTAAAGTCCTGAGACATATCTGCAGAAACTAGTCCAGCATACAGGACTTGTCATAACAGATCCCAATGAATAAATAGTTGATTGATTGAATGAATGAAATTTCACTTATGGATTTTGCACAACCCACAGTTGTGCGTGCCAATTTAATGTGCAGAGTTGGAAGCTGTTTGCAGCTCTTCCAGTCAGTTTTATGGTCTGCCAACACATTCTTGGTTGTTGTACACTCCTCACTGATAGGATTTTTCCCAACAGTACTTGGCTTGATTACAGTGTTCAAAATTGTTTTTCACTGTGTTTGGGTTTTACTTTTTTCTCTACTCGACTTCATTCTCTCAGATGCTGTGCAGCAGGCTGCTGGGACATCCTGTTGTTCCCCATTCCCCTCGTGTGCCTTACCCATCCAAGTAACTTTGTGACAAGAAAGGCTATGAAACTGGCCAGTTTCCAGCATCTTGTTGCTGGTGATCCTATATTACAGTAGGCATTTTAGTGGTGAACCCGGGCATGCTGCCACAGTCAGCAGTGCAGGTGAATGCCAATAAGGGCTCAGGCATAGAAATAAATCCATGAAGAATTGACTTTGTCAGTGCTTTCTAGTAAAGGCGAAAATTCTACATGCAAAGTACACGGATAGCAGTGGGCGTTACTTTGTTACTTGTAGTTCTAGATGAAAGAATACTAACATTCTTTACCTTAATTTCTGTTTTAGCAAGAAGTTGATGTTAATGGAAAGTAATGTATCCTCGCTGAGTATGTTACCTTGCTCTGCTCAGGGAGAGAGAACTGAATCGTATACAGTACTATAGGTCAGTGCTTCTTAAACTTGTATTGCCTAGGGATCACCTAGGGGATTTTGATTCAGTAGATCTGGGATAGAGCCAAGATTCTGCATTTCTAACACACTCCCAGATGATACCATGATACCTATATTGTTGCCCTGCGAACCTCACACTGAGCAGCAAGAATGGAGAGGGAAAAGTGAGCTCCTCAAAAAGCAGTGCTGGCTAATGGGCATGCACTGTATATCTTGGTTGCCTCAACAATGCCACAGGACAACGAGAGTGTGACCTAACAAAATAAATCAGTACCCCTATCACCACTTCATGTTAGACACTTCCTTCAGTTAGTGTTCTCCCTCGAATAAGTCTCTTTAAGCTTTTTATAGAAAAGAGAAGACGTTGGCCACCTCAACAAATATTTGATGAAAATAATTTAGTACATTAAAAGAGCAAATTCCTCTCTTAGGGTTTGAACATCTTAGCTACATCTTAGCTACAGAGGAAGTGCAGTTGCCAATTGCTTAGGGGTCTGGTGAATTTCTACCAGGTCTCTCTCTATCTTTTAAAATTTATCTTTATTGTTGAAAGTACTACAGATATCTCCCTTTTTCCCAATTGACCGCCTCCATCCCACATCCCCCCTCTCCCCCAGGCCTTCACCACACTATTGTCTGTGTCCTTGGCTTATGCACATATGCATATAAGTTCTTTGGTTAACCTCTCCCCACCCACTCCCCCACCCCTGCCTTCCCACTGAGATTCCTCAGTCTGTTCCATGCTTCTATGTCTCTGGGTCTATTTTGTTCCTCAGTCTATTTTGTTTATTAGATTTCACATATGAGTGAGATCATGTAAAACTGAATCTGGAAGAATCAGAAAACCTGAATAGGCCAATAACAACTGATGAAATTGAAGCAGTAATAAAAAATCTCCCAGCAATCAAAAGCCTTGGTCTGGATGGCTTCACAGGAGAGTTTTCTAATTCTTTAAGTTGTAAGGTTAGAGAGTTTACTAAAAAATTTTCTTGCTTTTTGAGGTAGGCCTGCAGTGCTATGAACTTCCCTCTCAGGACTACTTTTGCTGTGTCCCATAGATTTTGGGTGGTTGTGTGTTCATTTTCATTTGTTTCCGGTAAGTTTTTGATTTCTTCCTTGATCTTATTGATAACCCATTCATTGTTTAATAACATTCTATTTAGTCTCCATGGGTTTCAATCTTCTTGAACTTGTAGAGACTTGTTTTGTGTCTTAACACATGGTCTATCTTTGAGCATGACCCATGTGCACTTGAGAGGAATGTATATTCTGCAGCTTTGGGGTGATACCTTATGTAAATATCAATTAAATCCATCTGACCTAAGATCTACCCAGTGAAGTCAGTGGGGTGTTAAGGTCCATGACTATGACTGTATTGCTGTTGATCTCTCCCTTAAAGTCTTAAGGTTATTATTATTATTTAAAAAATATATATCTTTATTGATTTCAGAGAGAGAAAGGGAGAGGGAGAGAGAGAGAGTTGAAACATCAATGATGAGAGAGTAGCCATTGATTGGCTGCCTCCTGCATGCCCCTGACTGGGGACTGAGCCCACAACCCGGGCGTGAGCCTTGACCAGGAATTGAACCATGATCTCCTGGATCCTAGGTTGATGCTCAACCACTGAGCCAGGTTATTACTGATAGGTCCTTAGTTATTGCCATTTTAATTCTTTATGGCTATGTTTCTCTCTATATTTCTTCTTATTATTACAGCAGTCCCTTTAACATTTCCTGCAATGCCAGTTTGTGAAATGCTGGTTTCGTGGTAATAAGTTCCTTTAGTCCTTTTTTTTTTTTTTTTTTTGGTCTGGGAAGCTCTTTATTTCACCATCTATTTTGAATGAAACTCTTGCTGGATAGAGTAGTCTTGGTTTCACATCCTTGTTTTGGATTACATTAAATAATTCATGCCATTCCCTTCTGGCCTATAGAGTTTCTGATGAGAAGTCAGCTCACAGCCTTATGGGAGCTCCTTTATAGGTAACAGATTGCTTTTCTCTTGCTGACATTAAGATTCTCTCCTTATCTTGTATTTTTGGCATTTTAATTATGATGGGCCAGGGCATGGGCCTCTTTGGATTCTTCTTGCTTGGGACTTTCCGTGCCCCCTGAATTTGTGTGACTTTTTCCTTCACCAGGTTAGGGAATTTTTTTGCCATTATTTCTTCAAACAGGTTCTCTTACCCTTGCTTACATTTGACCTCCTCTGGCACTCTTATGATGCAAATATTGTTATAATTCATGTTGTTCCACAGCTCCCTTAGACTGTCTTCCTGTTTTTTAATTTTTTTAAATTTTTTGTTCTCTGATTGAGTGATTTTTTTCTACCGTCTTCTAATTCGCTGATCTGATCCTCAGCTTCCTCTAATCTGCTGTTTATTCCTTCTAATGTATTCTTTATTTCTGCTATGTCATTCTTCATTGCTGACTGGTCCTTTTTCATAGTTTCCGTATCTTTTTTCATGCTGTTGAGCTTCCTTACAATCAGTATTCTGAACTCTATATCTGAGAGATTGCTTATCTCCATTTTATTTAGCTCTTTTTCTGGAGACTTCTCTTGTTCTTTCATTTGGGGCTTGTTTTTTTGTTTCCTCATTTTGGCGGCCTATTTGGGTTTGTTTCTATGTATTAAGTAAGCCTGTTAGGACTCTGAGTCTTTTTGGAAGGTCTCTGGTGCAGGCCAATGCCAGACGCTGTTTGTGACTGGCCTTGAGTACGCTGTTTGAAGCTATCAACAACCCACGGCTTGAGGTCCTCTCTGTTGGGGCTGGGTGCATTTGGACAGGACCAAGATGTACACCAAAGTCTGCTTTTTCAAGGCCCAGGTCCAGAAGCAGATCAGGCAAAGACTCAGAACACTCTGAGGTCTGCCTCTGCCTGTAGGCTGATTAATCTGATTCTCTTAATGAGCCTCAGGCTGTAGAAACTCCTCTGGGTAGGGTGAAAGGTTTTCCAGCAGGTTGGGGCAATTGCTTCCCATCAGGCAAAAGCTGCTTGGAAGGTCAGTGTCTGCCTCTGCATTATTGGGGAATGACTCGACACAGGAATCCATAGGGTTGCCCTCTGAGCTCTATCTCAAGAGCCCATAACCCTAGATTCTCCTCACACATCTCCAGTCTACTCTGCCCTCCTTCTGCTGGAGCCCAAGGTGAGTTGTTGCACAGGAAACTTTGTGCATTTGCTCTTTAAGAGGGTGCCGGCATTTCTAGCCATCTCTCCCTGGCAGACAGAAACGTGGCTGCTTTTCACAGCCAGATGTTATATGGGCACCTTCCTCAGTTCTGGTGCTCTTGGTTGGGAAGCCCAGCCTGGGGTTTAGGCCTCAGTGGGAATGCCTCAACAGCTGAGATATTCCTCTGGACCTTCAGCTGCTGCCCACCAGGTGTCTTTTGCATAACTTTTGGAGAGAGCAGTAGTAGAACTATCATTTATTGAGCTCCTGCTATATAAGTGTGGGATGTACAAAGAAGCAGAAAACACAATCTCTTCCCTGAAGGAGTTTACAATTTGCTCCATTAAAGGGTCAGCTTTTTGAGGGCAAGGGTGTGTCTCATTTGCCTTTATAGCTCCAGAAGTATACACTAAATCATTGCTTATTAACAGAAATGTTGCTAAGACCTGGCATTACAAGAATATGTTATATATTTAAGGCCAAATCATGACTCAAATTTGCAACATGGTGAGTAGACTTACAAATGACAATTATATGCCACCTTTAGTCTGTATATCAGAGCTTCCTAATCCTGCTTTAAACAAAAAATGTGGCCTTGGGCTAAATGCTGTATTAGCATTAGTAGTATGCTGCTTATTAAATCACGAAGGGCATTCCAGAGTTTTAATTCTGTTTCTATGTGTAAAAGTGTACAGTCTGGATTCCACTACATTTGACCATGCAGCCCAAATTGTCGAAGTAGAGATAAGAAAGAAGAGCAGATAACTGTAGAATGTGAGATAGAATGTGGTAAGGAAAACATAGATCTTGTGGTGGTCAATAAAAAGTCCAGGGCCCAAATCAAGCCCACCATCTGTTTTTGTAAAAAAGTTTTACTGGAACACAGCCATGCCTATTCATATTGTTTGTGGCTGCTTTCATGATGCGACCTCAGAGTTGAATAGTTGTAACAAAAATTGCATGGCTTGTAGAGCCTAAAATCTATCATATAAGAAAAAGTTTGCTGACCCCTTAGAGTTTAAGAAGTAGATTTACTTCTTTTTCCCCCCAGTCTTATTGTGATGTAATTGACATATAACATTGTGTACGTTTAATGTGTAATGTTTATTGAGGCAAGAGAAGAAAAGGAGATTGCCAAGTGTGGCCCATCACTCTGCTATTTCTACTCCTGGCTCTTTCCTCCACTTTAATGAGCCTCATATACATCCCATTAATATTCAAGTTCCATCTACCTTCCCCCTCATATCCCTGCCTCAAACACCTGCACCTTGACCTTCCTTCAAGGGTAGGGACCACATACAAGCACTGTGGGTTCTGTCTTCAGAAACTCAACCAAAAGAAGAGGCCCACAGAGTCCCTAGTAGTGGGACCATGGCCTGTTGGACAGGACATTTTAAATTTGGGGGCACCAGATATGGTCTGAAATGTGGAGACAAAGGCTTTGGGTATGTGCACTTCCTTGGTTCCCCTAGATTCCTTGCTCATGGGTAGTGGCTTGGCAGGATCAATGCCAGAGTTGTACCCTCTAAAGGGAGGGACAGGGCATGGGCCTCCGTGCTTGGGTCTAAAAGTGATACTGCTAAAGAGTCTTATTTAAATTGGAAGCTGAGCAAGGGGTATATTAGGAAAGTCTTTTAGTTAGGTGGGATATTGTGATTTATAACGTTAAAGAGAAAACCACAGACCCAAAATTGCATCACTTCTGCTAAAGTCCATGATACCAAACCTAGATTTAATACTTGACCTAAGTGCTGTTCCAACCTTTAGTAGAAATAAAATCTTAATCAACCAGTCTAGAATTTTCTGGTCAAGTACCAGTAAGATAATCTGTCACATTGGTCCTTTCCATACCCAGCTCCCCATAGAAAGAATAGGCAATCTGCATGATTAAAACAAACAAACAAACAAACAAACAACCCTTGCCAATCCCTGCTCCCCAAAGAAGATGTCTTGATCTAAAAATAATTATTTTCTTTTGTTAATAGCTACCTTGACCCACTCTTCTTCCTATTAAAAAAACCTTCCATTTTGTATAGCCCCTGGGAGTACCCTTCTCCTTAATAGATGGGATTCTACCTGACTCATGAATTGGTTAATTAAGTCAATTAGATCTTAAAATATACTCAGTTGAATTTTGTTCTTCATTAATAAGAAATATATATGTGGTCTTCCTCCAGTTTCTGGCACAAAGCTCCAAAACCCTTGGAAGTTGCTAAAGGATGAGAGTGATACAGTAGGTCTTTTGTTATGTTAATGAGGCGACATTTGGAAAGCACCTAAGCCTAGGGCCTTGTAGCCAGGGGAGCCAACTACATGATTGGAGGGTTGGAACTTCCCCAACTTCCAGGGCAGGGAGCAGGAGAGCGGTTAGAGGTTGAATCAAGTCTCCAATGGCCAATGAATTAGTCAATCATGCTTATGTAATAAAGTCTATAAAAACCTAAAAGGATGGGGTTTGGAAAGCTTCTAGGTTGGTGAACAAGTGGAGACGTGGGGAGAATGGTGCACCCAGAGAAGGCAGGGAAACTCTGTGCCCTTTTCCCATACCTTGCCCTATGTGTCTCTTCCATCTGGATGTTCCTGAGTTATATTCTTTTATAATAAACAGGTAATCTAATAAACAAACTGTTTCCTTGTATTCTGTGAGCTGCTCTAGCAAATTAAAGGAACTTGAGGGGGTTGCTACAACATCAAATCCAGAGCCAGAAGCACAGGTGACAGATTACCTGGGGTTGTGATTGGCATCTGAAGCTGAAGGGCAGTCTTGAAAGACTGAGCCCTTAGCCTGTTGAATATGATACTATCTCCAGGCAGAGTGTGTCAGAATTAAGTTGGATTGTAGGACACCCAGCTGGTGTCCAAAAATTGTTTGGTAGTGTGGGGAAACCTGTATCCTAACATTAAAATTGGGTGTACAAAACCCAAAGATTAGGTTTCAATGACTGTGAGAATTTTGTTGTGTTCAAATGGCAAAGAGAGGTATTCAGAGGAGATAAAACTTCATGAGTAAATTCATAGAGGTGGAAAGTGCTTTAAGAACTAGTGGGGAATGGCTAGGAAAGAGGGTACTTTTTATCTATGAAAATACATACTATTTCATTTTATCTTCACAGCCATCAATCTGGTCAGTACAGACCTTTTCTTTTCAGTGAGTGAGTGAGAAATTGAATCATAATTAAAAATCAGAACCAGGAAACCTGAATGCTTAATACTAATACTATCAACAACACTTTGGGCCCATCTCTTAATATTTCAACCTATTATTTTGGAAGATAGAGCTATTCTAGTCTAGGTCTATGATTCCTAAGTGTGTGGAGGGTATCACTGTTAATAATAGGAATTTATTGTATGCTTGAGATATGTTGGAGTGGAATTTGGGAGAGAAGGGAAAGAAGAACCAGCTGTAAGTGGAGAACCAGTGCTCAGTCTAGAAAATGGCTCTGGTTGCTTTTAAGGTTAGACTTAAATAAAATGACATAGTTAATTAGTGTCTGAGCTAGAAATAGATAATAATCCCCATGACTTTGGGCCCTGTGTTACTTGTTCTCTATACCGAATTCAAGAGTCAGCAATGTGGCACCAGATACATTCTGAAACTTTACTTCACCAGTTTGAAATAGGGAATGTATTAGACCAGTGTTTTTCAAACCTTGGTGAAATCAATAATCCCCTGGTGAGCTTTCTAAATGCTGATTCCTTGACCAAATGTGAGGGACCCGATTCTGAAGGTCTGCACAGGGTGTAGGAACAAAGCACCAGTGGAAATCTGGATGAAGGGAATCACTTAGAAAAGCAGTGGATTAGAATGTGCTTTCTTTCCCTTTGGACAGTAGCTCTCTCCTGAAGTGCCTTGAGTACGCTGAAAACCTGAGTTATTTCTCCAAGGGGGCTGACTGACTTGTGCTGACCCATTCACATGATTTTGCCCATTTCCACTTAGTTTATGGAGTGCCCATATATGAGACTGGAGTTAGGGAGTCATCTCTGACCAAGGGACAAAAGGCAGTTTTCTGACCTCTGATTTTATCATCGCCATACTCTAACTCGCTGAGCTAACCAGCCACAGTTCTATTGGAACTCACCATGGAGACAGATTAATTTTAACTCTGAGAGAACATGGGCTTTTCAACACAAGTTAAATATAGGCTGGCACAGAACATTACAGAAGTGTTAGGTCCTCAGAAATTTTTTTTTAGCTCCCAAACTTTGAGCTGCTACCAATATATGCTCTTCCTACTTTCTCCTGGCCATTCTGACTTTCTTCTTTCTCTGATCACTGAAATAGAGAGGGAGGGACTTCACCAGAGGGAAACACCGAGGTCATCTGTGAGCAAGCTTCTCCTGAAAGATCGCATTGAAAGTTGATCAAAGAAAAGGTCAAATGTCTTAGGCTCTAAGCTTTTGTGCTTGTTTGTGTTTTATTGGAAGAAATACTTACCTTAAAGAAATATCAAATACATTTTCAAATAAGTTTTCACAAAATAAATGTTCTGAAATTTGACCAAATTGAAAAGTTTGGTGGTAAAAACACTGCATAGTTCCATCTGTAATAGTTTTTATTTTTTTCTGGAACTAAAAAAGAGTATAGACACATACACACAACTCCCACTTTCAGTGGATATCTCATTAAAATACTACACAATTTAAATGTTGATGAGGCCTTTTCAAATTGAGAAATTAAAATGATACCGTGTCCTCTTTCAACTAGGGGTTGGCATTAATAATTTTTTGTACTTCTGATTAGAATATGGTTTTTAAAAAAATTAATGATTTTCAATGGTGGAATTATGTCCAGTATAAGTGGATTCTACAATAATATTGGGAAATAGAAGATGAAATGTAAAAGGCTGGTAATAATGGGCCATGTATGACCCATATGGTTATATGTGTTAATATTTAAAAAATACTAATACATTAATTAGTGATAAATACAAATACTAATAAATCTGATGTAATATAGAAATTTTAATTATTGGAATATTGGTCTCCTTAGACTATATTACAATACTAGTTGTAGTGAAGGGTGAAGGCCCTAGAGACCATTGCTTGAGATTCCATCCCAGCTCTATGTCCTTGGCTACCCTATGTAATCTCTGTGGTCTGTTTTCTCACATAAAAATGAGTGAAACTGCTCATAACATTGATATGAGGATTCAAAAAGATCGCATAGATTCAAAGCTTAGTACAGTGCAGTACACAGCAAGTGGTTGGTTAAATGTTAGCTATTAGCAATATTTTAACCATAGTTTTATCTTCCTCCCCTAAAAACCAGTTGTCAAGGGGTGAGGATCTGTTTCTTTAGTTGAAATGCCTTATCTCTATTGTGCATATAAACATATGCATTAATTTGTTAAAGTCAATTAATAAAAAATAAGTATAGCCATATTTTCAAAACAGCCCTATAAATAATAAACATGCTTCCAAGTTCTCAACAGAATGATAAAAGCTCCCAACAGGCTCTTGCCCTGCTGAGTTTCCCTATGAAGCCAACAGCTTAGCCAGCCTCTCAAAGGCCATGGAAGCTTGAAGGTCAGACACTGTATGTGTAGGGGTCACTTCCAGATTTAACGTTTACATGCAGGCCACATAGATCAGTAGCTGTGTCAATTTCTGTGAGCTATGAGACATCTATGTTTGAAACATTGCATTGATAATATGAGAAAGGAAATAATCAGATCCAGTAATCATACTCAGACCTACTAAATTAAAAGCAGAAAGGAGAGTTACACAAACATCAACTCTGAAAGATAGAAAGTTGACTGTGAGGCCCTAGCCAGGTCCCTTCTTCCACCAACCTTCAATCTGGGTTATACTTAAAATATCTCAAATAATTAAATGATCATCATAGTAGTAACAATTCTGTTTAAAGTTATATTTATCAGTGATGATTTGTTTCTATATCTTTGTATAAATCAAAGGAACCTGATTTGTTATTGCCTAGAATTTACAACAAAAGCTGAATTTACAGTAAAGTATTTTTCTCTTCATAGCTGAACATTTTTCATAAGCCCTCACTTCTTTGTCACTTTAGAAAAATATCTAATTTTATTTTTTAAATTTATCTTTATTATTGAAAGTATAACAGATATTCCCGTTTTCCTCCCCATTGACCCCCTCCACCCAGCTCCCTCCTGTTCCCCACAACTTCCCCACACTATTGTCTGTCTATGGGCTATGCATGTATGCATATAAGTTCATTGGTTAATCTCTTCCCGCCCGCCCCTCTTCCCTCTGAAATACATCAGTCTGTTGCAAGCTTCAATGTCTCTGGATCTTTTTTGTTCATCACTTTATTTTGTCCATTACATTCCACATATAAGTGAGATCATGTGATACTTTTCTTTCTCCCTGACTTATTTCACTTAGCATAATACTCCCCAGGTCCCTTATCAAATATTAATTGATCACAATGGCGTGGGTGGAATTCCACGTTCTCTGATCTGTTCCATTGGTCTATATGCCTGTTCTTGTGCCCATACCAGGGTATTTTGATATAAATGGCTTTGTAGTATAGTTTGATATCCAGTACTGTGATTCCTCCAACTTTGTTCTTCTTTCTCAAGATTGTTGAGGCTGTTCAGGGTCTTTTTTGTTCTATATAAATTTTTGGAATAATATTAATTCTTCCAGTCCACAAACACAGTATATGCTTCCACTTGTTTGTATCTTCCTCTATTTCTTTTTTCAGTGTCCTACAGTTTTCCATGTATAGGTCTTTTTGGTTAAGTTTATTCCTAGATATCTTACTTTTTGTTGTTGCAATGGTAAATGGTATTGTTTTTAGTTTCTCTGAGGGTTCATTATTGGTGTATAAAAATGCCACCAATTTCTCGATGTTAATTTTGTATCCTGCTTCTTTTCCAAATTCATTTATTATGTCTGGCAGGTTTTTGGTGTTTAGGGTTTTCTATGTACAGTATCATGTCATCTGAGAATAATGAGTTTTACTTCCTCCTTTCCAATTTGGATGCCTTTTTTTCTTCTTGTCTGATGGCTGTGGCTAGGACTTCCAGTACTATGTTGAATAAGAGTGGTGACAGTGGACATCCCTGGCTTATTCCTGATCTTAAGGGAAACACTTTTAGTTTTTGCCCACTGAGTATGATGTTCACTGTAGGCTTGTCATGTATGGCCTTTATTATGTTGAGGTATGAGCCCTCTATTCCGCTTTGCTGAGAGTTTTTATCATAAATGGGGGCTGGGTTTTGTCAAATGCTTTTTTCTGCTTCTGTTGATATGCTCATGTGATTTTTATCCTTCATTTTGTCGTTCAGTTATGTGATGTATAACGTTTATTGATTTGTGAATATTGTACCAGCCTTGCATCCCTGGAATAATCATGGTGTATCATCTTTTTTATGTATTGCTGGATCCTATTTGTAATATTGTGTTGAGGATTTTAGCATCTATGTGTTTTTGTTTATTTATTTATTTATTTATTTATTTTTAAAAAAATAGATCTTTATTGATTTCAGAGAGAGGAAAGGCGAGGGAGAGAGAGAGATAGAAACATTAATGATGAGAGAGTCACTGATCGAGCCCACAACTCAGGCATGTGCCCTGACTGGGAATCGAACCCTGATTGCCTGGATCCTAGGTCGATGCTCAACTGCTGAGCCACGCCTGGCCGGGCATCTATGTTTTTTTAAACTGTAGGTTAACTGTATATTAGCTCTTACTATCAAATTTAACTGAGGAAAAATAAGTGATTATAGGCAGAGCCTTTCCTCTGCTTTGTCTAGAACAGTTATAGAAATGAACTAATATTTTCAAATTTCATGTTAATAGTTTCCAGTGGGAAGGAGGCAGTAGATAAATTATCTTTCTGTTCTACTCCTAAAATTTTGCATAGCATTTTAACAGAATTCTCAAAATGGGGAGGCAGGTTAGCCTCATGTTTATCAATTCTCTATACACATCCGTGTATCATGATCATTTTTCATCCCATTCAACCATCCAGTCCACTTGGGAGGCTATTTAAAAGATGTTAGATGAAAAAGTGGTTTATGTCTCCCACGTCTTTGATATCTCTATTTTTCTGGAACCTTCAGGGATAGGTGAGCACTCCCTACCAATACTCCAAGAATAGATACTTTTTCCCACACCTATCTCTTCTAGTGTATGATTCTACTTATCTCTTTGAGACATTTCATTGGAATAGTTTATGTAAACATAATTTTATCAGGACTTTATGCTTTAGACACGAAAGTGCATTTCTTTAGGGATAGTTACATCTTACTTGTTCAATGTGTGAAACATACAACTTTGATTTTTCCATGCTACAGTGATATACAATGATTTGGAACGGAAGTAATACAGTACTGTTCCCTCCATTGCCTGTCTTGAATAGTAAAAGAATAAAGATTGAATATTTGGGGTTAATTAATATATACAATACATAGATTACTAAAATTATATTTTAATGTACTATAGTGCTATTATATAGTTGAACAGAAAAGCTCTTAGGAGACATAATGTAGGAAGGTTATCTTTAAATAATGACCATTACACAGTACTACAACATGATTTTGTTTTAACTATACTTTCTGGTGATCTGGGTAACAAAATTTACTTTGATTGGATTGGACCAATTAATATTTGGTCAAGAGCAATTTTTATTTTCAGCAACTTTACCAGAAAAACTTAATTATAAAAATATTTTTTATAAACTATTTCATATTCTGAGATTATAAAGCTTTTCTTTCTTTTTTTTCCCTGTTAATCTTCACTGAAGGATATCTTTTCCATTGATTTTTTTAGAGAGAGTAGAAGGGAGGGAGGAAGGGGAGAGTGAGAGAGAGAGTCATTGATGCGAGAAAGATACATCAATTGGTTGCCTCCTGCATGCTCCCAAACTAGGGCTGGGGATCAAATCTGCAACCCAGGTACTTGCTCATGACTGGGAATTGAACCCATGACCCTTCCATGCATGAGATGATACTCTAACCACTTAGAATACTGGCCAAGGATAAAGTTCACTTTACTATTTCTTATGAACCGACTCTGGAAGCCAGATTTCACATTAAGTCAATGAAATGCCCCTTGGTTAGACAGCGACGGAAGTAGGGGGCTCCCATATTTCTGAAGAAAGTTTGAGATTATATTGTGGGTGGTGAAGGGGAGGGTGCTTACAATGTGTGGAGTCATGGACTCAGAAAGAATGTAACCCTGCTGGCTGAACCCTCTCTTCCGTACAGAGAATCACAGCAAAGCAAGAAGGGGTAAAGTGGCTGAGAAGGGCCAGTGCCAGTGGTATGTGACTCCAGGATCTACTCACAGAAGTTTGCAGGCCCATTTGGAGATCTTGATCTGCACATCAGAGACTCAGTAGCTAATGTTAATCACTAAGATAAAGGTCTTATTTATCTAATTTTAACATTTGCAATAGAAGTTAGTTAGATTAATCTTTACTATGCAGCTCTCTTATCCTTTATCATATTTCATACATTTAAAAATCTATAAAAGTGGTGGTAGATAGAGAACATGATATAAAATGTCAACTTTGATTTCTCTTAGAGAGGTTAGAGTAGAAGGTGGTTTTGTTTAACGGAGCTGTACCACATAAATACCAATAGCTGAATGTGGCACAGAACATTTATATAAGAATTCTGATTATACAGTATTGCTTATTTTCATGTGACTTATGGATAACTTACAATAAGAGATATCATATTGAGGTAAGCATTGAGTTTAATGTTCTTGAAAAATTCTTATGCTGTGGTTACCTGATGCTACAAATTAACTTGTACTGATTATTGTCTCTGTTGTCCCCGTCTCTTTTCACATTTTAGTTGATGATACAGTCTAGTCCTACACTTACATACCAATGCATTTTTTTCTTGAAAAATTAGTTCTATGAAATATTCTGAAGGAAAAATATAAACAGTTCTTTGATCAGTTAACTTTGGAAGATACTGAATTCTGTTTCTCCTACATTGATGGTCATAATGGACATAAGCATAACAAGGCTCTGAGAAATCCTGCAGTTGAAAGAAAAACACTAAAGAGTTTGTAATCCAGTGTTTTCTGGGTGTATTTGATCATGGGACACTCTTTTTCCATAATGCCTTATTACATCTCACTGAATTTTGGGATATGCCAATGTGGACATCCAACATGATTCTATAAACTGGAATTTGCCTGTTTTTTTTTTTTTTTTTTTAAACTGAAATGAATCTAAGTACATAAAATGAGATTTTCAAGAAATATATCGCATTTCTATGTTTTCTTAAGTTGAGTTCATTCCACCTTATTATCTCACTTGGGAGAATCTCTTTTCCCCACAGTGTAGTCACCTGGCAGCTTTCCTTTCTGGAGGCCTTGCTTCTTTCCAAGGAATAAGCCAATGTCTCTGGTTTTCCTCACTTTGAACCTCACCTCAAGTCCAGCACTTCAAAGTCAATCTCATTCTCCCGAGGGGATGGTGAGGAGTCTGCGCATGAACAGCTCTGTGGGTTTCAAGCCCATTGGAATTCTTGCTTTCTAAGCTACTCTGTCTCTTCCCTCGAACCTTCTGTTTATTTTGTCATAGACTTTGATGGCTCATTTAACCAAAAGCCTAATTCATTCTACTTTCTGTTTGTTCAGACAGGGCTTAATCTCCCAAGGCTCCAAGTAGATCAGAGGACAGATTTTCAGTTCCTCTTTCCAATTTTGTACAGAGGGAAATAAAAAACAAAACAGTTTAATTTCATTAAAAGATTCTGAAAATATTTAGTCCATTTAATAATTGAAAAGATACCACCTTTATTACTTTTACATGGTTTTATCTTAGGCCTTGCCTATGTCTCTCATGTCATATCACTCTCCCCCTTGCCCACTAAGCTCAAGGCAGACAGGCTCTCAATTCACTTTCTGCCTTTGGGCCTTTGTCCTAATGGTCCCCTCTTTCAGCATTGTTCTTGCTCTTCACATTGACTGCTCCTTGAAATACAAACTCTCAGATTAAATTTCACATCCTTGGAGGAGACTAAAGTATCTACCTAGTCCTTCACGATCACATCAGTCCATCTTAAATTTTTGCATAGCATCTGTTATTTGATAATGCTTGTTTACTTATCTTTTTGTCTCTCCCTACAAGAATCAAAGATCCAGGAGAGCTGCGACATTTTTTTTCTTGTTCTCCATTGCTTCCTGGGTACCTAATACAGTGCCAGGAAAATAGTACAGATTCCATAGATCTTTGCTGAATGAATAAATGAATATTTGCCTTTCCATGTCTATTTTTTGGGGGGTTATTTCTTGTACTTTTTTTACTGGAAACTTCAGGCACCCTTTGCACTGTTTCAATCTCTTCCCTCCCCTCTGACCACTTTCATGCCATTTCATATAATAGTCGACCTTCGTTTCTTATCCCTAATTCTGTAGTTCCTCTGAGGGTCTGAGTTAATCTTTCGTGTCTCTTCATATTATACTATCTTGAAGACTGCGTTCTTTCCTAGACTTAATTTTTTTTTCCTGTGGCAAAAACCTTTCTACATTATCTTCTTTGACACCTATAGCTTAGTCCTGTTGCTCGCTTTTCTGCTTTGCTGTTGAAGTGCTAGCAAAAATTGCTAGTTAAATCTTCGTTTTCTTATTATTCAATGTGTATTAATGTCATATTATTAAGCAGACTAGGAACATCTTGAGGACAGGAGCCATTCCATATCTCTCTTTTTTAAATTTATTTTTTAGTAGCACTTAAGACATTTCTCAAATTTATCATATTTCAACTGTTCAATAAATACATACATGCTCATAGACAGCGTATACTGAAAAACACAGAATCCGCATTAATTAATCATCTTAAATGAGCCACTGGTATGATTTACTCATATTACTAAAATTAAGAAGAGGTAAGTGGCAGATTTCTTGCTTTAATGTCCTTTCTTTGACAGGGCTGCTTCCTATTATGATTTTCCCCACATTTAAGACAATTAAATATATATCTTTAAGTTATAAAAAGTCATATAAAAATGCTAAATCAAGTTGAGACAATAAAGAAATAAAAGTATAATCCATGGGAAAATTGTGTTCTTAAATATTTTTCTATTTTTAGTGTTCTGAAATTAGGATATATTACTTTGATGGTCTAGAAAAAAATATTTTCCTAACATTTTATATATAAAATTCTATCCTGGGATTTCTTCAAATACAAAAATCATTTAAAATTATCATTACCTAAGAAATTCGTGTTTGTGGTCACAAATTCAAACAGTACCAAATTAAATAATAAAGTACCAAATAAAAAAATAAAATGATCTCCTCTGGCTATTAAATGTATAACACATGTATTCTTCTAAACTACAAAGATTTTATTCATGGATTGTTTGAAAATAAAAAGATAAATGGAATCCAACAGCAGCAATATATATTTCTCACTAAAATTTTATCTGTGTGATCATAAAATTCATTTATGCTTTTTATTAAGTCAGAAAAGTAATCCTGTCAGTAAAAGTGGATTATAGCTTTATTACAAAGTTTATAAAAGGAGTCAGAACCTTTAAAGTTTTTTGTGTCTTTTCAGTGAACATTACTTGGGGGTAAAATGCTATTGTGCAGTCAAGTGAATTGATTCTAATCACAGTTGTTTTCTGTGAATTAAATCACCAACAAACCTCAATCACTATGCAGACTTTTAAAGGATAGAATTCTACTTATAGTAGAAGATTAAATTTTAAAATACTACTGGACATTAATTTATTTTTTTCACATTTAATTTTCAACTCTGACTCTCAGTTTCTTAAAGAATCATTAAATCATATTTTGAAAAGCAAATCACTTTAATATGCAAAGATTTACTATCTCCCCAAGCCAATATCTAGTGTGTAATGCACTTATGACTTAGCCTTGAGAGTTAGACACTTATGTGTAGGAAAAATTGGGATATAAAATAGATTTTTCATTCCATGCGAAAATAGGCAAGCTAGCCAAATTATCAGCTTTCATTCCTTTTCTATTTCAGAAACGAATACATCCCTAACTTCATTAGTTACTTAGGGAAAGATACATATACATATACGTTTATGTATGTATATATAAAACATCTTTACTTTTTAGATTGTGACCCTTATGCTAAACTTATCCCCTAGGTTTTCTTATATGGGTCATGCCATAAAAATAACCATTTCAGGGTTAGTCAGGTCAGAATCTCTGTGAAAGCCATTATACTGTCTGTGTATCTTTTGACCTTATCAAATTATGTTTTCATTCATTCTCCTTGTACAGATCAAGGAGAGAATTGTTAAGTATGGATAAAGTTACAGACTGTGTTGTACCAGCTACCAGCCTGGGGAAATTTATTGCAAGGCTATTTCATAATGGCCTGGCACTAGGTTGGAAGCCATTTTCAATAAATCGATTGATGTTACTCATTGTGTCTCTTGTAGCAAGACAGAGGGCATCGGGCCAGAGACTCTGAGAAGTCTAAAACCTTCTCAAACAGCAGTGATATTTAAAGTGTGGCTTTATCACCTGCATACACTGCACTGTGCTGGTAGAAATGAGAATGGAAGAAAAAGAGAAGATTGTATTATTGGTTAAGGAACAGCTTTTTACTCTTTCCTTCCTACCTTTTATCTCATACTTGAAAGGTCTGGCCCTGGGAGGGATTTTGTCCTTGTGTCTAAATGACACAGCAGAACAGCGATTGCAAGGTCCCAAGTTCAAACAAGTCCTGAATATACACCTTTTTCTTTGTCATAGGTCATTTACCAGTTGCTGGAATGATTTTACATATCCTTTAAGTTAACGAGCAGTAAAAAAACCCAAAAAACCCTTTGAGGTTGCATTTAGAAATTCTTTAGTGTCAACTAGCACTGGGGACATTTGGCACTTCTTTGATTTCTTGCTGTGATGCCCTGTCACCACAAAGACACAGGCTTAAGCTGTTCCCTTCAAGTGTGTATGAGGGAAAATGCATTTGAACATTTTGTATATTTTAGGAAGAGTTTAGATAATAGGGTCAAATTTCTAAAATTTGTATGTGTCACTTGCTGCTCATCCCTTCCCCTAGCCTCAGTTTTGTTCCCCTGTAGTACTTCTCAGTTATTTGGGAATATTTACAATAGAATTAGAGATAAAATGGTTCTCCTACCTTTGCCTTCTATTACTACGCCTGAGAAAAATGGGAAATGTCATCCTTTAAACCACACACGACATCACATGTTTAATTTCTGCTCTTTTTAACTATCCATTTTATTTATCAAGGTGAAGATTTACCCTAAATGTCTCCTATTAACTACAGCATTACTTTTGTTGAAAGTCCACTGTAATTTTAGCCACACCTCCCTTAGACAACTATGACTGTCATGTCAACCCTCAGGCATCAATCCCTTCCTCCCTTTTCCACTGCCCACAGCTACCCAACAAACTACCTCCCCCCGCAAACCACGCACATTTCCTCTTCAGTGCCCGCTGGTTATGCCTTTTCTTCCTATAGCCCATTTTCCCCACCATTACGTTTATTCCCATCTTACTGAATCCTTTCTTGGTACTCACGTCAAACCTCAAATATTTTGTCACCAACTCCATGAAGCTTTTGTCTATTTGCCCGCTCAGTAATCTCTCCCTTATCTGAATTTATAATCCATAGCATAGCACAGAGTCCTAAACTACGTACTTGTTTTATTATTTCTTTAGCTATTTTGTATATGTTGATTTTGTCCTAATTCCTTACACTTCTTTTCCAGTTCCCAGTGAATCTAAACCAACCATTTGCATTTGGTTAGTTTTAAAATACTAATAGTATTTTAAGATCAATTCTTGCATACTTTCCAACCTTTCTCTAGAATAATTATGTCACCATGAATGAAGTAAGTTTCCTCCTGCTGGCTGTGGAGCATTGCATATTACTTTAGTTGGAACATAAATAAATGCCACATCAATAAATGATAGGAAGGCCTGAGGGTGGGGCAGATGCGGGGTGGAAGGGATCAATGGTGATGGTGGTGGGAGGAACCTCTGTAATACTTTCAACAATAAAGATAAATTAAAAAAAATAAATGCCCCAATATAAGATAAGATCTCTGGGAAGTCCTACTTGCAGGTGAGCAAGAAGCAGAGTGTCTCTAAGGTAACTTATTACTTGGATATCTCTCAGGATATTAATGATGAAAAGGAGTGGCCGGAGGAAATACTTTTCCCTTCTCAATTGCAGCACTGTAACTAAGTGACTTCTGGTAGATCAAATAGACTATTTTGGGGATTCCTGCTCACCCATCTCCTCTGTGTTTTCAGAGCTGCTGTAGAGCTGTTAGAATACTGAACTGATGCTTTTTGACTTGCCAAACAGTGGGAGCTTTCTATTTAAATAGTTATCCCTTAGAAGAGCTATATTAGGGAGCTCAAAAGAAAGGATTTAAGGGCCCACACAGAGTGGAGAAGCAGCAGATCAGCCACCTACTGGGCTCTTGTTCCTTCGAATGCTTCTAACTACGTATTTGTAAGGTAGACAGCCTCCAGCTCACGGAACTGTATGCTCCTTACCTGCCCTTTTGTGTTTAGCAAACACATGGGAAGGGCAGCTCTTCCAGGCTTTCTAAGTTGTCTTTCATTGCTCTAGGTAAGCAATACCACACAGCCAAGTGGGCAGAGGTCCAGGTGTACTGCTGGCAGCTAGGGGATGTGATCATAGGAAGAAATCCTTTAGGGGCAGGAAAAGCCTTGTGGTCCTTTTCCAAGTGACAAATATGTAAAATGTTGGTAGATTAAGAAACCAAGGAAGTAATCACAAGCTCTGTTTCATCAAGCATCTACATAGTTGCTTTCTTATACTTTTATTAAGTTTATAATTTTGATAATAAAAGAATCAACTACATTTGGTAGAGCAAATGGGATTATTTCTGTAGCTCTTAAACAAATAAAAACTTTATTACTCCCAGAGAATGATTTTTGCTCTACCACTGTTGTTATAATTTTTTGTTCTTGTGCCCATGCCATGGAAAACAGACCTATACTAAAGAAGATATAGACAATATGAGTTAGAGTTAGGAGACTTGCTATACTACCAGGTAAAGGTCTTTTTCTAAATTTCATTGAAACCTGGCATTCAGAAGTAGGCCAGAAATAGGCCTAGCTATCTATGCAGACATCTCTTTTCGTATTCTTGTTAAACATCTCCTAGGAAGCAGCTAGTTCTGTTGTGAGCCGACATAGATTCTTCCACTCCACTCCACTTTCTTTTTTTATTATATGTACATCATTATGAACTATTTTAAACATAAAGATAGAAAAATAAGAAAAAATCTCAACATCCAGATTTAACAGATGTTATATGTTGTCAAATCTTTTCCAACTCTCTTTATTTATAATGAATTTTAAAGTTACAGCTAAAGCCTCTCCCCAGCCTCTCTCTTTGCCACTCTGTTTCTTACGTACTTATTACAGACAGGGTTTATAATCCTTTCAGAAACTAATTTATTCCTTAACTCCACAACCATCTCCTGACTTTCTTAGGTAGTCTGTAAGGAGGTAGCTCAGAAATATGCTATTATAATAGGTGTCAAACTTAACTGCCCCCCTTATCTGGTGTCACTGGTGTACAAATACCCTCCCCTTGGGCTACCTGCAGTTGTCTATTCTAAAGGATAGAGAGTTTTAATATAACACTCTAAAGTGTGGAGGAGCCATTTATGTGCTACCTAAAACCATACACAACCGTTGTTCAGATTTTAGCCTTTTGTTCTGAGATGCCTTGCTAAGTGATGATATTTCATTTTGCACTAAACTTTTTTAAAAACACCTGGCTGTTAATACCTTGATTGACTTTTCTCATTTCTCGGCTTATGGGTCTACAGCAAAAATTAATAAAATGAAGTCAGGTAGATTCATCACAGACTTAAGGTCACACTTTAGACTACCCCTGTTTGGTAGTGGCCGCTATCCTTTCCCATGCCCTGGGATGCATTGTATTCTTTTAGCTTCCCAAATCAAAATATAGAACAAAGGTGCGGTAGAAGCTGGCCGCTGTGTGGTTTGGGTATTGGATTGTTCCCACACCGAAAGATTTATGAACTGTGCATCTTAAACAGTCTCGGTTCCTGACTCTCTTTAACTGAATTGGAAAAAAAATGTAGAAAGGGTGAGGCAAATGTTAGGGAAAATGGCCTTGACTGGTCAATCTAGTGTTAAAGATAAAATATGTAACTCAGGTAGGTTTAAGAGTTATAATCTTAACAGTCGAAAAACCTCAATTTTAAAGGACAAAACAGAAGAATAAAGAGTAAATCCAAGCTGACAGATTTACCTAGATCTCCTCGTTTGCTGCTTGCTAATGCAGCTCTTCTGGGGAGCAGCAATTTAAATAGAAAGCTCTCGCTGCTTGGGAAGCAAAAGCATTAAGACACTGCTTTAACAGCTTTACAGAATCTGTCATTTCATCCTAAACACAGTGCTAAGAAGTGAGCAGTAATCTCTGGGGTGAGAGCAGGGCCTACAGTCAACACCTATGCTCAGTCTGTGCTTTTTACACTTTCAGTTTCCATTTTCCTTAATCGATATTTACCAGGTGACAATCACAACTTCAGTGGTTTCTGTTTGCTAGCAATCTTTCTGTTGCTGGTACTTCAGATTTTCAATCCTTTATCTGCCTATAATTTATATGCTAACTCTTTTGAAAATGAACGCCACATCAATTGTACTATGACTAATTTCTAGGATCAGTTGCACATGGGAAAATTGGGATTTGTTAAATTTTGGCGTTAAAAACATCCCCCAGCACTCTCTTACTTTACTGGATTGCATTATTTTCTTTGTTCCTTATTTTCTTTAATTTTTTTCCATCACCATTTCTCCACCCCCCCATGATCACCACACTGTTATCTCCATCCATGAATTCTTTCTCATTTTTTTCCATTTTTGCTCAATCCTTCCACCACTCCCCCCAACCCCCTCCCACCAGACTGTTTGCCTGCTCTCCATATATGAGTCTGTCTCTGTTTTGCTTGTTACACTCTTTCAGATAGTTGTCATTTATAGGTTACCTCCTGCTGTGTAACGAACCACCTCAAAATGTAGTGGATAAAAACAATAAGCTCACTAGTTGGGGCAGTTCTGGTTTAGGCTAGGCTAAACTGATCTTTCTGGGGCTTGACCATCTGTCTGGTCAGTTACAGGTTGGCTGGGGCTGGCTGACCTGGCTGATCACTCACATGTCTGTCTGGGAGTTGGCTGGCAGTCGGCTGGGTCATGTGTCTCTCATAATCCAACACGATAGCCTGGGCTTGTTTTCCTAATGGTCATAATGTTCGGAGAAAGAACTGAAGTGAGCGTGCAAGGGCTTTTGAGGCCTAGGCTCAGAGCTGAAAGACTGTGACTTCTGCTGCAATTTGCTGGCCAAAATAAGTTGCAAGGCCAGTCCCTCAAGGGGAGTGGAAATCTATTCTGCCTCTTTTAGTGGGAGAAATTGCAAAATCACATTGTAAAGGTTGTGGATACAGGGAAAGGTGAAAAAGTATGGTCTTTTTAGCTGCTCGATGCAGCTGTCTCAAGTAATTTTCTTTCTGGGAGCAGCTGTTTCGATATACAGGGAATATTGATCTATTATACTTATGAAGAAAATTATACCACAGAAAGGATTATTTAGGTATTCAAGAGAATAAGAAACACTGACCCCTTAAGCAGATGAGCACTTTAAGTACTTAAGTGAAGCATTTTTACTCTTGCAAGATTCAACTGTAATATTGTTTTCATCAGATTAAAGCAATTCCAAGTCATATGCACAGACTTCCACCAAAAATGGGATGCATCTGCTTATTCTGCATCACATGTGGATAAAATAAATACCTCAATATGGAATACAGAATATACACAGCATTCTGAAATCATAGCTATGCAAACAGATATCTCCGGTGATGAGTTTTATTTTTATAAACTTGAATAAAGTTGACCTGTAGCCTTGTATTATCTAGTCTAAAAAGGCCTTTAACCTTTAATCTTTCCTTTTCATTTTTATTTTCTAACTCATTAAAGGTTTCTGGAGGTCACTGCTAATCAATTCTATTTCTGGTGCCATTTCCCCATAGAAAGAAGACCATCAAAGTAAATATGGATATTGAATAATACTTATCCTCATTTTGCAAAATCGAAATGCTTTACATGAGATTACTAAATAGCAAGCACATTATATTTGAGAGAAGATGATATTGCCAACAAGACATAATTCTTTAATAGCACATATTTAGTGAGTGTATACCATGACTACATGGTTTATTATACCCCGCACAGCACACTGAATAGGAGAGGAGCAGCTTTAATACTGTGGCTAAGGAAAATGTATGTAAAGAGGATGTGTCCTTGTTTTTTTACTTTGCTTTAGTGGATTGAAGGGATCTTAGGAATTTCCTAGTCTAGTCCTGCTTGAAACCTCCAGTGATGAGAAACTCACTATATCTAAAGAAGCCAAATCCATTTCTAAGTGGCTTACTGAGTCATCATGACCAGAGGTGTTTGAGCAAAAGCTGACTGACTATGGGAGATCTTATTGTGTGCCACCGTTCTTACCTTCATAAAAATATGCTATATTAAAGATATGTTACATGTCAATAATCACAAGAAGTTATGATATGTGCTAAAATATAATACATACCTCAGAGACACAGAATCAAGTGAATTTATTATCCAGTTTAATGGCCAGAACTTGGTGATTGTCTACATGGGTAGGATAGTGGAGGTCAAGTTGCTAAAGATGGTAGATGCTATTAATTGAAATTGGGAATGTCTAATAATCAGGGTTACTGGGAGCATGTCAGAAAACTCTGTGCATCCACAGTTTTCCAAGGCTAAACCCACATTCATTTTTCTGAGATTGAGTTCCAACCCTGGCCCATTATGGAAACACCACCTGGACCTCAATGAGGGACTGCCAAGAAGGCGCAAATGGCAAAGAGAGGCTTTAAATTGGCCAAAGGGCTTCGTCTACAGTCATCCTATCCAATTTGTGGCAGGTTTGAACAGCATGGTGAAGTAGTATTTTAACATTAGACATAAACTTTACTCTCCTTCACAGCAAATTATCTCCTAAATTTTTTCTGTTACCTGGTGTGTTAAAAATACACAAAATTCAGTTTGTTAATTCTAGGGCAATTGCTGTCACAGCGGGGAGCCATACCAGGGAAGTTTAAAAAACAATGCCAGAAATACAAGAAACTGGAGGGGAAAATTTGTAAAAATAGATTTCCAGGCATACTTTTCTGTCTTCCTTTTCATTGGTGATTTGTAGTCAGTGATAGCTCTGCTTTTCTTTCTTTTTTTTCACTTGTCCTCCTATCTCTAATCTTGGTGTTGTTCTCGCTTTCTTCCCAGATAGTATTTATTCCCTCTTCCCAAACCTTTGTTCACCCCACTCTCTTTACCTTTCTCTTACTGGTGTAGCTTTCACAAGGCTCCAATCAAGACACTTCCAATGGCTTTCTCCCCAGGACTTATTAGATCATCTGCAACAATAAGATAATTGTCTATCCTTAGAAATGAAGTCCACAGAAGGGGGAAGCAGGCTGCGATGCCTGCAAGCCTTTCCTTTCTCCTGCCCCTTTATGCTCCTAGGTGCATTTCTTTATATGCCCTCTACCTTCAAGCCCTCGAGGCCACTCAGGTTGCCTTTCCTCGGAGTGGTTCTAGGTTGGTTCATAAACTTGCCCTGGGCCCTGCAGAAGGAGGGCAAGGAGACACCAAAGAAGGAAGCAGGCCACCCCAGATTGGTCGGTGGCAGGTTTTATAAGCAAGGGACCTTAGATACGAGGCTTGTCGTGAGCTTCACAAGGCAAGTAGATCTCCATACCCACCCATATGGCCTCTGTATAAATTTTGTCACCTATACAGGGTTGCAACAACACCCTGCTCTCTCAAGTGTGTGTCCTTGAAACAGGCTCCCGTGGTGGGAATGGTGTTAGAATTATTATGAAATGGTATTGACTTTACAGATCCTCTGAAATCTCTTGAGGACCACACTTAGATAACCACTGTCTTAGAGCCTAAGAACATTCCTTGAATGAATGAGTGTCATCATTTTGGCATCCTACTTTTGAAAAGTTCCCCAACTCCTTTACTCCTCAATACCACACCTTGGTATCTTTGTACTAATCATTGCAATCGTACATATTGACTTTTTCCCCATTTTCATAAAAATATCAAGGCATGGCAAGTAGATGGGGTTCAGTCACAAGTTAAATTTATGGCATTTTCCACTTTATACTTCTTTATTGTCTACGATGAGGGTAAAACAGAATTATTTGTGTGAAATCTATTGGTCAGTTCTTCATTGGGCTGGTTCAAATAATCTTTTCCTCAAAAGTCTTGCTGTAGCAGATCTGTTTTGCTGCTAAAGAAACTTATCTCCTGAATATTATCCCATCTTTTAAATGAACTACATCCTAAAAATAAATAAGTAAATAAATTAACTACATTCTAATGTTCAAAAGTGCATTGCTGTGGGGAAAGTGAAAACACTGAGGCTTTCTGGCCACCTTCTCCTGGCTAAGGCCCCAGTTATGTAAACATGATATAGCAGAGTCATAACAGATGCCCTGTTAGCTGACTAATGTCTGACCCATCCTTGGCCGAGAGCCACTATTGTTCTGACCCTTATAAGACTGGCCTGGGCTTTCAGAGGTGCGGTTTTGTCCCCAGTGTACGCCTGGCTGGCCGCTACCGGGAAGGGGCAGGTTTGTCTATCCAGTACATTCAGCTCTTCCACTGGCTGAAATAAAGAAATGTCTCATCCTCCTTAGGCTCCCCAGTTTTTCTGAGGACTGTCCAGATCTAGTGTGAGCCTCCCTGGCCCTGATCGTTGGCAGTACAGTTGCCATCTGCAGCTTAGAATTTCTGTAACTGAGATGTTATCTGCCACCGTCATGTGAAACAGACCATTCATTTACTCTTTTGTAGATAGTAATTTAATTTTTTATGACCACATTGAGCCAAGTTTTAATAACTAATAAAAAGTCCCAACATCCTTGTTTTTACTAAAATACTAAATACTTCAAAATCAATTTTATCTTAGAGAGTTTTGGTTATAGCTATATATATATATATATATATATATATGTATATATATATGCATATATATATTCCTCAAGAACAGGAATAAGTCATATGTACTGTGTTTTAATTTCTTCAACTTTTGAAAGTTTGAATTTCACAGAATTGCTGTTCGACAAATTATTCTGGAACTGAATGTAACTGAATATATATAAATATTATTTTATATGGTAAAGATTCTGCCATTCCCAATCTTCCTCATTCTTGAATGCTCCCTTTGTTCTGTTTTCCCCTCACTTTCACCCTTCCCATTTTCCCCCTTATCACTTTTGAACTGATCCTTTCTCAAGTCACTTTATGTTTTAATTAATATTTTTGCTCCAAATTTTCAATTATTTTTATTGTATTATGGCCCTTCTACCTACATTTCTCCAGATATCTTCAAATGATTGTTGGGAGGCAATTCTCCATGTGCCTTGATCTTTCTACATTTCTTGTGAGAAGAGTCATTGACTGCCTTTTTTTCTGAATAATCTTCTCTGGACTATACTGGAAGATGGAAATAGTGTCTCCTTTTGGATCAAAGAGTAGCCATGCTTATTGATCACTATAAAGGATTTAAGTTCCCTAAAATCAAAGTTCCCCTCTTATCATGCACCCCGCTGCATGTACAGATATCATCTGGCACTCTTCATGTCAATCTGTGGTAACTAGGGCTCAGGGAACTGACTAACATGTGCTAATGCTTTTTCTGGGGTTAACCAGCCATTCTTTATCTCTGACTCATGTGCATCATGTTTTATGTCAGCATCCATGAAACGACAGGAAGCTAACTTGTTAACTTGCAAGTAGAATAAAATCTCAGTCCCTTCACAGTTCTTGACAATGATTTTTGCATACATATGCATGGATTTGAATTTGCAGAGGAATCTTTTGGGTTACTTTTATCCTATAGTCACTTTATCATTTGTGTGTATGTGTGCATGTATGTGTCTAGCTTGGCAGGCGTGGCCATACACTGATAGTTTGTCTTGAATTATAATTGTTCTTACTCTTCATATCACACAGGCAAGTTTCCATCTCAGGTACAATATTTTCTTGTTGTCTTTCTCTAAGGACCTTTTACTCTCCTCTTGTTGTCAGATCTCATTATAAGGTTTAGAAGATCCATAAAAAATAAATCACATAATTTTTAGTCTATTTATCTAATCTAATCAGTCTATCCATATTATTACCATAGCTCCAAAAGTACTAGCTATGTGTAAGTAATGGCTATTCTTACACATAAAGCAATGTTCACCAAGCAATGTTTGAATGTACCATTCTTTTCCTACCTGGAATGTTATATCTTTCTTCCACCCAGGAAGTACCTTCATTGCTTTCAAAACTACTTTCTGTACAAATGCTTTTGTGAGTAAGCCCAAATTACTGTAGTCATTAAGCATTTATATATTTTATTATTTCAGTTACTAACATTTATTGAGTGCCTACTATAAATTCCAGACGTGGTGAGCAAATCAGCATAGACCTTGAATACCATAATAGAAGTTAATATTTTATAGATTAACATATTCTCAAGTTGGTATATGTGTATTTGCATTTGAAGATATATCACTTTTTAATTTTTTACATTGCCTCCCTGATTGCATTATAAATTCTTCCAAGGTAGGCAGCTTTTTTGTTTTTTGTTTTTTCTATCAAATAATAAGAGTTTAAGCACATAAGGGCTTTTCTCTCTCTTCAAGCAAAAAGAAGAGAGGGGAAAGCAGTCCAGCAGTATAATGATTCTATCAAGGATTCAGGAAACTTTTGGTTTTCTGCTCCACCACAGTTAGTGTATGGCTTTCATCGTCATGATTGTAGGTGGTCTCATCCACCTCTGGGCATATTTTTCCTGTCCACATTGCGGACAGGAAAAATAAGACACATAGGAATAAACTTCACCATGGAGGTAAAAGACTTATACTTGGAAAACTACAGGACACTGAAAAAAAGAAATAGAGGAAAATACAAACAAGTGGAAGAATACACTGTTTATGGATTGGAAGAATTAACATCATTAAAATGTCCATACCATCCAAAGCAATCTATGTATTCAATGAAATCCCTATTAAAATACGACTGTCATATGGCACAGATCTAGAACAAATATTCCAAAAATTCATATGGAACCAAAAAAGACCCAGAATAGCAGCAGCAATCTTTAGAAAGAGGAACAAAGTTGGAGGGATCACTTTACCAGATATCAAACTATACTACAAAGCCACTGTAATCAAAACAGCCTGGTACTGGCACAAGAACAGACATATAGACCAATGGAACAGAACAGAGAACCCAGAAATTGATCCACATCATTATACTCAATTACTGATTGACAAAGGAGGCAAGAACATACAATGGAGTAAAGACAGTCTCTTCAATAAATGGTGTTGGGGAAATTGGACAGGTACCTGCAAAAAATGCAACTAGACCACCAACTTACACCATACATAAGAATAAACTCAAAATGAATAAAAGACTTAAATGTAGGTCACAAAACCATAAAAATCCTATAAGAAAACATAGGCAGTAAAATTAGAGACATCTTACATAGCAGAATTTTTGCTGATATATCTTCTAGGGCAAGAGAAACAAAGAAAAAAGTAAACAAATGTTACTGCATCAAAACAAAAAGCTTCTGCACAGCAAAGTAAACCATCCTCAAAATGCAAAGGAACCCCCCATGGTATGGGAGAACATATTTGCCATTGACACATCTGATAAAGGGTTAATTTCCAAAATATACAAAGAATTCATACAACCCAACAAGAGGAAGATAAAAAATCCAATGAAAAAATTGGTAAAGGACCTGAATAGACATTTCTCCAAAGAGGACATACAGACGGCCAAGAGGCATATGGAAAAATGTGTAAAGTCACTAATCATCAGAGAGATGCAAATTAAAACCACAATGAGGTGTCACATCACATCTGTCAGAATAGCTCCATCAACAAATCAACAAATGACAAGACTGGCAAGGATGTGGAGAAAAGGGCACCCTGGTACACTGCTGGTGGGAATGCAGACTGGTGCAGCCACTATGGAAAACAGTATGGAGGTTCCTCAAAAAATTAAAAATGGAACTTCCATTTGACCCAGTGTTTCCACTTCTGGGTATATATCCTAAGAAGCCAGAAACACCAATCAAGAAGTATATATGCACCCATATGTTCAGAGCAGCACAATTTATAATAGCTAAGATATGAAAACAGCCCAAGTTCCATCAGTAAATGAATGGATAAAAAAGCTGTAGTACATTTACACTACGGAATACTATGCAGCTATAAAAAAGAAGGATCTCTTACCCTTTGAGACAGCATGGATGGACCTGGAGAATATTATGCTAAGTGAAGTAAGCCAGTCAGAGAAAAACAAATATCACATGATCTCACTTATATGTGGGATCTTAGGAACAAACTAAATTGACTCACAAGATAGGACCACAGAAATGAAAGCATGAAACAGACCGACATATCTCAGAGGGAAGTCAGGAAGGAGGGTAGAAAGAGATTAATCAAAGAACTTATAAGCATATATGCATAGTTCGTGGACACAGGTAACATATGTGAAGGCCTGGGGGTGGAGATGGGTGGAGGGGGAAGGGGGAAACATGGAGGACTTCTGTAGTCTCATCTTCTACCATGTGTTCCCCTTTTCTTGTGCCTCCACCACACTGGCCCTTTCTTTCCCTATTTTAATCATAGCCTTTTCCACTCTCCGATTCCTCTGCCAAGAATGCTCTTCCCCTAAATCTTAACATAGCTAGACAGATCTCAACTTCATACTTTACAAAAAGATTCTTAGAGAGATCTTTTCTATTCAACCAGACACAAAATAGCCTCTCAGTCTCTGTCCGTACCATTAACCAGTAATATTTTCAGTTTAGTTTTTATTATCAGTCTATCATGTGTTCTCCACCCCAACCCCAAGAGAATATAAGCTCCATGCAAGCAAGTAAGGTTAGCTTCTGGTAATCATAGCAAAGGGTGAAGAAAAAGCTGGGCTTAGTGGATATGAAGTGGGGCACAGGAGGTGTTTGACACATCATGGGATATATTTACTGAGATATTTATAGCGTGCTTCCAATTTAATATCTAAACATCATGTCTAAGAATATCAATCAATAAGATATTAGATATTTTCAGAAAACGAAAGCCCTCAAGACTATTCTGATTGTAAATCAACATAACTTTTGTTGAAAGAAGCATTGTGCTTCCTTCTTGTTTTCACTACGCAAATGTATTTTTGATATGTCAGCTGATAAATTGGAGAAAAACAATTAGGTTGTGAAAACGTTTGATCACATATTGATCAATGATTAATTTTTTAAGACATAATCCTTTGCCTCTGTCTTCTCACTACCACACTATTATTTCAGTGTTCATCTCCCTTGTCATAATGTATATTAAGGCCATGTAAATTCTATGAAAATATTTAGCTCAGGAATTAATAAACAAATTTCTTTCATCCTATATCTTGTAATATTTTTCGGAATAGAGCTAGAAGATGCTCCATTTAAACAGGACAAACAATAACCCATTTCATGGGGAGATATTTCCAGGTCAATAATTTGAGAATTCTTAAGCAAAATTCCTACAGAGGAAGTGGAATTTCTAGAGGAAACAGTGTTCCACAATCTTTTACCCATCATTAAAGACTTTTTGGTATATACTGTGAAATTATATACCTAGTCCAGAAACAGGGATCTGAAATGGGCTAAAGAAAGAAATATGGGTTAGCAGATTTGGAATGCATCCTTATGAGTCAGGGAATGGAACAGGGCAAAAAGAGTGGTCAGGTGAATTGTATAGTTCTTTATCAACATAATTTAAAACTGTCCAGGCTTCCAAAGAGCATTTCCATGTTTCATTGCTCAAATGAAATACATACCCTGTCTTATCTAAATCTTCCCACATTATTTTTTCCCTTGTTAGGTTCCCCTGTAAATCTATTGACTGAAAATTCACTGCTGTGGAAATACACCTACTAATGTACTTAATAAAACAATTTGGGCAATAGGACAAATATATGTATAATGGTATGTTTGCTTTCTCACTCAATTTCATTTCAGACCTATCAGATAACCAATACAGGATGAGAAAATGACATTCTTGTAAAAGAATGATGAAAACAGCTATATTTACATTATATGTATAAGAATAAGACTAATCTGAATGCAGGCAAATCACACAGAATCCTAATATTTCATTGGCCAATACATCAGAGTGAATCCATATGGTCTCAAATACATGGACAGGATTTGGACACTTTGTTTATTGAATATACACACTAGGAAGAATTCTCTAGGAATGGGACTTACTCAGGATTGTGGCTATTTTTTGAGTTGTGCAGTAACAGTGTAATTATGTCAACATTTTTCTCATTGACATCAGATCATTGTGTGTAGAAAAAGCCTGGTTTTGGTGTTTACACAGATATAGGCTTCGATCTATTCTCTTAGTACTGGTTTTGCAACCAGGGATCAGTTACTTGAATACTCTGACCTTCAGATTTTTATTTTTTTAAGAAATATATCTTTATTGATTTCAGAGAGAGGAAAGGAGAGGGAGAGAGAGAGATAGAAACATCAATGATGAGAGAGCCATTGATCGAGCTCACAACCCGGGCATGTGCCCTGACTGGAAATCGAACCCCGATCACCTGGATCCTAGGTCGAAGCTCAACCGCTGAGCCACGCCTGCCCGGGCTTTTTTTTTTTCTTTCAGATTCTTCCTTCATAAAGTGGGATTCCTTTTTTTAAGATTGTAACCATAAAGATTGAAATATACATAAAATATTTTAACATACTGCCTGGCATGGAACCTGTGCTCATTATGCATTAATCTCCTTCCCATTGTGCCCCAAGAGCAATGAGTGATTCAGAGTTTATAATTTAGTTGAAAAGAAATTTTGTAATTGTATAAAAAGCAGTATTGTTTATATATTTATTCATTAATCCCTTTATTATCACTGAGTATGTGATTTACACTATATAGTTTCATTGTGATGTGTATAATTTGAATTTAAATAAAAACAATATTCCTCCCACCAATGTTGCTTTCAACTTAATTACCTGATTGTCTGCTAGATTGGATTCAGTGGCATTTCCTATAGCCTTGAACTTGCAAAAAAAAGAGTATTAACCCCTTTAACCTATGCTAATTTCCAAATAATCAAATCAACAATTGAATTGACTCAGGGTTGATCAGTTGCATTTATACCTAAAGATAGAAAATAAAACTGTGAGAGTGCAGGCCCATCTTAGGTTCTCTGTCTTAGCTTAGATTCTCAGAAGCATATCTTGAGCCAAAGATTCCAGTGCAAGTGATTATTCCCAAGCTTCAAACAGCAAGCATTTATCATCCTTACAGTTTCTGTGATTCAAGGATTCAGGAACAACTGATCTGTGCAGTTTTAGCTTGTCTTTCATGAGGTTGCCACCAAGATGTTGGCTAGGGCTGCACTTATCTGTACGCTTGACTGAAACTGGAGGATCTGTTACCAAGGTGGCTCACTCACATCATAGGCAAATTAGTGCTGGCTCTTGGCGGGAAGCCTGAATTTCTTTTCTTGCCACTTGGACCTCCTCGTAGGACTGCTTGAGTGTCCTCACAAAATGGCAGTTGGTTTCTCCCAGAGTGAGTGGTTCAAGACAGTACAAGTTGGAAGCTACACTATCTTTTGCCACTTAGCCTTGGAAGTCACATACCATCATATCCACCATATCCTATTAATTATAAGATCAACCTTACTCAATGTGTGAGAAGACTACAGTACAAGGGCATGAATACCAGGAGGTGAGGGTCCCTGGGGACCATCTTGGAGGCTGTTCCCCACACTACCATGCCTTTCTTCTTTAACCTAAGTGTGGCACTCCTGCTCTTTCCCTTGAGCATTTGCTAAGTACTTTGTTGCACCCATCCAAGAAAAACTTAATTAAAAATAGCTAAGTACAAAAAATCTTCCACACACTGGTAAGAAATGTAGATATTACTGAATATTTAGAAAGGAGATCATGAGGATTTATATCACACACCATCCAATATAAATAAAATTAAATTTCCTTTACATCTGCCTGTTTTCCTTTCCCAAAGTCCCTCTCTTCAGTTGCCAGTGATTTCATTTCTCTTTATCTTTCCCAAATAGCTTCCAAAATCTCCTCTGTTGTGCCAAATCATTCAGCTCTGGCCTTGAGCTTACAAACACGTTCTTGGCAAAACAAAATCCTGACAGCCAATCTCGCTTTCTTTAGAATGTAGGGATCTCTGCCCTATCATGGAAAATGGAGGTCAAAGTGGCTTATTGCTATTTACTCAACAAAGAGGCCTATTTCCTGTGTTGGAAAGAAAGAGACAAATATGTTCTCTTGTCCAGAAAATAAAGGGTTTTTCGCTTCATATATATTATGCTCTTATGGTTTCCAGATCCAAGGAGGACAGTGATCTTTGAGTCTCTTGCTGATTAGTAGTTATCACTGTTTGAAGTTATAACTCTAACATTTTTGCCATTGAGTTTGTTGCATCCTTTCTTATCTTGTCACTGAGTTCTTAACATCCTATTTTATTTAGAAATATTCTCCTGACCTCTGTATTCAGTTCAGCTAATTCTAGAAGGAAGATGAAGCCTTTGCCCCTGAAGAGCACAAGCAGTTATAAGTGGATGCTACTTAAGGCCTCTAGCCTTTTGTGCTCATCGATGCACACCCCACCCAATGGCCTGCACTCAGCAGAGATGGTTCACATGGCTGTTAATTGACTCTAATTGACTGAGGTTTCCTGAATGAGGGGAGCAATGAGAGCAGAGGCTGTTCTGCCTGCATAATCTCTACTAATGAGCTCTACTTTACTTTGATGCTCATCTCAGTTTTCTTAAACTGATTAATAAATCTTTTGGCAAATTCCAGGGAGATCATCATTGAAATTTTGCTAAGTTCGAGCTATAATATGTTTGTGGGCATTAAAAAATAAATCAATGATGTCTTTGCCCTGTAACTGCTTGCACTTTTATTTGGAGGAGACTAATGAGTTCTGACTATAGCATGTTGATACTAGTTTTAAATGGATAAGTTTAATTAAGCATCTTTTATGCTTCATATTCATACAAATCCATAAAATATCAGAGATATTGGTTATGTAGTAATTAAAGGCTGAAAACAAAGGGGCTATTATAAGCTAAAAAGAATGGCAAGGAATTTGGTTTTAAGGGTAGTGTAATCTCTTTTGGGGAAAATTATGAGTAACGGGGAGGTAGATATAGGAGGATCTATTCAGGGGTCATTGCAGAGATAAATTTTAGTGTTAGAAATAGAAAACTAGTGAGAGGGAAGGCTGGATAAAGAGATTCCTCTGGATTGTGAAGGGTCTTAAGTTGTAGGTCATACTTTGGATTTGATGCTATAGGCTGTGAGGAGCCATTGATGACTCAAAGAGACATATAATGAAAATACTGCTTTTGGGAATGTTTTCCCAGGCACGGTGCATATGATAGATTAATGCAAGGAGAAACTGGAAGCAGAAAGAGTGAGTTAGAAAAATCTCAGAAATTTGGAAGTGAGAGAGAAGATTTGAGCCCATGAGTATTTTTATGCAAATTAATGTTCTATATTTTTCTTTGCAGTTCTTAAATCTAGACTTTGTGGGAATGACTGGATAAAGAAGGTGAAGGGATTAGCTAAAGAACATATATGCATATCCCATGGACACCAACAATGGTGTGGTGAAGGCCAAGGGATGGGGAGGTGGAGGTGGGTAAAGTGAGGTAAATGGAGGGACATCTGCAATAGTGTTAACATTAATGCATGGACACAGACAATAGTGGGGTGAAAGCCTGGGGGGAGTGCATGGTTGAGGGGCTCAATGGAGAAAAAAGGGGACATCTGTAATACTTTAAATAATAAAAAGAAATTTAAATTTTTTTCATAAAAAGTGAAAAAAATCTAGGTTTTGTGCAATGTGCTTTGAAAATATGATAATTATATTGATTAGTATTATCACTGATTCCTCTTCTACCTCACTAGTGTTTCTAAGGCCCATTCTTACAATTTCACTAACTGTATATTTTTGTAAGGCTATAAAACACTGAAGCACTTAAAATGGCCATTGTGGATGCATATAACCTGTGAATGTATTGTGCTTGAAATTATTATAAAAATTATTCTTTTAAAATTCACTTAGACAAACTAATTATACAAGCTAATATGAGTAAAAATCCTAACTAATATGATGTTATGGTTTAATTTCAAATGATAGCACAGTCACAGCACAATACTTATCCTTTCTAAAATAATTCCAGTTGTAGATCTGTTCAGCACAACGTTGTATCTTTTTCCTTTCTAAAGAGCAGAGCAATGTGTCAATTCTGAATATACATGTGCTTGCTGAAAACGATAAATTGGTGATTTTCTCCTCTGTGGGACAGAAAAAAAGTCAGATGGATATAAAGAGATATTCCTATAAGTAATACTTCTAGAGCACTTCTTAGTAGCAATTTCAATTTGTCTCTAGCACTATATGTATTCCCAGTTGTTACTCCTTTCACTCCATAATTTTTATTCTCAGATCTTTCCATTTCATATCCCAAAGATAACATTTGCTCAAACATAAAAATAACATTTAGCTGCCTTTGCATGGCCCTTGTGAATTTATCTCTCACTTCTTGCTTCCCTTGCATCCCCAGTAGCCTTGAAAAACACCCAAGTTAGTTGAATTCTAACTGAATGACTGTGACATCTCCACAGTAGCATAATTCCAAATGTCTATTTGATAGCTTCAATTGATGGCAAATAAGCTCTTCAAATTTAACATGTCTATAAAGGAATTCTTGTTTATCCCTCCACTCTCAGACTTGAGCTTCCTCCAGCTTCTCCACTTAGTACACTGAACTACCATTACCTGGGTACCCAGGTTAAAAGTAATAGTGATAAACTTAAAAATAACAATAAAAATTTAGATTTCATCTTTCAGTCTCCTCATTCCCTAAACCCCTACATTCTATATGTATATAAGTCTCTGAACAGCTCTAACTGCAAAATATATCCAACTCTAATCACTTCTCTCCTTCTCTGCTGCCCCCACCTTAGTTTATTCCCATTTCTCCTCAGTGCTCCTACAGGAGGCTCCTCATGGATCTCTGTTCTCATCTGTTCATCAATTCCCCCCCAAAACACCAGAAAAATCTGCCAATCATGCAAATTAAAATTTTTGGACTTAACACAATAAGGGAGAACATAACTCAATGGAGTCTTAATAGGAGTTCAAGATGGGGAAACTAGGGTAGGGCAATTATTGTATTTTGGGGCTTGGGTTAGGTGATTTTAAGGTGGGTCTTGCTAGGCTGAGCATGGTTGAGATTGGACAGAGCTTATTACATAGTAGCTTTGAATTGGTGGGTACCAGGAAAAAAGGGTCTTGAAGTGAGTCTTGGCAAGAATGTTGCTAAGTTAATTTGCAGTCATCTTTTGGGGACAGGTGTTTCTTAGATCAAATATCTAGGTCAGTTTTGCTTGGAATATCTTCTGTTTAATATAGAGACAGGAAAGTATGCCTGGTTCTAATTTCATAGGGAGAAAGAATTGTGTTTCATAAGTATTTAACTTAGGACAACTTCTCATATCCATGTTTATAGTAATTGTAATGCCTAATGCTGTTAATTAGAGTAAAATTCAAAATCAGATTGGAAAATCCTAGATAAGCTGTCCCTTGCTTTCTTGCTGGCTTTAATTCATGCCACTCTTCCCCTTAATTTATGTTACAGCCACACTGGCCTTTGTCCTATTTGAGTAAGCCAAGCTCATTCCTGTACTTGATGGTTGCCTCTGCCTAGAATGAGTCTATCTTTCCTCTATCTCAGCATTCAGGTCTCCCTCAAATATCTTTTCCTCAGAGACTTCCTAGACTACCAATTTATATCAGCTTATGACTTCAACATCACTTCACTTCAGAGTTCATGGCACTCATCCCTATATAAAATTATGGCTTCTACAGTTAGACAGCCTTCCTTCAAATCCTTGCTCTGTTACTTATTAGCTATGGGACCTTGGGCATGGTACTTTGACTGTCTGTGCCTTAGTTTCTCATCCATAAAAAAAGGAAGATGATGAAACTTTGGGAACTAAAAAAGTGATTTTCCTCTCACCTTCTAAATTCTTCTAGTTGAACTAATAATCAAATTAATAGAGACAGATTAACAGGAGAAAGTGCCCCCAAATTATTATATGATTGAACATTTGGGGGTGCCATAATGAGACCCAAGGACAGATTAGGCAGTTGAGACTTATATGCCATTCTGGAACTGAGAAAAGGGGGTTTGGGTTTGGGACTTCAAAGGGCAAGAAGGCAATTCACAAGGAGATGGAAAGGAAATATTTGGTAAATAAATGTTGCTGAGACATCTTTAACAATGGGAAACAGGGAGGACTTTGAACAAATGGGGCCTTGCTTGTTTCCTCTCTATCTCAAACTAGTTTATATTAAACTGTAGTTATCTAAGATGATATCTTGTTTACTAGAGTAGGTCCTCTATGTAAACTCCTTTTAGGCAATTAAGGGGGAGGTGAAAGGTTTTTCCTGAGTCTTTTGTTCCTTTTTAAAAATTTTTTGGTAATGTTTTAAAAATTTATCTTTATTCTTGAAAGTGTTACAGATACCCCCTTTTTCTCCCCATTGCTCCCCTCCAACACGCATCCATCCCCCCTCCCCCAGGCCTTCTCCACACTATTGTCTGTGTCCATGGGTTATGCATATGTGCATCTAAGTTCTTTGATTAATCTCTCCCCACTCACTTCCCCACCCCCGTCTTCCCACTGAGATTTGTCAGTCTGTTCCATGCTTCTGTGTCTGGATCTATTTTGTTCCTCAGTCTATTTTGTTTATTAGATTCCACATATGAGTGAGATCATGTAAAACTGAATCAAGAAGAACCAGAAAACCTGAATAGGCCAATAACAACTGATGAAATTGAAGCAGCAATAAAAAAACTCCCAGCAATCAAAGGCCCTGGTCCAGGCAGCTTCACAGGGGAGCTTTCTAATTCTTTAAGTTATAGGGTTAGATAGTTTACCAAAAATTTTTCTTGCTTTTTGAGGTAGGCCTGCAGGGCTATGAACTTCCCTCTTAGGACTGCTTTTGCTGTGTCCCATAGATTTGGGGTTGTTGTGTGTTCATTTTCATTTGTTTCCAGGAAGTTTTTTATTCCTTTCTTGATCTTATTGGCAACCCATTCACTGTTTAGTAACATGTTATTTAGCCTCCATGTGTTTGAATGTTTTTGAGTGTTTTTATTGCAGTTGATTTCTAATTTCATGCCCTTGTGATCTGAGATGCTTGATATGATTTCAGTCTTCTTGAACTTGTAGAGACTGGTTTTCTGTCCTAACATGTGGTCTACCTTTGAGAATGACCTATGTGCACTGGAGAGGAATGTATATTCTGCAGCTTTGGAGTGAAGTTTTCTTTAAATATCAATTAAATCCATCTGATCTAGTGCTACATTTAGTCACTGTTTCTGTGGTGACTTTTTGTCTGGAAGATCTATCCAATGAAGTCAGTGGCATGTTAAAGTCCACGACTATGACTGTATTGGTGCTGATCTCTCCCTTAAAACCCTTAAGGTTGTTATTGATAGGCCCTTATTTATTGCCATTTTAATCCTTTATGCCTATGTTTCTCTATTTCTTATTATTGTTACAGCAGTCCCTTTAACACTTCTTGCAGTGCTTCTATTTCTACTTCTAATTACAACAGCCCCTTTAATATTTCCTGCAATGCTGGTTTGGTGGTGATAAACTCCTTTAGCCTTTTTTTTTTTTTTTTTTTCATCTGGGAGGCTCTTTATTTCAAAATCTATTTTGAATGATACCCTTGCTTTATAGTCTTGTTTTCAGATCCTTGCTTTTCATTACCTTGAATATTTCATGCCATTCCCTTCTGGCCTGTAGAGTTTCTGATGAGATGTCAGCTGACAGCCTTATGGGAGCTCCTTTGTAGGTAACAGATTGCTTTTCTCTTGCTGTCTTTAAGATTTTTCTCTTTGTCTTGAATTATTGGCATATTAATTAATTATGGGTTTAGACCTCTTTGGACTCTTCTTGCTTGGAACTCTCTGTGCCTCCTGAACTTGTATGACTTTTTTCCTTTACCAGGTTAGGGAATTTTTCTGCCATTATTTCTTCAAACAGGTCCTCTGACCCCTGCTTACTTTTGACCTCCTCTGGCACTCCTATGATGCAAATATTGTTATGATTCATGTTGTCCCACAGTTCCCTTAGACTGTTATGTTTAATTATTTTTTTCTCTTTGTTTATTAATAACCAACTTAAAAATCAATATCCCCAAAGGCATATTTCCTTTTGAGAAAAGGAATCTCCTACTAAAAAGGTAGTTTTAAAACCAGTGGACAAAAAAATAACAAGTGTAGTGCTTGGTTTTGTATAGCTCACAATGATTCTGGCATTTTTAATGGTTAAAAAGTTTTAAAAGAAAAATATTTCATATAATTTGCATTATTATTTTGCATAAAATTATATGAGATTTCAGTTTCAGGGTCCATAAATAAAGTGTTATTGGCACATAGCTACCTCCATTTGTTTATGGATTGTCTATGGCTACTTTCTCCAGTCAACAGCAGAGCTGAGTATTTGCCTCAGTGACTATATGAGCCACAAAACCTAAAATATTTACGATCTGGCCCTTTACAGGAAAAGTGCTGATCACTCACCTAGATGATCTCTAAGATCCCTTTCTACCACTACCACATGATTTGTGTTCATCTTTGTGGAACCAAATTTACCAGCTGTATAAGATCCCACTCAAAACAAATTGAACAGAGCCAAGGACTCTTTTACTATGTTCAAGAATCCATTTATTGCCAAGCTGGTGTGCTTGAGCAGTTGAGTATCGACCTATAATCCAGGTGATCGGGGTTTGATTCCAGGTCAGGGGACATGCCTGGGTTGTGGGCCTGATCCCTAGTGGGGGGCATGCAGGAGGCAGCCAATCAATGACTCTCTCATCATTGATGTTTCTATCTCTGTCTTTCCCTCTCCCTTCCTCTCTCTGAAATCAATAAAGACATATTTAACAACAACAACAAACAAAGAACCCATTTATTTTTGGTTGCAAAAATTTGAGGACTTATACTACCTAACTAATCCATGTCTTATCATCTGCCCTCACTTTCATTCCAAGTGGTGTTTGGTTGTTTTCTATTTTCTATTACACTGAACATTTCTTTTATAAATAATATTTAAATTGATAACAGAAAAATAGTACGGCTCTCCTGCACTGTAACTATTTTAGTATGACAAGAGTTATAGAGTTGGAAGGAAGCTTGAGATGCCATCTAATGTCTCCTACTCTTTCTGGACAGAACCTCACTTAAAGTATCCTGGAAAGGTTTTGGTTTACTGTAGCCTTTAAATACCTAGAGAAGAGCATTTCCTCTTACTTTGTAGTGTATCAGCTCTCAAATGATTTGTACCTTGGGTTCTTATGTCTGACCAAAAGGATATGTAGAGTTGTTCCATTTTAAGGTTTTATAATAATTTATTAATGGGGCAGTGCTTTCAGCTATTCAAGTCTTTAATTCTTAAAATCTGGGGTCTTAAATCCATGGAACCACAGCTTATGATATGATATCTTCTAAGGGCATTTTTTAAGGGGCAGGACCTAGGGAACTACTTTTGTCACATGTTCTGTTCTTCCTTCCCTGCTGTAAAATCCTGGAGGATAGAAGCAGGATTCCTTTTTCCCTTACTCTCATAGCACACACAGGGTTTACTGAAGAATGCTCTGCCCAACCTCTTTGCAAGCATCTTTTTTTCAAAAGATGAAGAGAGGGTGGATCTAATTTAATATTTTTTTATTGGAAAGCAACCAAGCCTCTCTGTGCATGCACTTTCCCATTCGATCGATAATAAATTAGCATTTTATTTATACTGTATAATTCAGTTCTTTTCAGAAGTCTGATCTGGAAGCCAACTAGTGTTTGTTTTCTCCAAAGTGGTTTTTGATGGAGTGCTAATTATGTTCAACCTCCAGTGCAATGCTGAAGGAGGACTACAATTGCCTTATTGCAGAAGGATGGTCCAGTTAATCAATCTCTGAGGATAGTCTTATGCTACATTCTGGGGGGAGCGAAGGGTGAGTAAATGTGGAAATACATTTTTGAACCAAGGAAATGATACCATTTATATATCAGTGACAAGGTTAAGCCTTTGTGAAACAGCTGCATAACTGTGACATGAATTCCTGTCAGTAGAGGAAAAACAAAAACAAAAAAAGAAAACACGGACAAAAATATATGTTGATTCCCCACACTAGCTGAATCTGAAGTTTAGTGGTTCATGGGGGGGAGAACTGTATTTTAAGTAAAACTAACTTGAATGGATTTTTGTTCCAGATAGGAGACCAACTTAATATATTAGTCCTGAGTAAAGAAGTATATCACGTTTTGTAAAAGAGGACAACAAATACAAGGAGAGCCAATCTTTTCACTTGTGCCAACCTAATTGTGTCACATGAGTTTTTGTATTTGTATTTTAGCTCAGCTCAAAGAAGCTTGATCCAGATATTTTTTTCAACATAATATAATATATTTGTTCATTGTAGCGTAATAAAGATTGGAACATACTTTAATAAAGGCTTCTAAGGGCTGCCCTTGACAGCAGAGTTTTTACCACCAAAGTCCTTGCAGCTTATATATCAGGATTTAATATATGTATGTGCATATAAATGGCTATGCTCTGGCATTGCTAGAGAAGCATTAGGCTCTCTGTATGACTTGGGATTTAGTAAATGTATAAAAGTGAAGGAAGCTGACAATAGCAGTCCATCAATTATCTTACATCCACCTGAGCACACTTCTATGCCTGGCCCTGTGCTGGGCACTGAAGCAAGACCTCCGTTTTAGTTCATGAGGCTTCTCAGGAATGGCATCTTGATAATCCAGCATTAAAACCAAACTCCTTTGTCAGGCAGCTAAAGTATTAACCATTTTTATAACCAGGTTTCTCACTGAAACACAAAAACCTGCATTTGTTTGGTGTTTTATAATGCAAAGATCACTTTTATATCTGTCATATTAAAATTCAAAGTGTATGGCCTGTGGTATATGCTCAGTAAACATCATGCTAGGGGTTATGGGGAAGAACTGAAGCTCAGAGGTTGATTTGCCCAAGGTCATCTGGCTAGTATGGGGCAAAGGCAGGAGTGAATAGTTCCTGTTCCAGATAGTTAAAACAGAAACTTTCTTCTCTCTCACTCTCTCTCTCTCCTTCTTGCTCTGTTTCTCTCTTGGACTTGTGATCCCTGTTTTTTTAAAACTGTTCCAGCACTCTATAATTTGGTGTACTTCCTAAATAAATGAACTCAAAGCCCTTTTTAAAATAGTAATAATTACCTGTTATTGAGGACTTAATTTTCTGTACTACACTGTACTAAATGCTTTACATTTATTAACCTTTTTATTTTCAGCAATAAATCTATAAGGTAGGTGTTATTATACTCATTTATAAAATACTTGAAGTAAAAAAACTCTAATGTCTTTTACTGTAGTTATATAAAATTTATGGGGCAGATTAATATTTAGCCTTAAATACACATAAATCATTTAAAATAAATATATATTATAAAATTTTTGACTCTTAAGCAATAATGTACTTGGGATACAAAAAACTATTTGAGATATTTGGGGGAGGATGAAAATTCTGAGTGGAACTTGACTGATTCTTGCCAAGATTATGCCAGCAATCTATAATTTAGTCATCTGTTTGTTCCCTAGATGGCAAAAAGAAAAACCAAACACAGGGAAGGAAAGGGTTAACATTTGTTCACCAATTACTAAGTGCCAGACACTGCACTTGGTGCTTGACATACTTAAGGAGTCACCTTGTAAAAACTTTTTTTTTTTTTAGTCTTTAAAGATGAGGCTACTGAGTCTCATGGAAATTAAGACATCTGTCTAAATACCTTAACTTGACCCAGAAGGGAGTACAAGTAAACTGGCTGAATCTTAGTTTTTAGGGTTTTATAGAGAGAACTATGTTTCAGAATAAAGCTGAATTGGATGGGTCTTGGGTCCTGACAGAAGAGTGCTCTTTCTCCTGGGACCTGCGAAAGGGGTGGGGTGGGGTAGGGATGGGGGTGGATGAGTTGAGATGGAAAATCAGGTCTGTTTGGGACCAAATTTAGTTCCCTTTTAAAACACTGAGCTGCCTCTAAAGAAATTAAACTCATGACCTTGGTCTACATGAAATGAAGCCAGATAAATTAACCTGACATACACTCTTATATAAGAAATATTTGAAAAGGAATAGCAGACGAAGCTAGGGAATCATATTTCCTGTAAGAAAAGTTCAGGTGGTAGAAATACTTATCAGCAAGGTACTTGGTGGGCCCTATTATATTATACCATCAACATTATAAAGGAAAAAAAATAAAATTGATCATCAAATAATGTCATCAACAAAGCATGTTAATATTTCTTGGTATTACTTCTCCTATTCCAAACTCTGAAAAAATAAAGCCTTTTGATATTCCCACCAACAAAAAGAACACCAAACACTTTCTACTCATTTGTGTGATGTAGTAGGTTATTAAAATATATATATTTCTCTTAATTACACAAATATTCTAAACCAAGGGTGAGGAACCTTTTTTCTGCCAAGGGCCATGTGGATATTTATAACATCATTCACGGGCCATACAAAATTATCAACTTAAAAATTAGCTATGAGAAAATCTCCTAGATTTATTGAATTTCAAATCCCGCCTGCGGTTGCCTTGGCAGGGCCAGGCCAAAAGATTTCACGGGCCGTATATGGCCTGCAGGCCAGGTGTTCCCCACTCCTGTTCTAAGCACAGGCTTGAAAATAAAATATCTTTTTAAAAAATTTAAAAAAAATATGACTTTATTGATTTCAAAGAGAGGAAGGTAAGGGGAGAGAGGGAAATAGAAACATCAATGAGAGAGAAACATCAATCAGCTGCCTCCTGCACCTCCCCTACTGGGGATGGAGCCCGCAACGTGGGCATGTGCCCTGACTGGGAATCGAACCTAGTTCTCCTGGATTCTAGGTTGATGCTCAACTGCTGAGCCACGCCTGCTGAGCTGAAAATAAAATTTCTGATGAAAATGTCAAATCAACCAAAAGCTAATACTGTATTTGCATCATTTGTAACAAGAGTTGGTTGAAGGGTGCAAGTTAGGCCCCTGAGTGAAGGAGGGTACCTTAAAGAGAAGACCTTAATCATTGTGAGCAGCAAAGTCACCTGCATATTTTATATTTGAAAGAAAATGAAAGAAAAAGTAACTTTAAAATTTAGTGAATCTTATTGGGATGATTACTTCTGGAGGCCCAATGACAGCTGAACACTTCTAGGAAAAAAAGAAATAGAACTGAAGCAAATCAGAGCAGAAGGTTTAAAGATAAAGGGCAAACGTAAACCTAGAATAGATTATGTCAAAAGTTCCTTGTCTCTTTGAAACTCACACGTGCCCATGATGGGGAATTAGAGCTTTGTTAAGACTCTACAGGGAAAAAAAAATTAGGAATTTAAGAAAGCAAATTGTAGGATAAGATGTGAAGCTAGTTAGTAATCCAGTTGCTTTCAATGACAAGTATTTTCTGCCTTGTGGCTCAGCGCCTGCTGTTGCCTTTCCTTTCCTCTCATTCTGCTCATGCTCCAGCCTCCATCCAGGACACTGTCCACTCAGGTCCGATCTGCTCAACCTGCTCTTCTGACTGCGCTGCCCGTTTTGCTGCCTCTGGCCCTGCCATGTACCTGACGAATTTGTATTTCAGTTGGAGGTCGGATGACTCCTTTTGAGTTCTGAAGAACAGGAACCAGACACCATTGGCCTTTCTCATTTTTATATATTCTCAGTGCCTACCTCAGTGGTCCAGCCTTCGCTCAGCCTCCCGCTTCGCCTCGTATGGCTGCCACTTTCTGAATTCCAGACCCGTAAGTTTTCTTTCTGTCCCCAGCTTTGTCACATTCAGCCCCATCCCAGAGCCTCTGTTCTATGTCTGGGCAGCTCTTACTTCACCTTTTCGCCAAATTATTTCCTACTTGTCCTTCACGTTCCATCTCAGAGAAGCTTCGGATGACCTCCCCAAATAGGTCAGATATCCCTATATTCATAATGTTATATACCTAGCATTTGGCACAATTGCAGTTTTGAAGCTGTTTACTAAAGTCTGCCATCCCTACCAGACTATAAATTTGATGTTCAATAAATATTTGTTAAATGAATGGGTAATATGGGATGTATAATATTAGTATTTGAATCTATGTAACTACTAAGTTAATTATTAGTAGTTCATATCGAAGTTAATTATTACTGGTTCATAGTTCAGGATGTTTGCACTTTTCTTCATTGTAACAAAAATACATGTTAAAATTTCACTTTTGCCATTTTTACCCATTTTGTTTTACTCTAGTGAAATTCAGATTTAGTCACCTTGGCCTACATTATTTCTCCCCTAAATTATTCTAGAAACATTTCAGCAGATAGGCTGATAATAGGGGAGAAGAAATGAAACTGAGGGAAAGAGAGATTCCCAATATAAAGGGCTTAACTATCTTGCCATAATAAAGTTCAAAGGGAATTTGATTAAAGAACTGTTAAGTAGAGGAACAGGTCTATATTTGATATTCAAATTTCCAGAACTTTTCTCTTCAATAGAGTAGGTAAGTGCTTGTAAATATTGGCTGTCTGGCCCTCATAGGGACATAAAAAGGCTGAGAACTCTGGCATGATGGATTAGGGCGGTTGGAAATTTGGAGTGTATAATTTTGATGTGCATCTAAATGCCACTCCTCTAATCTTGTCCTTCCTTGTGGTAGAACTTTGTGCACACAAGTAAGAGTAGAAGAAACATATTTAAGAGAGCTAAGAAATTAGAGTTCAGAGTCATTTGTTAACTTGAACTAGAAGATGAAAGTTGTATTTATGTATGTTTTCATGTGGGTGAGAGGCTAACTGGAGATTTTAGAGTTTTTTGTATTTGGGGAAGACAACCCATAGCAATAGATTTTGGGGAAGTAAAATGTACCTACTTTCTTTATACAAGGTCAATAATTTTTGTCTAAATTTTTCTTAATAATCAGTAATGCTGTGTTTTAATTTACCCATTTTAGTCCTGTCTTTTGCCAGACTCTGTAAGTTTCTTGGATGATAGCAATATTGTTTTGTATTTTTGTATGTCTAGCATTGAACAAAGTATTTAACACTTAACAAATGTTTCTGGAGAATCTATTGAATGAATTCCTATGTCTCCCAAGTTTGTCTTACCTTCCTCGATTAGTTTTAAGCACATTTTCTTAAAATGTTATATTATGACCTTGTAAAGACAAGCAAGGCGTTAACAAAGGATTTAACTATTTAGTAACGAGAGAAGGAAAAAAATGGTACAAAAGAATGAAGAGAGTATTCATTCTATATCAGGTCAGAATCACTGGTGGTGCTTAGTTAAAAATTCAGATTCCTGGGCCCCATAGAAAAAAAAGAAATAATCTCTCAGTTTTAGATGATGGAGAGATGGGGAGGGGGAAATATTCCTACATGCATTGCTTTAGCTTGGCTTTTTCATATCTGTATGAGAGGAAGCCCCTGTGTAATACTGAAACCTCTCCTTATTACAAAGCCAAGCGAGGATGGTGTATTTGTGTGTTTGTGTATGTGTTTGTGTGCACATGTGGTGGGGATCATGGAATTTTTAACTAAATTTAATTGATCTAGTTTTTCCTATTTTCTCATGTTATGCCCAGGACAAATAATAAATCTCTAGTGCATTCAGATACTTTTGATTTCTTCTGAAAAATCTATTAGTATTTTGGTTTTATAATGGATTTAAGTACTATTTACTATTTTTCTCTCCCGCTCTTCTCAAAAAATTTTCCAATAAATAATAGGCACTTTAGATGAGGGTTAAGAATATAGATATTTTCCCCAAAGACCCTGTGATTTTTCCCAAAAGTGGAAAAACCAAGTTTTATATCAGATAAAAGAAATAATGGATGAAGACATGAACTATTAGATATAGAGTACTCAAATTCAAATTGGCTTATTACAAATTTGCTATTTTAGAAATGACAGACAGGATATTGAGTAACTAAAAGTAAGCATGTTCAAGAACATAGATATATAGAAAAAACAGGAAATTCTAGAACTATATACTTAGAATGAAGATATTAAAAGGGGATTATTTCATATCTGCACAGCTCTTAGGGAATAGATATGATGAGTGATCCTACCTATTTGAGCAAATGTCAACTGTCAGCAGACACCACCAGCTTATATCAAAGAAAAGTCACAAAGAAATGTAAAGAGATTCATCACACTGGGAATGGATAACATAGAATAAGTCAGCAAGACCAGCAAAAGAAGAAAGTATTACAAGTATAATTTAAAAATAGTTTTGGCAAGAAGAGGTTGGGGAGAAAGCAGAGTAGGCTATAATAATATTTATAACTCAAAGATGGGCCAGACCTAAATGTACACCTTGGCCTCTTTCCATCCTAAAATGTTCTATATTACCAAAAAAGGTGCTATGATTTATACTCAGCTCCAAGTCTAGACTGGCTTAGGTTTCCTGTGTTTAAGTCTGCTTCTTTCTTGCAGGAAAACCAGTCATCTAGATCTTAAGTCAAATATGAAATTGATGTATAAAAATAAAATTCAATTGAGGAAGGCAATTTGTCTTTAAAACAAAATTAAAAATACAAGCATTTCTTTAACAAAGTCTGTCTAATTACATAGTGCCATACACAGGTTCAAGATTAATATGCAATTGATGCATGAAAATAAAATTTAGTTGAGGGTAACTAGTGTGTCACTCAAAAGAAAATAGAAAATTAGCATTTATGTAACAAAGTATGAGCTAATCATATAAAAGTTCATATACTTGTTCATTGACAAATGAATGCTGATGAATTTATTAATTGAGGTCAAGGTTGATTCCAAATATTTTTACATAGTGAGGATTTGTTATATTAAGTAATCTTGAAATTAAATGGATCACTGATAAGGCTTAGTAATACATTTTATACTAAATTAATCACCATAAAAATCTTTTAAATAGGCTAGATTTGTATAACTATAATATTCTGTGTGTATATGTAAAAACATCAGCTCCTTTTATAAGTGGTACTGAGTCTAGGAGATGGGATATAAAACAATTATTTCTACGATGAAAATATAATAATTAAAAGAGTGTTAACAGGCAAAATAGAATATGAGTTGATAATAAGAGAGGGAATCCAATTCACAAGTGATACCCATTGGATATATTAGAATCAAACATTCTGATGATCAAAAAACATTTTATATTCTATAACGTTAACTGTTATACCTGTGTACTTTTGAGTTTGATGAACGACAAGACTGTCTTTATCTTCAAAGATTTGTTTCATGGTATAGTCAAATTGTGCTGCATGCTTGTCTCTGCCTTAGTACAGCATGTGCCCAAAGAACAGGGGCAAAGACCATACACTACTTTTCCAGCTTGGAAAAGGGAAAAGTACTCCATGGCTAGATAATGAAGGACTTGTAAACAGGAGAGATATTAAAAATACTTTCTAATTGCTAAGGCTGGATATCACCTCTCAGGACAGCTCACCTGGAAGGGGAGAAGTCCCTTCCTATACTCTCCCAAGTATTAACATTTTACATGCTAGATGATGACAAGATCTGGGGCAGGTATCTTGGGTTTGGCCTGCACTTACCAACTAATTTTGAAAGAGTTCTACTATTTAAGAATTGTGACAGCTGTATCAGTCCAAATGTCAGGCCTCTGAACTTTTCCCCGTAGGTCACAGGGAGTGAGCCTCTGGGGAAAAGTTTCAAGAGGGAGACTAACTTGAGGAGGTTTTTATTTTAGAAAGAGCCTTCTGATAGCAAAATTGAAGATTATCAATTGCAATGGTTTGAGAAAAGATACAGGGGAATTGGTTTAGAAATTTCACCAAAGAATTTAAATAGTGGCTAGGGAGCAAAAGTAAAGATATGGATATGACATCCATTTGGAGGGGTAATTTATGGAGTGGTGACATTTGGAAATGGGTAGGTGTGAGTTTGACTCCCAGGAGTCTGGCTTGGGCCACTGCGGGGGATAGTGCCACTACCTATTACCTGGAGTAGTATTCATTGTTTGTTTAACTGGTTTGTTGGCTGATCAATTGGCTTTATTTAATTAATTTTCTGAAAAGAGTCATGTTTATAAAAGCATAACTGCTAATGTATTAACTTAAACATATAATGTTGCAGTCTTCTCTCTTAGACACCCAAAAGTCATGAAGAAAAGGAAGGAATTAAGGAGATGAGCAGTATTTGATGAGCACCTATTATGCTCTTTTATCTAATTTTAGAATTTCATTCATATTGTATAAAGGATAATATTGTTGCCATGTTACAGATAAGAAATCCTGATTTAGCAGGACTGAGTTCCTGGCCTGCCTTGTCATACTGAGAATTTAGCAGTGTCACAATTCAAACACAGTCCTGTCTCTCTCCAAGGCAGTGTTTTTTTCACTGCATGAAAATGCTTCCAAATGGGAAGAAAAAATAATGGAAAAGAAGGAAAGGGGAAGGATGGGAACAAATGTATTTAGAGTTACTAAAGAAGAAAGAAACAAATTCCAATGAAAGGGACCAGAGAGGCTTATCCATGAGATGTTCTTACCCCTACCTAGCCAAGTTAAGAGACATTTGTAAAGGCATCAGGGGGCTTACACAGACTATTAACTCCTCGCCGGCATCCCTAGCCTGCAGGAGACCTGAGCATGCAGACCTTCTGTGAACTGGTGTCAGTGTATGACCAAACCACCACTCCCCAGACTTCTGCTTTCAGAGCAGTGCATCTCAATGTGGGATGCTGGGAGGCCTTACACTCTTTCTGCTCTGTGGGGTAATTCGGGTTAGGCCATTAAAAACTTTTATAGAACTATGACTGAATAATATTATATTTGTTAAATCCAGTAATCTTAACACTGGCTAATATTTTGTATATATTTTGTTGCATTTTTCAAGTAATTGGTATTGTATTTTATAAAAGAATTTATCTGTGATGCATTGGGAACAAAGGAACAAAAACTGGCCCTTCAACACAGATAATTTGAAAAGTAGTGCTTTAGAATATCAAAAGGAAAAATGTGAAAACCTGATAGGTGTTTTTGTGTTCTTGGTAACACAGACTTTCTCCTATAAAAGTGATGGCTTAGTGAAATGCCTTCACATAGTCATCTTTTGACCTTATATACAAATATAATCAAATGATTTGTGTCATTTGAAGCTGCACAATAGATGAACCTGGTTTTTGTAATTTAACAAAAAATCCAATTTATGTAACATATTAAAAGAAGCATTATCAACTTGTTTTTTCCTCAAAAGACTGTAGCTATTAAACTCCTTAATTACTTCATTTGCACTCTCAGTGTAACATTAGCAGTTTAGCACTTCAAGTATAAAAATGATTAATGAGCCCGAGAATTCATTCGCATACATATCACTTTGCAGCTTGACATAACCCTGGAGCCTGTTCTCTGTTCTAACCATAGACATACTTCCCTAGAAAATATTATTGTATATTAAATGCATAATCATTGCAAAGTATGCATAATTATAGTCATTTTCCTATTTCTTCTATACCAATACAAAAGACAGTAAATCAAAATGTAATCAAATGAAGTTAACTTTTTAAACAAAAGTATAAATACATAGGGAACACCTTGATTTTTGCATTGTAACTCCCCCCAAATTAAATTGTGATTTGGGCTGTACTGTCATTCTTCTAAAAATGTGTATTTTAAAATTGTGAACATGAAGGAAAACACTTTCAATTTCTATATTTATATCTGCATCTGGGAAAATATGATGAGTAAAGACTGTATTGTGTGTGGATTCAGAGAGTAAGATTGTATTTGGAGTGACTGTCAAAAATATCTGCAGGGGGCTATTTCTGTCTAACCATCCTTGGCTTGCGTTGGTGACATGTGGTTATATGTCTCTTTTAGCTCTACTGAGTTTCCTTCTTGATCTCCCCTAAGGTGATTCCATCTTGCTGACTTTGTCCAGTCATTCTCAAAGCTTAATTTTTTAAGTGTTAACAGTGGTACCGTTTGTCTTTACCTTCCCATAGATTTTCTACCCTTTTCTGTGGAGTTCATCCAAGACTGTGTATTGTCCCTGCCTCAAAACCCTCTTCTCCCCACATGCTCATCACCTGTAACCCATGTTCCATTCTGACTCACTACTGAATCAGGAAGATTAAATGGACTTTCACTCAGACCTCAGAGAACTACACTTTTCAGGCTCGCTGCCATGACACAAGGTGATAGCTACTGGAAGGGGAACCAGGCAACTCCCAGGGGCCTCCCTTATACAGAGGGAAAGAAGAGCAGAGCTGCAGGCCACTCGTTAGACTCTAAATCAGGTCTTCAGATGGTTTCATTCACTGTAAAGCTATATGGCATAAATATATACCTATTTTCATTTGCTCTTTAGACAGACATTTAATTTGCATTTAAAATATCTATTTGTTCCAATTGAATCAGACTCGGTTAAACATTTATTAGAATAAAATTTAAAAACAAGTACATTACCTCGCTGCCCAAGTCTGTACTGCAAATGCAATCTCGTGGCTGGGCATCACTGACTGACAATCAGACCACTGAGATTGAAAAGCAATGCAGACACTGTTCTCAAGCAAAGACCCTGAGACACTGCTCTCAATCAAAAGTTTTTGATTCTGATAGTTATACCTTTTAATAAGACCCTTACTTGAAAAGTAGAATTGCCAGATAAAATACAAGATGCTCAGATGAAAAACCAGGAATACTTTTTCAGTATAAGTATGCCCCAAATATTAAACAGACTGTGCTTATGCTAAACAAATTAGTCTTTGGTTACCTGAATACTAATTACAGCAGGGGCACTGTATTTAGTAAATCTGGCAATCCTATTCATAAGTGATACTTTATAAGAAACAAAGGTGATTTGAAAAAATACATTTTCTGAGGTTAGTGACTAATAAGACTATTCTCATATCCCTAAATGTCACATACGTGAGAGGGAATATGTAAAACAGAGACTTACAAGTGATGGCAGCTGTGGAACAAGCATGAGCTCTCTAGTGCTAGCCTACACTTGACCACGCAGGCCCACACAGGCCCATGCAGGCCCACACAGGCCCACGCAGGCTCATGTTCTCCCGCGTTCTCCCATGCTTGCCTGCTAGCTGGTGCTCATGGGCTTAAAGTTCCTGTCCTGCAGACAGTACTTATCTGTGGATAAAACTGGAATCTTGTTGTGAGCGGCAGTTCCTGCTTTTCACTAGGCTTTGGTACTTCAGAGATTGAAAGGTGGTGTTACACATTAAAGAGTGCTTCCTTTAAGTCTTTTATCCATTTTGAATTTGTTCTTGTGTATGGAGTAAGTTGGTGATCTAGTTTCATTTTCTTGTATGTACCTGTCCAATTTTCCCAGCACCATTTATTGAAGAGACTATTTTTACTCCATTGTATATTCTTACCTCTTTTGTCAAATATTAATTGACCATAGTGGCGTGGGTTGATTTCTGGGGTCTCTGTTCTGTTCCATTGATCTATATGTCTGTTCTTGTACCAATAACAGGCTGTTTTGGTTACAATGGCTTTGTAGTATAGTTTGATATCTGGTAACGTGATCCCTCCAATTCTGTTCTTCTTTCTCAAGATTACTGTGGCTATTAGGGGTCTTTTTTGGTTCCATATAAATTTTTGGAATATTTGTTCTAGCTCTGTGAAATATGCTATTGGTATTTTAATAGGAATTGCATTAAATCTATAGATTACTTTGGGTAGTATGGACATTTAATGATATTAATTATTCCATTCCATGAACATGATATATTTTCCCACTTGTATATATCTTCCTCTATTTCTTTTTTCAGTATCTTGTAGTTTTCTGAGTACAGTCTTTTATATCCTTGGTTAAGTTTATGCCTAAGTATATTATTTTTTTTAGTTGCAATGGTAAATGGTATTTTTTTTTAGTTTCTATTTCTGAGAGTTCATTATTGGTATATAAAAATGCCATCAATTTTTGGATGCTAATTTTGTATCCAGCTACCTTGCCAAATTCACTTATCAAATCTCATAGTAATTCTTGAAACCATAACAATTCTGGAAAAAAACAGAGACAGTAAAGTCACAGACATCTTGTGCATTGGAATTTTCACCAGTAGATTTCCTAGGGACAGAGAAACAAAGGAAACAATAAACAAAAGAGACATCAAACTGAAAATCTTCTGCACAGCAAAAGAAATTATCCTCAAAATACAACGGAACCCCATTGCATGGGAGAACATATTTGCCAAGGATACATTTGATAAAGGGCTAATTTCCAAAATATACAAAGAACTCATACAACTCAACAAGAGGAAGACCAACAATCCAATTAAAAAATGGACAAAAGACCTGAATAGACACTTCTCTAAAGAGGACATACAGATGGCCAAGACACACATGAAAAAATGCTTAAGTTGCTAATTATCAAAGAGATGTAAATTAAAACCACAATGAGGTATCACTTCACACTTGTCAGAATGGCTACCACCAACAAATCAACAAATGACACATGCTGGTGAGGATGTGGAGAAAGGGCACCCTGGTACACTGCTGGTGGGAATGCAGACTGGTGCAGCCACTATGGAAAACAGTATGGAGGTTCCTCAAAAAATTAAAAATGGAGCTGCCTTTTGACCCAGTGATCCCACTTCTAGGAATATATTCTAAGAATCCTGAAACACCAATCAGAAAGACTATAGGCACCTGTATGTTCATAGCAGTGCAATTTACAATAGCTAAGATCTGGAAACTGCCCAAGTGCCCATCAGTAGATGAGTGGATAAAAAAGCTGTGGGACATTTACACCATGGAATACTGTGCAGCTCTAAAGAAGAAGGATCTCTTATCCTTTGGGACAGTATGGATTGACCTGGAGAGTATTATGCTAAGCAAAATAAGTCAGGCAGAAAAAGACAAATATCACGTGATCTCATTTATATGTGGAATCAAAAGAACATCATAAACTGATGAACAAAATAGATCCAGTGACATAGGAGCATGGGACAGACTGACAAATCTCGGAGAGAAGGCAGGGGTGGGTGGGTGGAGGGTGATTAACCAAAGAATTTATATGCATATATGCAGAACCCATGGATACAAACAATGTGGTGAAGGCCTGGGGCAGGGGGTAGGTGCAGGATAGAAGGAGCCACTGGGGAAAAATGAGGACATCTGTAATACTTTCAACATTAAAGATAAATTTCAAAATAAAATAAAATAAAATAAAAAGTGCTTCCTTTATGATGCGCCAGAATACCCAGTGAAAAGTTTCAAAAAATTACATCCAAATGCCTAGTCCTTGCCTGTGTGGATTCTGAAATTGCTAAAAAGAAACATTAGACCACACCTATTTGCAAATTGGGCTAAAGGAAAACATTTAAACAGTCTGCTATATATAACAGTTATGGGGAAGCTGATGGTGAAGAGATTTTTTGGACATTGTAAAACTGTCAAAGAGGAAACCCAAGAAGAAAACACTGCAAAAAAGAGAGATGAGTTGAGTTTCTTAGAAACTAATTAATTGATTACTGCAGAAGTACAAAAGAAAGTTTATTAGTGGGTAGTTTTTTAATAAAATAGGTTTTCCTGTTTACAAACAATATGTTGTTTTGTACTTAGGACTATATTAAGGTTGAAAAGAATAGCAAGGTATGAACAAATACACACACAGAAAGCCTTTCTAATTAGAATTTAAAAGTTATTTCTTTTGGTCCTGTTGTTTTGTTTTATAAAGGTACCCACTTTAAAAATCAGCTGTTCTGAATTAAACCTTTCCATCAAGCAGATGATACTGATTTATTTTTGCTGCCACCTGGCTTCATTTCCCATATAACCATAACAAACTGCTAATTGATTTTGGTAAATGTGTTTGTGATTTTCTCCAGTCAATATGCCTTTCCAAGAGAAAGTAGATTTAATTTCGCCATGTATTGGAGCCTAAATTTTACCAATATTATTTATTTATCTAGCAGTGGTTTTCTAAGTGTGCTATATATTAACAATCTGCATCTTGAATTAGACAGTTTTATTGTAGTATAAAGACATTTATTACTTCTAATGACATGTCTATTCTACTTTACTTTTAGGCATAATTTTAAATTCACTTAAAAGCCTATTGAGGAAATGTGTACTTTTTTTCAAGATGGTCATTTTTTTTTAATTCCAAGCAAGTGAATGGAATCATTATTGGGTTATCATATATACTGAATTACCTTTTAAAAAGTACATTTGGGAAATATACAGTGCCTACTACCCAAGATAGTTATGGTGATTAATTAGCTTCTTACCTAGATTTACAATACTGTTGCCCCGTAAAATAATCTTTGTAAAATAGGTCACAAACTGGGTCTGCCTGAATCTTAAATATAAATCTCATGTTTCATGTGTTTGTACTGCAACTCTAAATTAAAACAAAACTTGTCAAAGAAAAATAGAACAGAATGGACAACTTTGGAGGGCTATTTTATTTCCTCACTTCTGTATGTTGCTGATTATCAAAAGGAACAGTTTTTTTACTCAGCTTTGTGTCCCCAGCTTTGCATATGAATTGCAATAGGTGTAGCTAATAATTGTGTCTTGGATGATTGACTTAATGTAAGAAATTACTGTCATAGATTCCAAATAGCCATGTCCATTCAACCCCAATTCTTCTAGTTGAAAGTCTCTGTTGGCAGATACCTGCTGTGGAAACTACTTATTGACCAGTATAAAATCCTTCACTTACCAAGGCATTCCATACACTGAAGGCCAGGGACAGCATGATGTAGTCATGACATCTGTTGTAAAACAGACCTGGAACTGATTTTTTTGTCATACCACTGATCTGGTTACTTAAGTTCTGTGCCTGTTTTGCATTTTTATAAAATAGGGATAATCATAATATTCATTCACTCTCACAGTGGTTAAGAAGATTAAGTGAGGAAACTTAAGTGCTTGGCAATCAGGAAACACTAATAAAAATTGCCTTTGCTTATTATGTTGAATAAAGTTGGACTTTGTCCAATATGCTTTATCTATATTTTAGATAAATATAGATATTCAAAATGCTGAGTCATTTATTCAACAAACTCTCTTTAAGTGCTACTTTATTCCAGGTGTTTGCTAAAGTGAGCTGGCCCAGAAATTTATTAGAAACAATAATAGGGAATGTGACATAATAGAGTTAAGGATGGCTGGAAGAAGAAAGGGGATAATTGCAGGTAGAGCAACATAACTAAAATGTACCCCAGAAAGTTAAAGAGAATGGAGAAAAATAGCAATGTATTAATTTCAGAGCAGGAAATTAAAAGGTGAGATTGGAGACATTGTTGAGGCTAGAAAGAATATGACTTTAAGAGACTTGCACTAATAAGGACCTGATAGATAAATACAAAAGTTTCCCAGGCATATGTAGAGGCTCACTCTTTTGTTTCCACTGTACTTTTAATATGTCACAATTAAACACTTTGATACACAACTCTAATCTAGACCAAAAACTCCTTCCAAGTAGGGTACCCAACCATCCCATTTCCCCAAACCTGAGGGGTTCTCAGCAAGCCAGATTTTCATTGCTAAAATTGGGAATGTCTCAGGCAAACTACTCTTAAAAGCAAGAATAATGTTGTGTCTTAATCTTTGTGAATGCCAGAATCTTGTACAGTTTCTACTTCATTGAAGAGTCTGTAGGAGAGGAGAAATAATTTTGGACTCTGGGAGTTTTCACAAAATAGCAAAATTGTCTCTTGCACTCAATTAAGGAGAAGCAGCCCGGTGTATGAAATCAGAATAGGTGCTGGAATCAGAAAAACTGAATCCAGCTCTACCACCCTGTAATATATATAAATTTGAGTAAGTCACTTAAACTCTTAAAGCTTTATTGCCCTCAATGAAAAGCATATGCATAATAACAATAACAGCTTCATATGATAACTTTCATAAAATAGATTCAAAAACAGTAAAGGAGTGTTAGAGAGATGCAATGTGAGAAAGATTTGACTATTACTGGCTGTAGAGATGATGGAAAGGGACCATAAGCCAAGAAATGCATACAGTCTTTAGAAGATGGAAAGGATAAGAAAAGATGCATAGAGTGGGTTAAAACTTTGCCCAAGTCTCTTACCTCAAAAGTGGAAAAACTGAGATTCAAATCCAGAGAACAGCTCACCTTCAGGTTAGTTCTTTTTAGAAATAATTCTATATTTCCTTAGGCCTGCAAGAATGCCAGGAGAAGTCTCCATATTCCTTCCTTCCCAGTACAGAGCCTCGGTGTGACCCAGGGTCCTGATGAGGAAGTCAACCTGGGGCTGTGCAACAGAAGAGTTATGCAGGGACATTTAAGCTGGTAGCGCAATAAGTGGATCTTACAATCATTTTCTCCTGGACCAAACCGGAAATACAACTAAATTGGGAAACAACCACCCTGAGTAACCAATCAAGGACTAGGTGAAGAAGAGTTTTATAGCCAAGGATTTGCAGAAGAAGCCACATCAAGATGGCATCTGCTTAACAGCTCACATGCTGTGGGCAGAGTTGAGCCTCACAGTCTGCCAGAGTGAGGGTCAATCCCAAGCATGAATGGGCCAACAGCAATCAAGACTGAATTACAACAGGAAGGCCCATATAACCCACACAAGGGATATTCCTAGAGCATCCATCTCAGGAGATCAAGGATACTGCACCACTGGATCTCACAGGACACCTACTACATAAGGTCACCCCATGAAGACTGGAAGTCATAGCAGATCTATCTAATACATAGAAATAAACACAAAGAGACAGCCAAAGTGAGGAGACAAAGAAACAGGCCCCAAATGAAAGAATAGGAGAACTCTCCAGAAAAAGAGCTAAATGAAATGGAGGCAAGCAATCTATCAGATATAGAATTCAAAGTAATGGTTATAAGGATGCTCAAGAAACTTAGTGAGAACTACAATATCATGAAAAGGACATAGAAACCATGAAACAGAAGAAGCTAGAAATGAAGAATACCATCTGACATCAAGAATACACTAGAATGAATTAAAAGAAGGTTGGATAAAGCAGAAGATCAAATCAGTGGGTTGGAAGACAAGGTAGAAAAAACACCCAATCAGAGCAGCAAAAAGAAAATAAGAATTAAAAAGAATGAGGATAGTTTAAGGGAACTTTGGGACAACATGAACTGTAACAACTTATGCATCAGGGGTACCAGGAGGAGAAGAAATTGAGCAAGGGATAGAAAACCTGTTTGAAGAAATAATGACATAAAACTGTCCTAACCTGGTGAAGGAAAAAGTCACATAAGTTCAGGAAGCACAGAGAGTCCCAAGCAAGATGAACCCAAAGAGACCCACACCAAGACACATCATAATTAAAATTGCAAAGGTTAAAGACAAAGAGAGAATCTTAAGGGCTACAAGAGAGAAACAGTAGCCTATAAGGGTGTTCCTATAAGGCTGTCAGCTGATTTCTCCACAGAAACCCTTTAGGCCAAAAGGGATTGGCATGACGTATTCAAAGTAGTGAAAAGCAAGGACCTGAAACCAAGACTACTCTATCCAGCAAGGCTATACTTTAAAATTGAAGGCAAAATAATGAGCTTCCAGACAAAAAGAAGGCTATAGGAGCTTATTACCACCAAACCAGCATTGTAAGAAATATAAGAGGAACTGCCTTAATAAGAAGGATAAATATATATAGAGAGGAACATACATTTAAAAAATGGCAGTAAAGAGGTACCTATCAATAATAACCATAAATGTAATTAGATTAAATGCTCCAATCAAAAGACATAGGGTAGCTGAATGGGTGAGGAATCATAAAGCAAATACGGGGTTATACCAAAAAAATGTATACATACAATGTATATAGATTCTATTACATTTTGAAAATGAAATGTATTTTTTAAAAAAAGTATTTATTGATTTCAGAGAGAGGAAAGGAGAAGGAGAGAGAGAGATAGAAACATCAATGATGAGAGTCATTGATCAGCTGCCTCCTGCATGCTCCCTATTGGGGATCAAGCCAACAAGCCAGGCATGTCCCCTGACCAGGAATCGAACCATGATCTCTTGTATCATAGGTCTATGCTCAACCACTGAGCCACGCTGGCCAGGCATGAAATGTATTTTAATAAACATTGCCTTTATAATTTTTCAAAGTGTATATACATTTTTCAGGGACACCCTGTATATGCTCTTTACAAGAGACCCACCTTAGAACAAAAGATACATACAGGCTGATTGTGAAGGGATGGAAAAAGAATTCCATGCAAAAGGAAATTAAAAAAAAAATTGGGGTCCCAATACTTATATCTGACAAAATAGACTTCAAAACAAAAGCCATATAAAGGACAAAGAAGGTCAGTCACAAAAGGATATGAGCCTTGTAAACATATATGCACCCAACATAAGAGCACATAAATATATTTTGAAAATCTCTTGGTGGGCTTTAAGGGAGAGATCAACAGCTATACAGTCACAGTAGGGGAATTTTACACACCACTGTCATCACTGGATAGATCTTCCAGACAAAATATCAATAAGAAAACAGTGACCTTAAATGATACACTAGATGAGATGGATTTAATTAATATTTACAGAGTGTTTTATCCCAAACAGCAGAATATACATTCTTCTCATGTGCATATGGAACATTCTGAAAGACAGACCACAAATTAGGACACAAAATTAGTCTAAACAGATTCAATAAGACTGAAATCATACCAAGCAACTTCTCAGACAACAATGGCATGAAACTGGAAATCAACTGCAATAAAATCACTCAAAAACTTTTAAACACATGGAGGCCAAATGACATGTTGTTAAACAATGCTTGGGTTACCAATGAGATCAAAAAGAAATAAAAAATTACCTGAAAACAAATGAAAAAGAACACACAACAACCCAAAATCTGTGGAAATAGTGAAAGTAGTCCTGAGAGGGAAGTTCATAGCCTACAGGCATACCTGAAGAAGAAAGGAAAATCTCAATGTAGCTATACACCTAAAAGAAATAGAAAAGAACAAGAAAAGCCCAGAGGAAGTAGAAGGAAATAATAAAGATCAGAGTGGAAACAAATGACATAGTAACTAAAATGAAAAAAACAAAACAAAAAAACAATAGATGAATGAAACCAAGAGCTGGTTCTTTGAAAAAATAAACAAGGTTGACCCTTTAAGGAGACTCATAAAGAAACAAAGAGAGAGGACCAAAATAAATAAAATCATAAATGAAAGAGGATTACCAACTGACATCACAGAAATACAAAGTACTTTAAGAAAATATTATGAATAAATAGGTCAACAAATTGGACAACCTGACCAAAATGGACAAATACCTAGAAATATACAATCTTCCAAAACTGAATTGGGAAGAATCAGAAAACCCAAATAGATTGATAACTAGTGAAATTGAAGCAGTAATAAAAAAACAAACAAACACCAAGCAAACAAAAGTCCCAGATCTGATGGCTTGACAGGCAAATTTTATCAGACATTCAAAGGAGAACTAACACCTATCCTTCTCAAACTATTCCAAAAAAATTCAAGAGGAGGGAAGACTTCCAATATCTTTTTACCAGGCCAGCATTATGCTAATTTAAAAATGAGATAAAGAGACTAGAATGAAAGAAAATAATAGGCCAATGTCACTGACGAACATAAATGCTAAAATCCTGAACAAAATATTAGCAATTCAGATCGAGCTATCCATTAAAAAGATCGAACAACATGACCATTTGGGAATTATTCTTGGGATGCAAGGTTGGTACAATATTTACAAATCAGTAAATGTGATACATAACATTAACAAAATGAGGGATAAAAAATCACATGATCATATTAATAGATGCAGAAAAAAAGAATTTGATAAAATCATATTTATGATAAAAACTCTCAGGAAAGTGCGAATACAGGGATCATACCTCAACATAATAAAGGTCATATATAAAAAACCTACAGCCGACATCATACTCAATGGGCAAAAAGTAAAAGTATTTCCCTTAAGAATAGGAATAAAACAGGGATGTCCGCTTTCACCACTCTTATTCAACATAGTACTGGAAGTCCTAGTGACAGCAATCAGAGAAGAAGAAGAAATAAAGGCATCTAAATTGGTAAGGAGGAAGTAAAACTGTCATTATTTACAGATGACATGATATTGTACAAATAAAACACTAAAGATTCCACAAAAAACAATTAGATTTAATAAATAATTTCAGCAAATTAGCAGGATAGAAAATTAATATCCAGAAATTGTTGACATTTTTATACACCAATAATGAACCATCAGAAAGAGAAACTAATAAAACCATCCCACTTACTATTCCAATAAAAACAATAAAATAACTAGGATTAAACTTAACCAAGGAGATAAAAGACCTATACTTGAAAAAATATAGGACATATAGGACTGAAAAAAGAAATAGAGGAAGATACAAACAAGTGGAAGCATATACCATGTTCATGGATTGGAAGAATTAATATCATTAAAATGCCCATTCTACCCAAAGCAATCTATAGATTCAACAGAAAACCTATTGAAATATCAATAGCATATGTCACAAATATAGAACAAATATTCCAAAAATTTATGTGGAGCCAAAAAGGACTCTGAATAGCCTCAGCAATCTTGAGAAATTAGAACAAAGTTGGAGGAATCACACTACCAGTATCGTTATACTACAAAGCCACTGTAATCAAAACATCCTGGTACTGGCACAAGAACAGACATATAGATTAGTGGAACAGAACAGAGAATCCAGAAATCAACCTACACCTTTTGGTCAATTAATATTTAACAGAGGAGGCAAGAGCATACAATGGAGTAAAAACAGTCTCTTCAATAAATGGTGTTGGGAAAATTGGACAGGCACCTTCAAAAAATGAAACTAGGCCACCAACTTACATCATACACAAGAATAAACTCAAAATGGATAAAAGACTTAAAAATGTAAGTTGTGAAAGCATAACAGTTCTAGAGGGAAACATAGGCAGTAAAATCTCAGACATTTTTCGTAGCAATATTGTTGCCAATATGTCTCCTAGGACAAGGGAAATAAGGGGGAAAAATGAGCAAATGGGGCCATATCAAACTAAAAAGCTTCTGCCCAGCAAAAGAAACCATTAAGAAAATGAAAAGTGAACCCACACTATGGGAGAACATATTCGCCATCGGTACATCTGATAAAGGGTTAATTTCCAAAATATATAAAGAGCTTATATAACTCAACACCAGAAGACAAACAATCCAATTAAAAAAATGGGCAAAGGACCTGAATAGACTCTTTTCCAAAGAGGACATACAGATGGCAAATAGAGATATGAAAAAGTGCTCAATGTCACTAACCATCAGGGAGATGCAAATTAAAACTACAATGTGGTATCACCTCACACCTGCTAGAATGGATATCATCAATAAATCAACAAACAACAAGTGCTGGAGAAGATATGGAGAAAAGGGAACTCTAATGTACTGTTGATGGGAATGCAGACTTGCTTAGGCACTGTGGAAAACAGTATGGAGTTTCATCAAAAAATTACAAATGGAATTGTCTTTTACCCAGTGGTCCTGTTACTGGTGGAAGTGGCGTTGCTGGGGTATGACTTGAATAAGAATTTCAGGAGGCCCCTACAGGAAGATATGTAGAAAGCTTTATTTCTGTGGAATAAAAACCTTGAGTTTCCAAAATCCCATTTCCCTTTGTCCAGTCATAGAAGTACAGCTGGGGCTAAAATCAGAGCAAGTGTCTAAAGTTTCCTTTCCATGTTGGAGCAGAGTCTAGTCCAGCATCAGGCTAGTATAGTTTGTGTTCCCTGCTGCAGTCCATCAGTCCATTGCATGTGGGGTACTCAGGGCTGTGGGGAAACATGGGTGAATGCAAGGAAGTAGGAGCAATAGAGCCCCACACACCAAGCGTCAAACAAAATAAGAACCAAGAGTCAAGAGCAGGAATTCCTTGGTTTAGGGTATTGTGTATTCCAAAACTTTTGTGGGCTTGCAGTGGTCATGCCCATTCTGGCCATCCATCTCTGTACCCAGGTATGACTGAGAGCCAAATACCTTCCCTATGTCACCCCTACTTAACTGCATATGTGTGTATCTCCCCTTTACTGTGCCCCTTTCCCCAGAGATCTGCAGGGAATGGGCTGGTGGTTGCCTGGGGAGTCCAAACTTGCAGTTTCCTGGTGAAGCTGCCCAAGTGACATGCCTATAATGTCTGGCCTGGCCTCCCTTTTGCTCCTTTTGTATTATTAATAAGTAGCTAATTTCAGTGGCATCAATTCCACTTTTGAAAAAATATCCTAAGAATCATGAAACACCAATTTCAAAGAATATATGCACCCCTATGTTCATAGCAGCACCATTTACAATAGCTAAGGTGTGGAAATGCCCAAATGCTCCTCAGTAGATGAGTGGGTAAAAAGCTGTGGGACATTTACACCATGGAATACTACTTGACTATAAAAAAGCAGGATCTCTTACCCTTTGCAAGAGCATGGATGGACCTAGAGGTTATTATGCTAAGTGAAATAACCTAGTCAGAGAAAAATAAATACCACATGATCTCACTTATATGTGGAATCTAATGAGCAAAATAAACTGATGAACAAAATAGAAACAGGGGCATGGACACATGGAACAGACTGGCAGTTGTCAGAGAGGAGAGGGAGGGGGGATTGGATGAAAGAAGATGAAGGGATTAGCCAAAGAACATATATGCATAACCCATGGACACAGACAACAGTGTAGTGATGACTGGAGGGAATAAGGGGCGGGGGCTGGGTGGAGGTGGGCAAATGGGGAGAAAGTGAGGATATCTGTCATACTGTCAACAATAAAAATAAAGAAAAACACATTAAAGGTACTTAAATTCTAATCTAATTACCAGTGAGCCAGCAATGATAGTGATATGCTGATTGAGATGATTCAAATCATTATACAAAGGTGTGATACTGAGAAGAACTAAACTGCAAAAGTTAATTTTTTTCATGTGTACACTTAAAGGATAATATCTATAAATATAGACAGCACATCTCTGTGGTCAGAATTCCCAGTGGATGGCACCAATTAAGTATAACTCAGTTCCCCTCAAGTTTAAGTCTTTAGCCTCATAAAATACCCATACCTGCTCAGTTACTCATGATTTAACAATTAGATTTTATTCTTTAAGTCCTTCAAAAAGACTCTTTTAATTAATTAACTAATTTTGTCCCCCTTTTTCCCACATTGATCCCTTTCATCGCACATCCACCCAACCCCTAGGCCTTCCCCATATCAATGTCTGTGTCCATGGGTTATGCTTATAAACATAGAAGTGCTTTGATTAATGTCTCCTCACTCACTCCCCCATCCCCACCTTCCCTCTGAGATCCTTTAATCTGTTCCATGCTTCTATGTCTCTAGATGTATTTTGTTCATCAGTTTATTTTGTTTATTACAGTTCACATATGAGTGAGATCATGTGGTACTTGTCTTTCTCTGCCTGGCTTATTTCACTTAGCATAATACTCTCCAGGCCCCTCCATGCTGTCCCAAAGGATAAGAGATCCTTCCTTTTTATAGCTGCATAGTATTCCACGGTGTAAATGTCCCACAACTTTTTTATCCACTCATCTACTGATGGGCATTTGAGCTGTTTCCAGATCTTAGCTATTGTAAATTGCACTGCTATGAACATAAGGGTGCATAAGTTCTTTCTGATTGGTGTTTCCGCTTTCTTTCAGTCTCTTCAATAAATGGTGTTGGGAAAATTGGACAGGTACATGTAAAAAAATGAAACTAGACCACCAACTTATACCATACACAAAAATAAACTCAAAATGGATAAAAGACTTAAATATAAGATGTGAAACCATAAATATGTTAGAAGAAAACGTAGGCAGCAAAATCTCAGACATCTCTCGTAGCAGTATGTTTGCCAATACATCTCCCAGGGCAAGAGAAACAAAGGAGAAAATAAACAAGTGGGACTACATCAAAATAAAAAGCTCCTGCACAGGAAAAGAAACTATCAACAAAATGAAAAGGGAGCCCACTGTATGGGAGAACATATTTGTCAATGACACATCTGATAAATGGTTAATATCCAAAATGTGTAAGGAACACATACAACTTAACAAAAGGAAGACAAACAATCCAATTAAAACATAGGCAAAGGACCTAAATGGACACCCAAAGTGGACATACAGATGGCCAAGAGACATATGAAAAAATGCTCAACGTCACTAATCATCAGAGAGATGCAAATTAAAACTGCAATAAGGTATCACTTCACCCCTGTCAGAATGGCTCCATCAACAAATCAACAAATGACATGTGCTGGTGAGGGTGTGGAGAAAAGGGAACCCTGGTGCACTGCTGGTGGGAATGCAGACTGGGGCAGCCACTGTGGAAAGCAGTGTAGAGGTTCCTTAAAACATTAAAAATGGAGCTGCCTTTTGACCCAGTGATCCCACTTCTAGGAATGTATCCTAAGAAACTCAAAAAGACTCCTTTAAAAAATGGAAACTACATTAACAAGTAAATCAAAAAGACAAAGGGACATACTCATTCCAAATTATGCCTTGATATTTTAATACAAATTTAATCTTATGGGCCCCACATATTTGCTAACTGCTAAATGGAGTATCCTAGTTATACTTTTATATTTAAGCTGAACAAAAATTGTATATTTCTTTCCAACACACTTTCTAGCCAAAAAGATATAAGCATACTTAATAGCAAAAATACTATTAATTGTATTCAGTAATACATTTTGTCCTTTGCAATCCTTCTGTTGTGAACATAGACAGAGTTTGGTAGTTCAGTGCTCATGTGTTATTTAACACCTCCTTTAAATTATTAATTTTCCCTAAATGTTTGTGATTTCTACCAGGAAACTATGATGACAAAGAAGTTTGGATTTCCTGTCCAGCTGGGCAGCAGAATAATAAGAATCACTCAGAACCACTGTTTGGGCTAAATTTATTGAACAAGAGGAGCATCTGCATAAACAAACCATAAAAACTTAACTCATCTGGTCAGCAAATAAATTTATTTTGGTCAGAAAAATTAAAAACCTCTTTTTCCAATAAACTTACTCTGCCAGAGCCACTAGACCAGAATCTGAGGCCATCGTACAGATATTGTGGACTTTTTTCAGTATAAGGAGCATGTAGCTGCTGAACTGTTTTCTCTGTGTAACCAATTTAATACAAAATATGATTGAAACCAGTAGGTCTGCATTGGTATTTATTTTCCAGTGCTTTCCTAAACGAGTTTTATAGTATTCAGAGCATAGTGTTAAATTGATTCACCTTTCTCAGGATGAGAATGGTAAGCAATTTGATGAGCTTTTCTCTATTTTCATCTTCTGACATGTTCTGTTATAACTAAAAAAGTTATAGCCCTTTTTTCCCCACTGAAAATAATTTATATTCAGTAGTGTTTTTGTACCTGCACAGAGCATAATCTCTCCAGACTTAAATATCAACATTTGTAGCTATATGGTATGATGGTATTAAGAACAGTTCCAAAGACAAATTACACTTTTGAATGTTCATAATACTGAGTTTATCCCTCAGACCTTATAATCGAACTTTGTAAACCAGGCACATTGCCATGTATTTTGTCTAGCAAAACAAGGAAAGAATGTTTAAAAATAAAAAGGATGTTTTTTATATGACTATTAAGCATGATACATGAAGGGAATCTTGTTACCATGAGAGACATAATTTTATTGATTGTTTAATTAAAGCTGCTAAATGAATGAATGAAAATATAAAAGCTGAAGGGAGCTGATACTTTACTCTTGATGAAATGTTTTGCTCTAACAAAGATTTAATTACCACCTACTAGGAGCAGTGATGCATAGGGAACCCTGGTTCATCTTTCTTTTACTTTCATGCCTTTCACCCCTGAGTCCACCACTTATGCTCATCTCCCATTTCACCTGCCTTGCTTCTGTCCAGTTTCATCTTGGAACAAGGCTCTGGCACCCTATTTAACTTCAGTTTTTTGACTCTGGGTCATGCTCCTCATATCAACCCCCCACTTTCTAGTGGCAGTATAACAGTTACTGCAACCTGCCAGTCTTACTACAACCAAGCGATGTGTTTCTGTTACATTGATGTTTCTCTCTCTCCCCCTTCCTCCCTCCCACTCTTTCTAAAAAATAATCAATGGCCCTGTCCAGTTTAGCTCAGTGTTTGGAGCATTGGCCTGCAGACTAGTGGGCCCCTGGTTTGATTCCAGCCAAAGGCATGTACCTCAGTTGCAAGCTTGATCCCCGGCTCCAGTCTGCCCAAGTATGGGAGGCAACCAATCGATGTGTCTCTTTCATATTTATGTTTCTCTCTCTCTCCCTTCCACTTTCTCTGAAAAGCAATGAAAATATATAGTCAAGGTGAAGATTAAAAAAAAAAAATCAATGGAAAAAGTATCCTCAAGTGAGGACTAAGAACAAAAATAAAGAGAGAAAGGAGAGGGGAGGGGAGGGGAGGGGTGGGGGAGAGGAGGGGAGGGGGAGAGGAGGGGAGGGGGAGAGGAGGGGGAGGAGAGGAGAGGGGAGGGAGAAAAGGGAAAAGAAAAGAAAAGAAAAAAGAAAAAGTTCACTTCAGCAGGTGAGCATTAACTGAGTGGCTTTGTTTAGAAGTATTGTTTGAACGAGTATCCCAGATGATAAGTTTCTGATCATCAGCAACTGACCCAAACAGAGATTCATGGAGCAGTTCCCAGGAAACATTGTCTGCTACTGCTGCATGCCCTGTAAAGATGGTCTTCACATCTACAACTTTTCCTTACTTTGGAACAGCACTGATGTTCCACCGGCAGATGGTATGGTCATCTGAAGCATTAAGTTCCCACTGAAATTTGGGTTCCAAGAAAGTCCATAGCCTTCTACCTGATGTAAATGGAGATGCAGGTCTGGGTTGTACATTTCAGAAGGATCTGGTTTAGAAGGTTGTTTTGTATAGTCAAAAACAAGAACATCACTGGATGGAGTCTTTGTTGCAATGATGCAAGGGTTCTGTGGCATATAAAGTGTCTTGTTCACTTCTCCTTCATGGTTGATCTTGATTCCTATATCAATTTTTCAACTAACAGAGTCAAAAGCTCTAAATTCTCCTTTCTCACTGTTGTAGTGTGAAGCATCATATTTAGGGAACCGCACACTGGCTGTTATGGTTTTGGTCATCCAAAGGGTATGTCTCCAGGGCAAGTCCATGAATGTTGAAATTTTTTTCTTCTGGTCTGGTTACATCTGGAAGCCTCTGTGCAGTTTGGCTGGGCCAGTCTAGAGCATGGGCATCACCAAATGGTAAAGAAAAGAGGTGTTCTTTTTCCATAGTGTGTACTCTTCACTGATTATACATTCTTCTATTGTGTCATCAAAGGCTGCTTCCTTGTGGGTCATGGCAGGGAGGCAAGCCAGGGGGATACCTGGGTCAAGTGTTATAGGAAGGGTGGGGAGGCTGTGGGCTCTTACTGTGCCCACGGCCTCTGTTGTTTCCTGCTGCACCCTTCTTCTTTTCCACTGAATCTACTTGCTTCATTATTAGGGGCTCAGTAAGATTAAAAAATAACATTTAAATGTCTTCTTTTGACCAAGGTACTTCTTTTCTTTTTGTTATGGGAAAAAAGTTTCTCTCATTCTTTCTGTCTCTGTCTCTGTCTCTGTCTCTGTCTCTGTCTCTCTCTCTCTCTCACACACACACACACACACACATATGCACACACTCCCCTCCCTTCACATTCACTCAAAAAAACCAATATAAATGCCTACTATCTGTCAGGTATGGAGATAGATTCTGTGGACATAGTGATGAAAACAGCTATCATGGTTCTTTTTTGCATTATTGACTTTTTGCCAACAACATATTTTGAGGGAGGAGTATTTTATATATCAATGGTTTTTGTTACCTAAGTTAAAATAAGTGCAATAACCATTTAGCCTAGATTTGTTTTAACTGACCTGATTTTCAAATAGTCTGAATTATCTACCTACATTTCAAGCTATGTGTCCTAATTTTGGCTTGGGAAAATATGGTCCTGTTGGAGATATATTTATTTCGGAAAAAAATAACCACTTTAGAATTTCACTTTTTTCTTGGGTCAGAGAAAACTTTTTAAATATATCTTTATTGATTTCAGAGAGAGGAAAGGAGAGGGAGAGAGAGAGATAAAAACATCAATGATGAGACTAGAGTCATTGATCGGCTGCAGCCCGCAGCCCGGGCATGTGCCCTGACTGGGAATCGAACCCTGATCACCTGGTTCCTAGGTCGATGCTTTAACCACTGAGCCACGCCCGGCCGGGCAGAGAAAACTTTTTAATAGCTTGAAAAAAAGAGAAATTCAAAACTCAAGCCTTTTTAGAGTTGGAGAATGCTTGTAAGTTTGTGCAGTATGCATGATTTATTAAAATTTTGATTTTTAGGCCAAAATTAACTCAGTGAACATGAAAAAAATTCAGCTCTGTTTTTTACACCATGTATGCACATTTTACACATTTAAATTCCTGAGTCTGTGTCTGGTGAAGGGATTTCAGAACAGGCCTCGCCAAGATGTGCTACTTTGGCATGTAGCTTACTTTGAGGTAAAGGCAATCAAGACCCTGCGGGTTCACGAGAAACTTTTACCTCTCCCTTAAAAAAATTAAATTAAGGACCTGGCCCATAATAAAAGTTATCACCAGAGATAACCTTTTACGACCTATCTAAAGTACAGGGCAAACTTCTAATTACTGAATACCTGCTCTTGTTATCATCCTAGAAATGATCTTCCTTCCTTATTCTAAAGCCTCAGGTGCCTTACCTCCTCCTCAACTCAGAATGCCATATATATCTCATTTTCCCTTTCTGTCTCTGAACCTCTCATGTGTGGGGGTTCCCATATGTGCTTATGTAATGAAACATGATTATTTTCCCTTGTTAACCTATTCATTCAATTTAATTATTAGACCAGGTGTAACAACCTTAGAATGGTAGTGGAACATTTTCTTCCTCCCCAAAACTGGCAACATGGGTTTAAAATAGGTCAGAAATAAAACCTTTCCTCATTTTCATTTCAATGCACAGAAAATATATTTTAAAAATAGCCTGGTTGGTATATATAGGAAAATTCATAAGGAATTATTGAAAGTGATGGGAAGATGGACATAGTTTTTTTGTAGTGGGTATAAGTGGGGTGTGGCTGAAATTAGACGCCCAACCATAATATATGCCATTGTTTGTTCAAGATAATCCTTTACCTACACTAGCAGCATTAACAAGTTGTCTTCTTGTTGTTTCTTCCTTTTATACTTTTGGGATTTAAATGCTTAAAATGGATCGTTGCATATATTCTTTCTGTGGCCTACACTGTTTATTGCAGCTAATCTTAACAAGTTCCATGATAATATTCAAAGGTACATTTCAGGCCATCCTCAAAGAATCTTTTTTAACCTTCACTACTTCTCTAACAGGCCATGTCATGGTTGCTTGGGCATGTCTGACATTCTGTGTGTGTTTGCCAAGCCCCAGTGGGTTGGGGTAAATAGGTATTGCTGTTAGGCTGAGAGACAAGCTGAATTACAAGACCTATTTGCTGCTTATATTGTCCACCATTTTAACCAAAGCTAATGCATATATTTGAACATCCACTAGATGTCCAGCATTTTGCTAAGTATTGTGGAGAACAGAGGAGCAGAATGTGGAAGGCAGTGTCAGGTAGAAATATAAAGAAGGGGACCTGTTGTTGAGGACAACAGCCATATACAAAAATAATAATTAGAAACCATATAAGGACAAATATACAGACAATGGGCTTAGATTGTCTTGATTAGCTCTTTATGGTACAGGATATGTCTTTGGGCAGCTGCAAGTCCCAAAGCTTTATGAAAATTTAATTGGTTAATTATGGTAACTACATTCCATCATCACTTGCATGAGTGTAGCTGACTTGGTGTCGTGTGCCACTACTTTCTGAATCATTATCATTATTAAACACTGTACTTTGGTAGGAGGGATCAATTACAATTTACCTTCATGATTGTTAATGAGAATTTTTGACTGCTGAAATACCTTAAGTGATAATGGCCCCACCACACTTAATTTAATTTTTATCTAACATAATTATTAATCCACTACATTTTAATTTCAATGCTCCATCTTCTAAATTTAGTTGCTAAAATCATTTGAAAGCATCCTTTCATTCTTTAAAAATACCAAAAAATCAGGATTTTACATTAGGAAGAATTCGTATCTGCATTTATCTCTATACACTTTCCTGGTCTTTTAGAGGATGTCAGCTTCAACACAAACACCCAGGGAAGGAGATTGTTTAAAAGTTCATGTGGAATAACAGATGTTGGAGGGGTTGTGGAGAAAACAGAACCCTCATTCACTGCTCGTGGGAATGCAGACTGGTGCAGCCACTATGGAAAGCAGTCTGGTGATTCCTCAAAAAATTAAGAACAGAGCTACCATACGACCCAGCAATCCCTCTCCTGGGTATATACCCCAAAAACTCAAAAACATGTATTCGCAAAGATATATGCACCCCTGTGTTCATTGCAGCATTATTCATGGTGGCCAAGACATGGAGACAACCAAGGTGCCCTGCGATAGAGGACTGGGTAGAGAAGATGTGGGGCACGGACACAATGGATACTGCTCAGCCATAAGAAAGGAGGAAATGCTGCCATTTGCCACAACATGGATGGGCCTTGAGGATATCATGCCAAGTGAAGTAAGTCAGGCAGAGAGAGCCAAGAACCATATGATTTCACTCATATGTGGGATATAAAACGAACTTGTGGACACAAACAGCAGTGTGGGGGTTGCCAGAGGGAAGGGGGTGAGGGGTAGTGAAAGGGGTCTTAATATATGGAGAAGCAAGATTATTTGACTTTGGCTGGTGGACACACAGTGCAGTATGCAGATCTTGTATCATAGAAAACTACACTTGAAACCTATCTGACCCTATTGAGTAGTGCTGCCCCAATAAATTTAATTAAGAAAAAAGTTCACATGCGGATTTACAACAAGATGGCGGCACAGTGACCCACGGTCCCCTCGGCCTCCTGCAACCACATCATAATCACAACTAAAATACAGAACCGCCATCGCTCAGAGCCTCCTGAGATCTGGCTGAACAGAAGCCCTACATGGAGAGAAGTGAAGCAGCACTGAGACGGTAGGAACGGCGGAGACGCCAGCGGGTCGGGGCTGGATCCCAGGGATGCGGCCGCGGGCCCACACCCGGTGCCCGGGTAAACCCGAGAGGGAATCTCGGCGGTGGGGGTTTCCTGGAGGAGCGAGGGGTCCCAGCCCCACAGCAGGCCCCAGCCCAGGGCTCCAGGCCGGGGAGAGAAGTCCCACAACTTCGGGCTGTGAAACCAGCGGGACTGTCCCTGAGGGTCGCGGAGGCTGCGGGAGCCCCAGCAGCTCCTCTAAAGGGCCGCGCGCGGACTCACTCGGACGCGCCCTCTGAGCCCAGCGCCGGGCAGCGGCCCGAAGGGACCCGGGACACTCGGGGAGGAACTAACCTGCCTGAGATCCGGGCGGGAGGCGGAGGGCGGCTTCCTCCCGGGCAGAAGGGCTGGCGGAGGCCATGGCTCCTGTGGCGAGTCCTCCCCGCACATGGCAGGCAGGCGCCATGTTTGAGTCGCCAGCACCTGACTCTCACCTTTGGCCCCGCCCCGTGACTCCCGGAGGCCCCGCCCCCCCCACCTGCAGCTCATCCAGGCCATTTCCAGGGGCTTTTCTGTGCAAGTGGCCTCTGGAGCCTCATGCTTAGGACTCTCCTAAAATCTCTCAAACAAGCAGCAACGGGCCCCCTATGGCTTGATAAGTGGCCCCAGGTCTGGCACTAGCAGCAGCTGCATTGCCTCATGGCTTGGCCTCTCCTGGGCACCTCCAAGCCCAGCACAAGCAGCAGCCAACTACGGTTTGCTGTGTAGCTCCTGCTGGGTGGCCCTGGGCAAGGCCCTGTCACAGGCTGACCTTGCACCTCCTGGGAGGCCCCAGAGACAGTGCACCTGGGGGTCAGACTCGACCACGCTGGATGACAACCCTACCACATCCACGAGTGACACACTCAAGGGGCGCACTTGGTGAACACCAAAGTCCCACTGAAGTAAACCCTGCTCCATAGGGGTGTCTCCAGCACAGCATCTCTTTAGCTGTAGCTTAGCTGGTCCTCACAGCCGATTGGCCTGGGGGTCAATTCCTCCCAGTGATGCCAACAGCAAGCAAGGCTCAACTACAATAGGACAGTGCACACAACCCACACAGGGGAGCACTTAGAAGGCCCAACTCACGTGACTGGGGAGGCTGAGCCACTGGGCCCTACAGGACACCTACTACATAAAGCCACTCTACAAATTCCAGGAGACAGAGCAGCTCTACCTAATGCATAGAAACAAACACCTGGAAGCAGCCAAAATGTGGAGGCAAAGAAACATGTGACAAAGGAAAGAACAGAAGAAATCTCTAGAAGAGGAACTAAATGAAATAGATCCAAGCAAGCTAACAGATACAGAGTTCAGAATAATGGTTATAAGGATGCTCAAGGATCTTTCTAAGATTATTAAGGAAACTAGTGAGATCATCAATCACACAATAAAGTACCAATTGGAAATGAAGGCTACAGGAACTGAAGTGAAGAATAATTTACAGGGAATCATCAATAGAGTAGAGGATGCTGAGAATCAAATCAGCAATTTGGAACAGGAGGAAAGAAAAAACACCCAACCAGAAGAGTAAAAAGAATCCAGAAATATGAAGGTAGTGTAAGAAGCCTCTGGGACAACTTCAGCCCAACATTCGTATTATTGGGGTGCCAGGAGTTGAACAATGAGAGCAAGAAATTGAAAACCAATTTGAAAAAAATGACAGAAAACTTCCCCTACCTGGGGAAAGAAATAGACTTACAATTCGAGGAGGCACAGAGAGTCTCAAACAAGAGGAACCCAAAGAGGCCCACAGCAAGACACATCATAATTAAAATGCCAAAGGTTAAAGACAAACAGAGAATCTTAAAAGCAGCAAGAGAAAAGCAATTAGTTACCTACAAGGGAGCACCATACGACTGTCAGCTGATTTCTCAACAGAAACCTTGCAGGCCAGAAGGGAGTGGCAAGAAATATTCAAAGTGATGAAAAGCAAGAACCTACAACCAAGATTGCTCTACCCAGCAAAGCTATCATTTAGAAATGAAGGTCAGATAAAGAGCTTCTCAGACAAGGAAAAGCTAAAGGAGTTCATCACCACCTGACCAGCACTACAGGAAATGTTGAAGGGTCTTCTTTAAGAAGAAGCTAATGAACAAAAGAATCTGTCAAACTAATAGATCCAGAGACAGTGACTCATGCAACAGAGGGTCATATTTCAGAGAGAAGGGGGAAGGGGGTGGAGGGTGGGAAGAGATTAACCAAATAAGTTATATGCATATATGCATAACCCATGGACACAGTCAGTGATAGGGTGAAGGCCTGGGAAGGGAATGGGAGCAAGGTGGTTGGGGGAAAAAGTGGGAAACCTGTAATACTTTCAACAACAAAGATAAATTATTTTACAAAAAGTTCATATGGATCTCCCCATTCCCCCTCCCCCAGCAGTCACCACATTATTGTTTGTGTCCATGAGAATTTTCTCTTTTTTTCTTTTTTGCTCAATCTCTCTACCTGTCACCCTCCCTCTCACCCCCCTTCCTACAGTTGTCAGCCTACTCTCTATCCATGAATCTGTGTCTGTTTGACTTATTAGTTCATTAGATTCCACATATGAGTGAAATCATATGGTACTTGTCTTTCTCTGACTGGCTTATTTCACTTAGAATAATGGTCTCCAGGTCCACCCATGCTTTAGCAAAGGGTAAGATTTTCTTCTTTTTTATGGCTGAGTAGTATTCCATTGTGTAAATTTACCAGTTCTTTTTTATTCACTCATCTACTGATGGACACTTGGGCTGTTTCCAGATCTTGGCTATTGTAAATAATGCTACAATGAGCATAGAGGTGCATATATCCTTTTGAATTAGTGTTTCAGGTTTCTTTGGATAAATTCCCAGAAGTGGGATTGCTGGGTCATAAGGCAGTTCCATTTTTAATTTTTTGAGGTAACTCCACACTGCTTTCCACAGTGGCTGCACCAATCTTCATTCCCAACAGTGCACAAAGGCTCCCTTCTTCCACACCCTCACCAGCACTTGTTGTTTGTTGATTTATTGATGATAGCCATTCTGACAGGTGGGGGATAAATGGTAATGGAAGGAGACCTGACCTTTGACAATGAACACACAATACAGTGTACAGATGATGTGTTGTGGAATTGTAGACTCAAAACCTATATAAGTTTGTTAAGTGTCACCCCAATACATTCAATATAAAGGAAAAAAGAAGTTCACATAGATGTTCTGCACTATGCAAGATTTTTTTACTCTTCTGTGTGCATATCAAGAACACTCAGTTCATTATTGTGGCTTTTCTTGAGAGCTAGTGAAGATTTTAGAGGATTTTATTCACATTTGCCAGGTCTAAGGACCCCGATCCTGACCCTCCTTCTTTTTCTCCTACACACAGTGACAGACTGATATTCCTATACCAGTTATATAACTCAGCCTTTCGAGATTCTGATGTGCAGAGGTAAAGCAATTTTTTCACAAGTCACAGTGCTAATAAATGGTAAATTTATTTCTTACAAAGGAAAATTCTGCTCTACAAGAATTATAAAATCCTATACATCGTAAAAACAGGGAAGTACATTTATCAGTCAAACAATTTTATACAGTGTTTGATAATGAGGAAGGCATGCTATTAAAATTTCTTCATTACATTTTTTTTTTAATTGGGTATGTTTTTATTGACTCTTATTATAAAGGTATTATAAATGTCATTCTTAATACCAGCATTTAAAGTTGTATACATTGTGTATATTCTTACAACCTTTTTTCTGTTTTTTTTTTTTAATGTGATATGTAAAATTTGGAAACTGTCTTCTCTTCCCTTATTTTATGGTATAGATATTTTTCAGTGTAATTAAATACAAATCTACAAATACAAATACAAATACAAATACAAATCCTGATTAGAATGGCTACAAAGTAGTCTATTGAACTGAAGTGTCTTAATTTACTGAACCAATGTCTTATTGATGAACATCTGGTTTTCATGTTTTCTCTCTGGCATCAACAACATGGAGATATGTATAATATTTATGAGAATGTGTGTGAAGCAAACTTTCAAAGATTCAAAAATTATCCTTTCACCTGCTTATTTCCTTAAGATTCATTTCTTGAAGTTGTATAGCAATGTAATTTTTAAAATTTTGCCTACTGCTTATTTATGTTTATAAATTGGTATTCTAAAGTTTCAGTAGTCTGTAGAGGGGGAGAAAAGGTACAGAGAAGGGAAGTTTTATTTTTCTAATAATCTGCTATGCATCAGATACTGTAAATACAGTATTTCATTTAACATTCACTTTAACCCTGAAAGTTGAGTGGTGTGGACCTTAAACAAATAGCCAGATATTTTTTCAGCAAAAAAAGTTCATTTGGGAACAACAAAGAATTTCAATTTGGGGTATGGTCTACTGGTGAACTACACACCAGTCCGAAGAACAAAAGAGAGTAAACTTTTTTTTTTTAATAAAGGAAAGGGAAGTTCAGAGGGACTGATGTAAACAAAGAATTCATTGGAGGAATTTGGGAGTTCAAAATGTAGAGGTTTTTCATTAGCTGAGTTGTAATGATCTTTCATTGGCTGAAATGATTGTTGGAGAGAAGACCCTCCTCCTTTCTGCTGCATTAGTATAAAGGAAAAATCCTTTTGGAGACGTAAAGTACTCTCTTTCTGTTTGGAGTAACTGAGGATGAGTGGTAGAGTATGAGAGTTACCCATACTGGTCTTCCCAACTCCAAGTTAAATGAGGTTTCTCTCCATTAGTCTTCATGTTGGAGAGTTTAAGTCGCTTGCCAAAGGCCACGTTATAAGTGGCAGGGCCAAAAGGGAATTCAGTTCTGTCTAACCGTAGAACTTTGTTTTAAAATTGAAGTGAAATTCACATTATATAAAATTAACCATTTAAAAATGTACAATTTAGTGTCATTTAGAACAGTTGCAGTGTTATGCAACCATCAACTTTAGTTCCAAAATATTTTCATCACCCCAAAAGGAAAACCTGTATGCATTAAGTCATTCCCCATTTCCCTCCCCCTAGTCCCTCGTAACTACTAATCTGCTTTCAGTCTCTATGGATTTACTTATTCTGGATTTTATATGTTAAATCATACAATACATGACTTTTTGTCCCTGGATTATTTTACTTAGCATGTTTTTGAGGTTCATCCATGTTGTAACTTTATGGTTGAATAATATTCCATTATATAGGTATTCCATATTTTGTTTATCCATTCATTTGTTGACAGACATTTAAGTTTCCACTTTTTGTCTATTGTGAATAGTGATGTTATGAACATTAATGTACAATTATCCAAATACTTGTTTTCCATTTTTTTGGATAAATACCTTACAGTGGAATTGCTGGGTCACCCTAACTGTAGAAATTTTGCAGCTTTTTTTCATAAAGGTATGAGTACTTGTATGGCAATATAATGTTTCCTTACTATTTGAAAATAAAAACTTCAAGGTATTATTTTTAAATATTGAATAATCCCCCAGTTTGTTATTGTGACAAAGTCTGATGTTTAAGAAATTAAGTTCTTCACACTCCAGGCATCTCCTTCATGGAATTCGAGACTCTTGTTAAAATTGTTATAATTTAGCAGTGAAAAAAGTGCAAATATACTTTTTAGCTGCAGCTATTGTTATATATAGTTTAGTTGACCCTTCTGGTTTGAGGTCAAATGTACTGTGAGTGAGTGGCCTTATCCATAGAAACCACAGATATTTATAAATTCCCTGCTTATAATTGGGGGTGACAAATCATGAATTTTTAAAATCTAGTGCTGAAGACAATCTTTAAAGGAATCATCTTGATGAGGACATTTTTACATATAATTGCCCAGGAAACTAACTACTGTCTAGGGACCTTGAGTTCATATTGGATTTCTGTGTAACTTCTGCCTGTGTATTTTGAAGTCTGGAAAATAGACTCAGGGAAAATTGGAGTGGGCAAGAGAAGCTCCCTACTTACTGTCAGTGAAGGAAAGCAGCTGACATGGCTTGTCAGGGTAAGTGGGCCTCATTATTCCTCAGCAGCTTCTACCAGACCAGCTAGCCCAAGGAATTACCTTCTCCCTAAAGCATAAAATACAAGAGAGGAAATAGCTTTTTTAATCCAAGGAGGGGAGGAAGCATGAAAGATGGGAAAATAGAAAGAAAGAAGAATTTAGTGTGTTTAATTATAGTATTTTTCAGATGGAGGAGCCCTAAGAGATCACCTTAATCCCACATCTGTAGTTGAAATAGGGAGAGACTGGCTTAAAATCACAGCTCTGTGGTTACAGCCCAGTGGGCTAGAATCCGACTGGGCACTTTTCCTTGACATGTGTATTAGTTACCTAGGGCTGCTGTAACAAATTATCCCATGACTAATGGGGTAAAATAACACAAATTTATTATTTGACTGTTCCAGAAGGCAGAAGTATGACACAAGTCTCACTGAGTTAAAGTCAAGGTGTTGGTAAGGCTGCATTCTTTTCTGGAAGCTCTAGGGAAGAATCTATGTCCTTTCCAGCTTCTAGAAGTCACCCACATTCTTTGGCTTGTACCCCGCCTTCCATCTTCAAAGCCAGCAAACACATAACTGACTTCTGCTTCCATCCTCACATCTACTTCTTTACTTCTCTTGCCTCCCTTTTTTACATATAATGACCCTTGTGAGCTCACCCAGATAATCTAGGATAACCTCAAATTCATAACTTAATTACACCTTTCAAGTCCTTCTTGCCATGGAAGGTAACACATTCACAGTTTATGGGGATTTGGACATGGGCGATTCAGGGGCCATTGTTCTGTCTACCGCAGGATGACAACTCCTTTAAGGCCGAAAAAATGCAGAAAGAAACAAAATATATACCCCTCTCCTGAGGACTTTGTAGATTTCTTTATTGACAAGTATATTTACTCATGGAAAAGCAGTACCTGCTATTCGTTATATAATTTAAAAACTACTTTTGCATATAATATTTTATTTCATTGTCACCCTTTTTTTAGGGGCAACTAAGACTTGAAAAATTAAATGAATTTTCACAATAAATGGTAGCTCTGGGTCATGCGTTCCACATATTTATGTCCAAATTCAGTGTTCACAATATTCTACCCACTATCTGATGAAAGTGATTTTTAGCACTTTCTTAATTCCTTCTGACTTTGAAGAAATGAAAGGGTAAGTTGTCATATGTAGATTGATTTGTGGACATTCTTCATCCTGTTAGATATTCCCAATACCTTGCAAGGCACAGAAATAGCACTGCTTCTTCTCAATTTATGCTCTAAGATACTGTAAAATTCCTGATGTTTTTTTATTGTTACAACTGTGTCTGTACTGTTCTGTTGTAAACTAAGTTGAATTCTAACACTCCCTAGTCTACTCAGAAAACAGCGAGCAAACTGATTTCTTTTATTTGTGTGTGAATTTTTAGAAGCCAAATTATTGGTATAAATGGTATGTAATGCCAGATATGTGGCTGTTGACCAGTCCATAAATTTGGGATTATTCTTGAGGATAGGGATCATGTTTTATTTACTTTATGGTGCTCCACTATGAGCTATGTACCTAACACTCCATAGGATTTTAGTAGGGTTTTAATAATTTTGTGATGATTTTAATTATTTAATACTGATTAAATCTTAAGCTTTGAAAAGAACTGCAAGTTTTAAATTTGTGGTTTTAATTTAATTTCTAAGTTAATCTCACATTGATAAGCATAACTATTAACTATGTTACCATTTTAAAATGAGACATTTCATGGGTCCCCAAAGGCTCTTTTCTTGTCTCCAAAATGAGGAACAAAACTAAACTAAACAAAATCACAGATAATAGCAGAGCTTTTTACTTTGGAGGACTGGCAAACTGGTTGGAATAAAGAAAGTTATGATTTTAAATATCAAACTAGTTACCTTTCTACCACCTAAACAATGTACTGTTGGAATATTTGACTTTTATAATACTGTAACCATTTGACAAAAATCAACTTCTAGGACTGGCTCAACAATCTTTCTTCCTTTAATTATAACAGTAACTGCTTCACTTCTGTGGTGAAACCCCAGTAGCCATTTTGGTGAGGCTGATCTCCTTAAGTCATATTTATTTTTGAATATTTTAGCTAACCAGTCAGTCCCATCAATGACCATGCTTCATTTAGTTATTTAGGCTGATGTTTTTTTAAGAATTAATAAGTCATAACACAGTTGTGGTTATACTTACCAATAGTCTGTTCTCTGGAATTTTATACGTAAATGAATAATGCTTAATAATTTTCTAATTTATGGAGCTAGGCTAAGTTTGAATCACTGAATGAACTTACTTTTGAGCTTATATTGGGATCAACTTTTAGATTTTCTGTATGAAGAGAGTGCACAAACGAAAAACTACCAAAGTTCACTGATTCTAAGTAAACATTTAACATTTCTCAGATCAGGATTTAATCTGAAAATCTAATCAGCAGCATTTTGTTTCTTCTCTTACTGGTACACAGGAGATGGTGGTTTTTCTGACATTCATTGGCAACTTATTTTTCATGAAATCTCATCATTTAGGTGACTCTAAGCACTAGCATTTTCCATTTTAATTTGCATAATTCTTCTTTGGGAATGTTTACAAAGTAGGATTTAGAACTTCTTCTTACTTAAGATTTTTCTTCATTGATATAATTTTATTTTAAAGTATGAATGGCTATTTACAAATAAAACTAAGATGCAAACGAACCTGCTTATGTGCATTAGTTCAAGGAATGCATTTGGCAGCTGAATAGGTTCAATGGGATCTTGACACTAACAGTAATGGGACTTCTCTTGTATGGCGTGCATTTTCCTTTGTGAACTTCAATTATCCTACACCAGTTGATTTGTTTGGACTGAATTGACCAGACTAACTGATTCTTTATGGCCTGAAAGTTCTGTGGTATCAGGGGCTGGGCAAATCTTGCTCACTGTTGTTTCTTACCTATATATCAACCGTGCCTTGGTCATACATCCTCAATAAGTCTATAACATATTGTATCAAAGTAAACAAAAGCCATCCTTATGATTTAAAGTTTTATCTCAGAAGAGTATTGCAGATATTTAAAACATAAATACTTTGTTTCAAATTAGGATAAACAATGAAGGAAACCATTAGTATTGATTTTCACCCAATTGTTATAGCTTTCTTCTAGACCTCCAAGGAGGCAGCATTTCACTCCTAACCCTTTGCAATTTTCTCCAGTGAAATTTCTAAGCAAGGCTTAACTGAAAATATTGTTCATCATTTGGGATTGACACACTAAAAATACAAGGTGAATACTTGGAAAAGAAAATGCATCTAGACATGTGGTTAGCTGCAGGACCTTCCCCCTTGTCCCAGATAACACCCATATATTCTAACATTCCAGACAACAACATAAAAATTAATGCAGTTTACTCTAGTAGAAAGTGATCAGAATTATTTTCAGCTTTTAATAAAGACCTTAGTAGCCTTAGGAAAATTGGACATATTACTTCATTTGTCGTTTTAAGTATATAATTATATCACCTTAATTATCTAATAAAACTAGAGTTACTCATTTTAAACATTAAGGAATGCTTTTGACTAGAGGATATTTTCTGCATGTTAACTCCCTCCCTTTTGCATTCTTTATTATATGAATGGCCTTGCCAGAGACAGAAAAGGATATTATGGACAAAGCTGGAGTAAATAAAGAATAATATAATGTTTCTTTTTATTTACATTGTGCATTTATGTTTGCAGAATTTGGGAGTCTGTGAATTATAAACAGCTGTTCATAGGCTGGAATCCCATATTCTCAAATAATAAAATGATTTTCTTTGAAATAATTTTTATAATTTATAAGGAAACAGTTACAAGGAAACTATTATTTGTGGGTTTTAAAAGTATGTTTTTATTGATTTTAGAGAGAGTGGAAGGGAGAGAGAGAAAGAGAAACATCGATGTGAGAGAGAAACATCTATCAGTTGCCACCAGGGAGTGAACTCGATACCTGGGCAGGTGCCTTGACCAGGAATGGAACCGGTGGCCTTTTGGTACATGGTATGGTGCTCAACCAACTGAGCCACACCAACCAGGGCTATTTCTGGGCTTTTAGGTAATTATTAATACTCCCTTTTAGGTTTTACAGTCATGTATTTCAAAGTGTCTTCATCTTGAGGTACTGAAGTCAAATAGGCCCTTCACTGAATTCAACTTCTAATGCCTCTCATTCTAGCATAACTATTCCTCTGGTACCTATAAACACCATACACCTTTTTCGTTTTTGTCCCAGAATCAATCTCCATATCCTCCAAGGCCATCCATATTAATGTGTATTCACAGAACTCATAACCATAACAGTATTAAAGTTTATTAGTATATGTCAAAAGTAAATTTAAATTCTTTCTGGATTTGTGCTTTGAATTTCCTTTATTTATTTGAAAAGCTGAGATTTTATTATACTTTTACTTCATACTTTGTAGAACAACATCAGTTTGAGCATGGACAAAAAAATTAATGCTTTCTTTGGCCAGCAAACAACTACTTCAACAAAATATAGCAACAACTATCCATTACAGGAACTACCCTTTGTTTGTACAATATCTGTCATGTTATAATACATCACATATTTATCAAAGTTGACATTGCAGGTTGCAAGGGGCTTTTTCCATTTTATTCTCATCATGACTCCTTGAATTAGGTATCATTATTTAATTTGTGAAAATAGGGAAATAAAACTTAGAGGGGCTCTATGTCTTGTCAAAAACAATCACATTTATATGTTATCAGTACTTTAAATCCACATTTTCTAATTTTAAAAGCACTTTCCTTTCTCCCTTATCAAGGTGCCTATTGGTTGTTGCTTAAAATTGTGGCTATCTACATATGATCTCTACAGAATGAATGATAATGAATATCATCCATGTAACAATAACAGTGTACAACCATTTGAGGGCACTTCAAATTTTGGAATTTCACAAGAAATGTCTCCCATTAGCCTTCTTTAGAAAAATATGATCTGTATATTTTTTATAATCCTACCTATGGTGAGAAAGAGTTATTGACAAAGCTAGGATGTAAACCACATTGTAGGCATGATCTATTTTTAGATTAAATTATTATTTGATATTAGTTGGGATGGGAGGAAAATAAGTATCTGGAATATGTCCTATATACAGATGTGAGACCAATCATCTCACATTTAAATTCACTCAGGAAATGGTAAATTTGAAAGCACGTAATAGAAGGATAAGAATAAATATTAACAAAAAGATAAAGGATTTTCCACCCTCATTAATTTATCTCACTGTAAAAATTGTTTAAAATAATTTTCACTATTGTTATTTTACCCACTGTGCGAGAACTCAAAAGGCCCATTGAAATAAATAGGTGATACATTTTAGAAAATAAGACTTTTCAATTGTAGAGTTTCTTTGCCAATGGTACATAATCAAGTTCCACTTCAAGGCCTTAATAACAATCTTTGTCAGACTCTAAAAGGAATCTCCACCATCTAGCTCTAGGTAAAATACTCCTAAAAAATGCTACAGTTTTCACAAAACTGAATGAAACACTATGCCTGTTCGCTTGCCAATCTGGAGGTTGAATACTTGCGTTTGTAATGAAAAATATTCACAATATTTTGTGCAGCATTGTTGGTGGCATATGGGGCTTGGTTAGTGTCCAGGTTTGGTCACCTGCTACCTGTATGGACTTCAACTAGTACACTTTATTTGTGTGTAGAATAGGAATTATAACACTTACCACTTAAGTGTATTGAAAGGATCTGAGCTAAAATATATAATCCACCTAACACTGATTTGGCACATTTGAGGCATCTGATGAAAAGTTGTTTTTCATTTGAAGTATTTCCCTTGCTGCCTTTAAATACATATGTGTACACAGAGGCGTACTAGGACTTAAAGTCTGTACATTCAGTCTGAATCTTTAATTTTGATAATGGCTTTTATTTTGTAGGGCTGCAAAAAATTATTTGAACAAGACATCTGAAGTTTTGGGAATTAGCTATTTCATCAGTAACTAATTAGCTCATTGGCAATTATACTTTTTGACTGAAAGGATGTCATCAGAAAATAGTGACAGGGTGTGTAATGGATATTCTAGGCACTGCATTAGTCACTGGGATTATAAAAGTGAAAAGACTAAAAAATACTTTTATATAGTAACATTTTTTTTTGTAACATGGGATCAGTGCAGCCTTTTCCATATATAAACTATGTGTTCTATCTAGAAACACATTTCTTTCTGATAGAACCAATTTGATCATGATGCAAGCATATGGAAAGGTCTAAGTAATAATGCTACAATCTGCAAGTATCCCGTGCAATTAAATTTAGCTGTAAACTTGCTGGTGCACGTATTTCTCTTTATTGAAAAACATCAAATAAAGAGCAGGTTTTTTAGAGAATCACAAATATAAGGTGCTTTAGATTTTGCATTAAAAGTGATAGTTATTTCACCTCAGCAACTAGAATTCCAAATAGTTGTAGTTTATATGATACTTTATTCCATTAGAATGAAGTGTGTTGGGCATAAGTCTGGAAAAAAATGTCTTTTGAAGATGCTTGTTTTGGGGCTGTCTCTCATTGCCCTCAATATTCTCTCACTTCCTCCAACTCCCACTCAATCCTCACGCCATACTATTTTGGCCTTTGTTTCCATTTGATGAAAGACATCTTGCTGAGATCACCAAGAACATCTCTAGCTAACTGCAGTGGAAGTTTTCATTCATCTTTGAAAGCTGATTTCTTAGCAGTAACAGACACAATCATTCTTTCCTTTAAGCACTTTCTTAGAGTGCTTCTGAGGCAGCAAATTCTTCTAAGTTTTCTCCTCTCTTTTCATTCTCTGCTTCTGTTGAAGGTGAATTCTCCTAGGACACAATCTCTTTGCTTTCTAGGCAGTCCCATTCACTTTACATGCCTGGCTTTAATTACCACTTGTACAATTCGGGATGAAGTAGCTTATAATCGTAATGAACAACCCCAAATCTCAATGGGTTAAAACAATACAGGCTTTTTCTTATTCATGTTATGTTTCCTGTGAGACCTAGACTAATGGGCTAACTTGTATCTGAAATGTTGCTGGTCTCTGTTTCATAGGGAAAGAAAGTTCTAGAGTTTTTACACCAGCTATTCCATGATCCCATGTGGAAGTAACACCCGTCATTTCGACTTTGGACTCTTTGGACAAAACTAATATGACTCCATCAAAATGAGACTAAAAATATTTGGTGACCACCACAGTTAGCTTTTCTGCTCTTCAACTATTTGGCCTGAAAGCAAAAATAAACTTACTCATTTCTGAAAGGAGAATTCATAAATCCCACCCAAGAGTCCAAAATCTCTAGATAATGTATGATAATTACTACCTGAGGACCAGACATGGATCTATAGAGGGAGAAGTTCTATGATACCTACTGTTAATTGAGAGAAAGAGTAGTGTGAGATGGGGTAGCAAACATGGCAAACCGAAGAATTATATATAGAAAACAGTTATATAGTTCTAAGGAATATTATCTGCATATTAAACTGTTAACAACTGATTTAAATAATATGTTCCCACTACATAATTTAGATTATAATTCTTCTAGCTTTCAATATCAGTGTCACCAGTGACTGCCAGCCAACCCTCTAAAAAGGGGGGCATCACCCCACTTACCAGTTCTAATTTTTATATCTCCCAGGATAGGCTAGGTTATGCTGCAAGTAGCAAACACTCCCAAATCCCAAACCTTTCAGTGACTTAAAAGAAAAAAGAAAAAAAAAGATCTATTTCTCACTCAGGTTAAATGCTACCCTTCCTCTGGGCCTGCTGGGGCCTCTGCTCCACATTGTCCTCACTCTCAGGCCATGGCTGGTAGAGAACCTCCCACTGGTAATGAAATGTTCTGTTCCCAAGCGCCACGTTGCTTCCTCTCCCAACTGAGATGCTGATCAGAGCTACTGAATGACCACACCGTGCCTGTCTTTTGCCTCTGTCCTGTGTCCATTCCGCAACCTTCTCAACCTTGCTCTGGTTTGCAAAGGATTGCGTTTCCCTTGCTTTCTTGCTCTCTGGTTTTGAGGTAGCTCCAGCCTTTGGGAGACAGTGATGGAAGAATGCAGGGCCTGAGGAATGGGGAAGCTAGATTCTTGCATTCCGTCTCTCTCTCAGATTTGGAGGGCATCTCCAGCAGCAGGGGACTTCTGTGTGATTTCAGCTGCTAGAACACAGGCACAATGTGGCTTCAGCTCCCACAAGTGGCTTCTGGGGTCGGGTAAAACGACTTCCCCTCTGACTCTTGTCTTCTGAGGATGTAATAGACTCTCCCTCGTTTGTTCCCCAACCTCTATTTGGCCTCTCAGCAGCTTCAACATCTGTATAAACAATTCCCTGTATTAAAGTCTCTGTGTTGAAATGTGAAAGTGGTTTCTGTTTGTGATGATCCCCTGACTGATAAATCCAGGTTCGTGTGTTCAACCCTACCGTGTGCCCAGAGGACAGAGAGCTGGGGACAGTTGGTGAACAGGTCGCATGACTGCCATATGGCTTACTTATATTCCTCTCGCCAGCCAGAACTCTCCTCTGAGCTCCAGACCATATAGCCAAACAACTACCTAACCGATACCTCATATTGAATGTTTCAAAGGCACATTAAACCCAAAGTCAAGGTCACAACACATGAGCAGCTCCCGGTGAGCTTCAACCTATTTTGTTCTCGCCTTCAATGAGTGTTAGCCTCCTGTGTTTTGTTAGTCAAGCAAGAAACCTGAGTCATTCTTGAAACCTTACTCTCCCTCAGTTCGCTTAACCACACAGTCACCATAACTGTACCCATACCCATACCCACACCCACAACCATAACCATTGCTACAGTGTCCTAAATATCTCTTAATTCTATTCACTTCACTAAATTTCCGCTGCTGTCACCCTAATCCAAGCTCCTGCCCTCTACTGGACAATTGCAATAATATACTAACTTTGCTCTGAATGCCATATTTTCACAATTAATTCAATTTACAAAGAACTTCAGATTTTTCAGTGACCTTCAATGACTTCCATTTGTTCTTAGGAGAAATACAGTTCTCCTTAATATAATCTTAGAAGACCTAGCACCAACCGCCTCTCCTACTTTATCTCCCCACATACACCATCCAACACTCCCCAATCCAGGCTACCTACCTGCTTTAAGCCCTTTATACTTGGTGGTCCTTCTCAACCCTCAGTACAATCTCATGCTTTTAAACATGTGGTTACCATTGTCTGGAATGCTTTCCCTCCCCTTCATGTTAACATCTATTTAGCAAGGTTCTTTCTTTGTTGTTATAGCCTCAGGCCAACCTTCCTTGCCCACCCCGACTATGTCAAATACCCTGTTACACACTTTCAGTAGTGCCATGTACCTCTGCTAGGTAGCATTAACAAAGTTGTGATTTTATATTTCATTGTGTTATTATTTGATTAATGAAAATCTCCCACTCGTGCACCAACTCTGTGAGATGCGAGACAGTGAGTGACTTTGCTAACCATTGTATCTCTAGTTCCTATGAGAAACTGAGGCATACTTAGCAATCGATAAATATTTGATAAATTAGTGAATGAAAGCACTTTACTTCTCACCTTTTCTCTCCCTTCCTCTTTTCCCTCTTCCTCCCTCCCTCCCTCCCTCCCTCCCTCCCTCCCTCCCTCCCTCCCTCCCTCCCTCCCTCCTTTCCTTCCTTCCTTCCTTCCTTCCTTCCTTCCTTCCTTCCTTCCTTCCTTCCTTCCTTCCTTCCTTCCTTCCTTCCTTCCTTCCTTCCTTCCTCCCTCTATTTCTTCTAGCCTTTTTCATTGTGTATCTACTATGGGGAATTGCAGGTGAGCTACTCATTTAACAGTTAATTCCTAAGCTATAATTATTAATGCCTCATCGGAATTCTTTGTTGGTGTTGGAATTACTCAAATAGGATATTAGTGGTTGTTATGTAAAATTTTGTGGGACCGAGAGACAGGAGAAAGAGATTGACAACTCCAGCATAACATCAAGGGTTTTTTAGGGGACTTACATACGAGGCACACCTTGGATGGTGGGAAGACAATATAGATATCCTCTGTGCAGGGTGCCAGGCACTAAGGGGTTCTATGGGAAGGGGCAGGATGGGTAAGGGTACTGGGACATGGCCCACCCCAGATAAGGGGAAAACACCTTACATAATTTTCCAGGACAGGGTGTTTCTTCCAGGAACCAGCATGCCTAGGGCAGAGGGGAGGGGCCGAGCAGTCTCTGAGGGAGTTTAAGAGAAGCTTTCTCTGTTCTGGCCTGGATCTAGCTGGATCTAGCACAAAGATCAGGCAGCAGTCACCTCATGGAACAATCTCTCCTCCACAGTGGTAATGGGCGGCCAGTGAGAGCAGAGAGTGAGCACAGGTTTGAAATAAGAAAGAATAGATTTTGAGCCCCAGTTTTGCCACTTGCTTGTTGTGTGGCTCTGGTCTATTCTAGTGATCTCTCCGACCTCAGTTTCCTCCTGGGTAGGGTGAGAGGGTAATGATAACTAGCTTGTAAGCATTACACTGCAGCATTTACATATGTAATGAAAGAGCCTAGCATATAGAAGCTACTCAAAAACTATAGCCATTTTGGCTTTCTTTCAAAAATAATTTGTTAAGTAGTGGCAGTTTTTATCAATGACTATTAAGCAGCAGGGAGGATAGGAAAATTTTTGCTGAGTGTCCATAGTTCATATATAACATTTAAATCAGATGGTGAAACATAAAAAAATGGAACATAAATGCAGTGTAAAATTTTAGAGAGTTAAAACAGTTCATGTAGTAAGTGTGAGAACAATGCATATGTGTGTATATATGTGTAAATGTGTATTTGTGTGTTTGCATGTATTTCTATTGGCCTATATATTTTTATGTGGAAGTTTTGCAATTTCATGCACTGTTGTCATTTTTTCATAAACTTTTGTATTGTTTAAAACCTTTGTGGTTCAAATTTTTTAAAGTGCTTTTTTATCCCCTGGAAAGATAATTCCACTAGAAAGCCTTAGATCTCTTACTCCGTAGAGGAAAAGTGGATGAACAAAAAAGTGAGTGCCTCATTAATGGTACCCCTAACAATGGCTCTCTTTGTGGCGGTGAGAATTGATGTCATTTTTGGCAACGACACAGCTGACACTGTTCTGTGACATTGCAACAAGTTCAGTACATGCCTAATAGGAAGCCCTCTTCCAAGTGGTAAACAACCTTTCACAAGGCAGCACTGCCAAAGCTATGTTGTGTCATCCAACAGGAAATCGACAGGACAGTCCTTTTCGCTTAAAAAAAATATATGCCTTTAATGATGTTATTCCTTTAGCTATCTGCAGATGTGCTGCCCATCCAAATTGCCAGGGTTAAATTGTTGATTTTTAGAAATTATGATTATCTCATTATGCTTTTGTCATAAAATGACTATTTTATGTAGTAATTAACTCCAAGGAATGTCGTCTCAAGGCCTAAACAACCTAGCATTTTGCTGAAGCCCTGCTTAGAATAGTAATAAAACACATTTTACCCATTTGGAGGTATTTCAAGTATCAAATTGGATGAATCTTTTTAATTTTCTTCTACTGAATTGAGTTCAAGTGAATTTGATAGGATTATTAGGGCAGCTAGTGTCTGGAATAACAATGATGACTTACAGAAGGAACCAGCCGGGCCGGTGTTATTGACGGAGAGATGCTTCGGACCCTTCATCTGTCAACAGGAAACTCTGCTCTGTGACCTGACTATTGAGTCCTTGCCTGCATACTGCACCCACCTATTTTATTTCAGAGGCACTAAATGCATCTTTTCAATCAATATTCAATTATGCAAGGCAAGGAATGCTGGTTAAGTAACTGTGTCTACCTGCTGAGGAAATGTATTTCCAAAAAGAACTTGTCAGGGCTCCCGGGTCAGTTCATCTTTCCCACCTCTGGTTGAATACCTGCCCAGTTACAGATGTTGAACATGCGCTATTACCTTCCTGCAGAGAATCTCCTGTGGTGGCATGTTTCTTGCTTTTCCTCTGGAAGTACCTTTCTCAGCTCCATTCTTTGCAGTCTTTGACTCCTGTTACCCAGGAAACCAGAGAATATTCTCCCTAGCTACACTTTGCTTTCCTGCCTTCACATATAGGCCACCACCAAACAGCTGCTTTGTTTCAGTCCTGCAGTATACGCTTATATCCGTCTTTGTCCTGTCTCCCTAAGCCTCAGGAGTTTTGATCAGGAGCCTTTTCAATGAGACTGACTAAATACTTTAATTTCATAAATTAAGCATCGCTCTTATTGCGTTCCACTGAAAATTGACTTAACATATGACCCTTACTCTGGCTCAATCTACCAGGCAGGCATGAGCTTATTGCTTCCTAAGTCATCTTCTAATTTTAAAAATATGAAGATTTCACTGGTCAACACATGGCTGTGGGAACTGGGAAGCCTTTAGCATATTAATTGGGCTCTGAAAAATTCACTAAGTACAGTTAATTACAATTATGCTTGTTTTCTCTCTTAAAGGGAGGGTGCTGCTATACCTTTCTTAGGACAATTCAAAAAAGCAAAATAAAACACTAACATAAAATAGGTAAGCAATGAATAAATGTGTTGTTGCTCTTATTATGAGAGTTTTTAATTTATTTATTTTCAGTCCTGTACTTCTCACCTAATTCAGGGATACCCACATCCTGATTTAATTGGCAGAATAAGACTGGTTTAGTGGCTGGCAGGTGAAAGGCAAGGAAGTTTCTGACCGATCCTGGATTTCCATCAAGAACAAGTTCCCTGCCCTGCTGGTGTGCTCAGTGGTTGAGCATTGACCTATAATCTAGGCCATTGAGGTTGGATTCCTGGTCAGGGCACACACTGGGGTTGCTGGCTGGATCCCAGCAGGGGCCGTGCAGGAGGCAGCGGATCAATGACTCTCTCATCATTGATGTTTCTCTCTCCCTCTCCCTCTCCCTTCCTCTCTCTGAAATCAATAAGAACATTATTTATTTATTTATTTTTTAAAAGAACAAGTTCCCTTATAGTGTTGGAGCTCGCTTTCCTGACTTTCCCGCACTGCTATTCTGAGTTCTCTGGGTGTCCTGCTTCCTGGATGCTACTTTTGACCTGCCTGGGTTTTAACCACTGTTTCACCCTGACCTTCAGTGTCTGCTTGTCTACTCGTTCCTGTTATGGTTCTTCAACTTGATATCCAATTGTGGTCTCTTGACTTCTTGCCCATTTCTAACTCGGGCTCAGTCCTGATCCCAGCCTTCGGCTCTGTCACTGGGAGGTGTGTTGAGTCACTGAGGTGCTCCATATAGACCCTAGCAGTGTAACTGGTCAAAACACAAAAGACTTTGCCATTTGTCAAACAGGTGATACAGCTATTGTTGTTATTATTTTTTAACTTTTCACTTCATTATTAATAGTTTTAGAAAACACTTTATTAAGCTTTTCTACACCTTCTATGAGGTGTGACATATTAACTCCAGTGCTGGAGTTCTCTATGTCCTGCCTCATATAAGTCTCACAGCATTTTACAGAGGAGGCACAGAGAGGCTATGCTGCTTCCCCAAGATGACACAGCTATTAAGTGGAGGGGCACAATTTTGAATCATGGCAGTCTAGCTGCCTAGCCCGTATTTTCATCCTTGTCATTGTACCACACTAAATCACACCACATGGCTCTGTTGTTAAATATATAAAACTACATTCGCAGGCTTTCAGGGTGTTAACGTTGCTTTGAAAGTTAGAATCTTGACATTTTCTACGTTTTTGTTTGTTTTCCGTTTTTATTGATCATTTTTGGTTTAGGAGTATAAAAACAGGATTAATAGGAAAGTTTGAACTAAATGTTTTGTGACTTAACCACCTTCAGAAGCCTGATGTCTAATGACACACAAAAATCATCACATATAGTTATTTATTCCAGAAATTCAGCCAGTATTTGCTGTCTACCATATGCTAGCAATGATGGAAGGCGCTGGGGATTCAACAGTGAACAAAAGAGCCTCCTTTCTGAGAGTTTACATGTAGAAGCTGGACATTGGCCCAGCCATGAAGTAAGGTGTAACTTGTGGGAATTTATTGATCCTTAAATTAAACTCTGCTAAAAATAAACTAACAATATATATGTTGAGTGTTTAATGCATTCTGTGCCTCTTGATAAGTGGTAACTTTACAAATAAAGTGTAGGCAATTTGATTAAATATCCTAGAGTATAACAATCAATAAAATACTTTAAAACGGAGGCTGTGACAAAATAAAAACAATACTACGATTTTCCCTGAAAGGTATTTTAAAAGTTGTCTTAAATATTTAAAATTTTTATAGCTATATAATTTTACATAAATGTATAACTTTAATCCTAATAATCCTTCCCCCCCTCTCCCTTGTCCTTGTTTCCTGCTGGGCTTCTCTCTCTCTATTCTTTTTCCCCTTGATGCCAGTCAGCCATGATAACCCTCAACAAAACCCAAACATATCACTAATCAAGCATGTAGCTCTCCATTTTTAAAATATTTTTATTTAAGGATCACACATCACACAGAGAAAGAGTTCGATCACTTTTTAGAAAATTTGGATTATACAATATTGAATTTTCTGCATCTTGATTTTCTCACTCAGTAATAGCTCTTGGGAATCTAAGTCAACAGATATAGCCCTACTTTTTTTGTCTTGCTAATAGATTCATGATAATCCATGGTGAAGTGGCAGAATTTATTGCGTCTTTGCTCTATTTGCTACATGCCCACTGCTTCCAGGCTTTGGCACTACAAATATTGTTGCAGGAAACATCCTTGAAAATATATCCTTAAATAATTCTATATCAAAGGAATACATTGCCAAGTGTGAGAATGATTGTTTAAAGGATTAGAAAGGGTTGGGGAGATCACTGGGTTTATTTTCCTCTGATATAAATTACAGAAGTTGAACCCAATGATCTCCATACCCTTTTCTAGTCCTCAAACATAACAGAAGGTTGACAAGTCTCTTGCATTGCCCAGGTATTTCCAGTTATCTTTTGCTGAAACAAACAAAACCCCATAGCTTATAAAGAAACATAGAGAAAGAGAATACGAATGGATGAATATAGATAATTGGGGAGACTAAATTTAGCTAATCTGTAATAAAGGTGAAGAGAGCTGGTGTTCAACTTCTACATGGTCATAATATCATCATCACTAGCTCACTAAACGAAGGCTCTGAGTTGTGTTTTTCTTGCTATGACTGGCATCCCTGCTTTGACTTTCTTGCTGACACCTCTGAATTACAGTGATGGGATGGGGTTTGAAAACTAATTTTAATGAAAAAGGAGAATCACTTCATAGTTGAAAACAGATATCAATTCCTTAAGTAGGTAGACACTAGGACATTTTGCAGGTAAACAAGTAAACATTAACCTCCCCTGAACTCTCACCTTGATTTCACAAAAGGTATTCAGGGTTTAATTAGAGTATATACAACATGTGTAGGTTGAGTGTTATAACTGCCATTTTTGATTTAATAATGATTTGCTACATCATTGTTTTGGATCAAATCACTCTAGTAAAAATTGAATAAGGCCTGGCTGCTGTGGCTCAGTTGGTTGGGTGGAGTCCCCTGCTCCCCAAGGTTGCCAGTTCAATTCCCAGTTGGGGCACATGCCCAGGGTTTTGGGCCTGGTCCTTGGTAGGGGGTGTGCAGGAGGTGGCCGATCGATGTTTCGCTCTCACATCAGATGTTTCTCTCTCTTTATTCCTCTCCCCCCTCTCTAAAAATCAATTTAAAAATCTTTAAAAAAACTTTAATAAAATTAATCTTCATGATCAGAATGATTCATTTTAATGCTTTTTTGCGTTGTGCAGAAAATATGAAAAAATTGCCCCATGGAAAACAATTTAAAAGATAGTTCGCCTCTCTTAATGTGACAAATTAAGTGTACAATCCTTTGCGGGTATATATGTCTGATGCAGACATATATTTGAAACAGAGTTAACCAGCGAGATAAAGTACTCTGTCATGCAAAGAACTTGGTCATGCAAAATTATTGCATACATAAATAAGTTCAAGCTTGTATAAAAGACTGTGGGAATCTCACATATTTGAACTGAGAAAACAGAAACTTAAGTAGCCAAGCAGATAAGCCACAGACCACCATGCAGAAATAAGTTCAAGCGCGTCAATTGCACTTCATGGAAATCTTGGAATACAAATCCTGTCTTCAACCCCTTTCACTGAGAGAACTTACAGATTTTAAAGCACTGAGCCAATTCGCTCTCACTCCCATTTTTATTATCTGATGTCTCTTTAGTATAACCCGCGGCATCATTCTCTGACCTTGCTCACATATTGTTGGTAATTGCACAGGCAACCGGTAGTCCCTGTGAGATCATGTAATCCCTTGAGCCAGAGAATGGGTTCCTATTTGGGTTCCCTTAGAAAGTTCCTCCCTCACAGCTAACTGAACCCTAACTTGGTAATAACCTCTGCATTCTGTTTAGTTTTTCCAAAGATTATGCCTTTTGTTTCTCTGGTTATATAAAATACACCTTCAACAAGTCCAGCAGATTGCTATATACAAAGCAAGTGTTCAGTAGATGTGTGCGCTGCTATCTTAAATTCCAGTGGTAGGTTTTCCACATCTCACCCAAATAAGAGGTTATTTCTAAGTTGTTACCCCAATAAGAGCACATCTACAGAGTAGTGAAAACATTTTGAAGTGGATAAACCAATACATGTGGATGTGGGTGATATTTCTTAGAAGCATAACTGGATTGACTCAGGCAGACATTTCAGCCAAACATTTTCTTTCAACTGTCTCCTCTGTCCTGTAGCAGAGGAGGACTCTGGCCAAGGAAGTTAATTAGTGGCAGATTAGGTTGGCCTCAGCAGGTGGTAGGTTCAGACGTTTTCTCCCCTGTTTGTGCAAGCTCCATGGATGGAGCAGGGCTCGAGCAGGCCCGTCTCACTGACAGCTGTCAACTGTTAATGTACCATATGCAATGATGGGCAAAGTTGCCATCAACTCTCCAACCATATGCAAATGGTGATCACAGTGACAGACAGATGAATACTTACAAGGCGACAAAAGACCTTAATTGCTGGACTGGGAAGCAGAACATTACAATGATTTTAAGAAAGGGAGTTAAAAATAGATTGTTAAAACTATGTCACAGTCATCATACATTTGTTCCGGTCACCATTTATCATTCTGTTTAGGAGTCTAAAACATATGTGCTGACAGAAACTCTGCTTTCTTTAGGTTAAGAAACCTGACATGAAAAGCTACTTTCCCCACAGAGACCTGTTTTTGCAATATCATCAATGGAAAGAAAATTAAAAATAGCAAATTAGTTGCTAAGCCCAACTATTTTGAAGAGGAAAAAAAAAGTATTATTTAAGAGAAGGACAGGTTTCTGAATTTGGTTGCATAGATAGAAGAAATTCGATATGAAATGAAAAGTGTCTGAAGACTTAAAATTTTTGGCTATTTGAGTCTACCTAATAAGAATATAATATTCTACAAGTTGAAGTAGGGAAGAAATAGCTAATTATTTATAGAGAGGTGATTAAAGCTTATATCCAACGTGTTTAACTCTTAAAGTAACAATTGTAATTGTCAATATAGTTGCCAGGCACTTTACATAGTTACTTCTTTCACCCCCTCATCATTTTTATGCGGTAGGTACTATTACCATCCTTCTTTTTATAGACAAGGAAACTGAAGCCCAAAGAAATTAGGTAATTTATCCGAGGTTACAAAGCTGGGAATTTTAACTCGAATCTGCTTCCTAAACTGTGCAGTTAACCAGGTATAAAGAGTTTAAAAGTAAATTGATTTTGCCCAATTTAGAACCTATTTCTAATGGCTGGACTAGATAGATATTCAAGTGACATCCATGGAAAAGGGTATATGCTTGCTAAGTTGTAATTTGATATAAAATTATTGAAATATGAATGTGTGAAATCTGTGTGTAAGGGAGGCATTACTGTTGCTTTGATATGCCATAGGAGGCAGTTTTTATTTTCTGGCATGGTACGGAAAAGAGATTAATTTTTAATATTTGTAAAATGTGATCAATTATAAGAATGCTGTATGGTTGCTTTGGAAAATCTATAAAGCAACATATGTTAATGTCTTAACTTCAAAAGAAAATTGCTATATGAATAAATTTTATTTTGTCTGATTCTCTGGCTCTCAAAGAAAACATATGTAAACCTCAAGAGACAAGCGCTTAGGTTGTCCTGCTTACAGCTCATGGGGGGAGAGACTCAGCACCCAGCCACATCCACTGCTTCCTTTCTATGGCTTTATGTCTATCTTTTAGGATCAGAACCATGTGTTAAAGTCTTGTGATCTTGAGTTACTTTCCTACAGAAAAGATGTACAGCAGAAAATGTGGTAGGGGGATTTACACAGGGTTGAAAGAGAAAATATGTGAAGAAAACAATCCAGTGTCTTAATGAAAAAAATGAAGGTACAATTCACAGCACGGATTAGCTATAAAATACCTTTATAAAATAGGTCATATTTATTTTTAAACAACCACTCTATACTTCTCCTGCCTGTATTAGAGGAGCTTAATGAGGCCCTGTTATTTGACAATGAAATGATGCTTGTGGAGTTAAGTCTTGGATTGAGAGTTTGGAGACTGTGGTGCTGGATTTGTTTTTAATATGGTAAGTTGCCTTGTGATACTTGGCAAGTCATGTAAAATGTTGGGCTTTAGATATTCCTCCTATGTAACAGTGGTTTGGATGCCACAGTCTTTCTATTTTTCATGTTGTGTTTTGTGTTTAATGCTCTAAAATCTTATGATTCAGGGACAATAAAAACTATAAATATTTAGTTATTAACTCAACTCCTTTTGATTAAAGGATGTATTCTAAATTATTACATAATAGAAAGTAAAATATAATTGTAAAAAAGAACAATTAAAAATATTTAAAATGTTTATTCCAAAGTTAATTTTCAAAGTTATGAAGACACAATTGCACAAACTGAAAATACTCTAATTGGTACTTTAAACTTTAGGAAATCTGTCAATACAGCTGACAGGTTTTCAAAAGGAAGACACTTTAATATGTCAGGAAACCATTGGCCTTTTCAAGTAATCATTTCCATGGCAGTGTTAACAAAAGAAACTTATTTCAAATGGGGTAATCGCATCATGTAGTTTTTAGAGAATTGCTAAGTCAGTTCTCTAAGTTGACTTAGACTAACTAAGTCGCTGTTAGTAAAAAATAAAGTCAGAATACGTTTAACTTGATGCTGAAATGTGTTATGTTTCAGCAGAGTTATAAACAAATATTCTTCCCAATTCTATTATTGATGAAAATAAAGTGATCACAGGCATGTGCTACTTATTAATTTAATGACATTCCACACAGCCGTTTCACAGTAAACTTATTTATTTCTTAAAATGCTTTACTTCTGTATTCTAGTTTTCTTACCTGAAATGAAGACTGTACCTTTAAACATTCAAAATGAAATTAAGATTTAATATTCTACTTAATTATTGAAACTGAAGTGTACTAATTATTTGACCTGAATTATCTTTTTTAAAAAAAATAAGTTTTTATTGATTTTAGAGAGAAAGAGAGAGGAAGGGAAAGGGAGAGGGAAACACCCATGAGAGATCAGCTGGCTGCCTCCTGCATGTCCCATAATGGGGGTTGAGGCTGCGCCCTGGGCATGTGCTCTGACCGGGAGCTGAACCAGTGACCTCCTGGTGCCTGGGGTGACATTCAACTAACTTAGGCCCACTGGCCAGGGCAAGCTGAATTATCTTAATAACCTTCTTAGTTCTTACCTTCATAAAACTGCCTAAGATTGCAGATTGTCGTCGATCAGTCTGGTGTCTACTCTTTTTTAAATTATTTTATTTTATTTTGTTTTTTCTATCATCATTTATCAAGTCTATGCCCTCTTCCATCTCCCTCCTTCCCCCGGAATCACCACACTGTTGTCTGTGTCCATGAGTTCTCTCTCTTTATTTTTCTTTTTTGCTCAATCCCTCTACCCCTCCAACACCCTCCTCAGAGCTGTCTGCCTGCTCTCTACTTTTTTAAAAAAAAAATTTTTAATTTTTTTTTAATTGATTATTTTAAAAAGAGCAAGAAAGAGATTGAGGGACACACACACACACACACACACACACACACACAGAAACACCGATTTGTTGTTTCACTTATTTATGCATTCATCGGTTGATTCTTGCACGTGCCCTGACCTGGAATCAAACCTTCAACCTTGGCCTACAGGCACGATGCTCTAACCAACTGAGCTACTCGGCCAGGATCCTCTCTACTCTTTTTGCCCAACTCTCTTACCTCTGTATCAGACAAGATGAACTTCAGATACTTGTACACAGCTAGGTTCAGTACTGGTGAAATTTCCAAGGAATTTGGAAGCTTGCCTCTTATGAAAGCCAGCTTGGAAGTCAACACTTGGTACCTGTGTGTGCCATTGAGGTAGTTACCAGATTTTAAGACCAGTCTTCCTCAATAGGCTTAAGGATAGTACTTGCCTAATAAAGTTGATATATTTCAAGAGATAATCTATGTGAAAATGGTTAATCCACTGCCTGGCATATAGTAAATAATTCAATAAATGTTAGTCATCATGGTGATGATGGTGATGGTGGTGGTAAAGATGCTAATTTCAGAGAAAATCTCATCTCTGCAATCTGTGGGATCATTGTTAACCACTCTTGGAAAGGCATAGGTTCCATTGTTCAAATATAGGGTGGGGCAAAAGTGGGTTTACAGTTGCTCATATGGAAAATAACACAATAATTAATAAATAATAATGTAAGAATAAACTCTGTGTTTCATGTAATCGCAACTGTAAACCTATTTTTGCCTCACCCTGTATAGATCTTGGGATAGTAGACTGAGAGTTGAGGCTTATATAGGGGGTATGCAGTTCTTTTCTCAGTCCCCTCCCCCCAAAATATAAAGTGGGTCATAACCACTGCTGATCAATTGCAATATCTTTGTCATCACTGTTTTCAGTTACTAGCAAACTACAGATCCCTAATTAATTAGAGCAAATATCAAAATCATCTCTCTGCTCTAAAGTAAAGCAATTTGCTCATATTTTAATAGGAAAACATTGGGGACTTCATAACTATTGTCTATGTCTACTGCTATCAAAAAATGTCACTACCACTAGCTTTTCCTCTAATTTTTACTTTCCTTTCCCTCTGATCTCCCTCCCATCTTCCCTAGTTAACTCGCTTGCTTTTCTGTCCACTCAAGTATCCACATGCTCCAGGGAATCTTAGCAGTGAGTAGTGGAGGCTGTGAAGCCTTACCTAATTGCAGAAGTGGGGAAGTAGAGTCTATAATAGGGTATCCCAAATAAATTATTGTAGAGAACTCTCTCTTTCCATGAAATAATAGGCAACACTCAAGTGATAAGTATCCTAGTGTCAAATACTAAACACGTATCAATTCTTGCATATTGCTTAACCTTTACTTATACCTTGAGATGGCTCTAAGCTTTCTCCAATCTATTGAGTTATGTAAAGTAATATTACTGTACATTCCTTTTCCTACAGGAGATTATATGTCTAATTATATCTTCCCTTTTTGCCATTATTTGTTTTCTTCCAAAACTCAATCAGGAAGAATCAGAAAACCTGAAGAGGCTAATAACAACTAATGAAATGGAAGCAGTAATCCAAAAACTCCGCCCCTCCCCACCTTCCTTATTTCCTTCACACACAAAAACACTGACACACTGTTATACACACAGCCTCTTAATGTCTCACAGAACTGTTGTAGGTGCTGGGGATCCAGTAGCAAGTCCAACAAAATAGTCACTTCTCTCGTGGAACTTGCATTTAAGTAGAGAGGTGGTTCATGCAAAAGTAAAAATTAATGATAAAGGCTAGCAATACACATTACGAGGAGATGAACATTAAATATGGCAATGTAATGGAGAGTGATCAGATAGACAAGGTTTCCCTGGGGAGGGAAAATTTAAGCCTAAACCTGAATAAGAAAGAACCAGATGAAGGAATATATCAGGAAGAAATGCAAAGGCCCTGTGGTAGGGGCAAGTTGGCAGTTTTGAGTAACAGAAGACTGCGAATGGAATATGGTAGGCAAGATTAGGAATACTGGCTATTCAGAGTAACAGTTTTAGGCCAGATTGTGTTGGGCATTGCAAATAAACTTACATTTTATTCTAAATATAATAGGAACCCATAGGAAGATTGTAAGTAGGATTTGTGGCATGATTTTATTTGTCCTTTAAAAGGTCAAATAAATTTATTTATTTTAAAAGGTCAAATAAACTGATTTATTTTAAAAAACATTTTGTAGCAATCCAGAGTGGGTATAGTAAGATGTGGTCCAGTAAGGTCATTACAATTCTCTTGGATTGATCTAAGATGACATTGTAATCAGAGAGAAATTGACAAATCCAGAGTATATTTTGATGACAGGGCCAATAAGACTGGCTGATGGTTTGTTCTGTTTATAGTATAATAGAATTACTCGAATTATATCTGATAAATCTAACCACAGTGCTACTGACAAATTTGATTCAGGGATAGGGAACTTAAGTTTTGAATGGAAATTCTTATGATACAAAAACAAAACAAAAACAGTGCAGTCAACCTTAAAAAAAAAATTGAAATTGTTATGAACCCCCTTCAAAATGTCTGCAAGAGTCTGCAAGAGTTTCCATAAATTACGAGCATCCTTTGATCAAATAGAGGTGAGATGTGGCTTTCTGCGTACCCAGGAAAGATGTTGACAAGCTCAGATTTCAAAGTAAACATTTTTGATGTAACGTGTCATACTATTTTCCCTAACAGCTGCACCATTTTACATTATCACCAGCAATGCACGCGGGTTCCAATTCCTCCACATCCCCTCCGACACTTGTCTTTTTCTGTCATTTTGATAATAGCCATCATAACGTGTGTGAAGTGTGTGTCAAGTGCTTTAAACTGTGACCAGATTTACAAACGTTGCATAAGATTTTGGGGGCCAAACTCCCAGTTCTGAACCACGATTGATATTACAAGTAAAAGTAGGAGAATTCCCTTCATAAAATTATTTGCTCATGTATAAATATTTATGAAGTGTTATCTTTGTTCGAGGCTTTGTGCTAGCTTCAGTGTGTACCTCGGTTAGCAAAACAGACATATGTTGTCCTATCCAGTGTGGCAGGTGCTCTGGGTGCTTATCCACATGCCTTGCCACTCTGTGAAGCAAAGGCTGTTTACTCTGAACACCTACATATCTCTGCCTGAGGGTCTTTGTTTCTGGAAATATGAGCACACTTGGCCCATGCACACAGTAAAACTTATATGCTAAAGCACTCATAGCCCTGGGAGCAGCCCTCAAACGATGACGGATGGGGAATGGTGTACAAATTCCCCAGCTTCCCACCCTTCATTTGGGATAGTTTTGAGATGTGTTCTTTCTTCTAGAGTTCCCCAGAGGGATTAGGCTCCAGTTGCCCATCGTGGTAACTTGCTTGATAGGGCACCCTTTCTTGACTCTTTCTTTGGCTCACTTCTAATCCCAGTGTTTCTTGAGATCAATATCCAAATGAACCCAAATTGTCTCAGTGTGGGTTTTAGGGAAACCCAGGCTAAGACACATGTTAAAACATTTTGATAATGGAGGAAAAGAAAGGTTTCTGTAAAAATCTATAACAGGAAGTCAAGTCTGTGGGTTCAATGAAGGCTACTCTGAAGAAGTGTCATTTGAAGATAGAGTAGGAGTTAATCAGCTGAAGGCCTCCAGGCTGAAGGAAATAGCAGTGTAAATGTCCCATGAATAGGAGAGAGCATGGCATTTTAAAAAAAATGAAGTGGCACATTGCCCAGCCGGTGTAGCTCAGTGGTTGAGCATTGACCTATGAACCAGGAGGTCAGGGTTCCATTCCTGGTCAGGGTACGTTCCCAGGTTGTGGGAGTGCAAGAGGCAGTCAGTCAATGACATTCTCTCATCACTGATGTTTCCATCTCTCCCTCTCTTTTCCTCTCCCTGAAGTCAATAAAAATATATTTTAAAAAAATGAGGCGGGACTAAAGGGAGTAACAAAAATGGTTGCAGCAGATGAAGCTGGGCATACAGGTGCGGTCCAGTTCATACACAGCCACGTAGACCATGTTGAAAACATCTTTATCCAAAGAGCAATGGCAAGCCAAATAAAACTCTTTTAAGCAGAGGAGAGATCTCATCAAATTTACCTTTTAAAATATGACTCTGGGTGTCTCACGGAGAGCAGATTGGAGTGGGATAAGAAGGGTAGTCTATGGGCCCTGGCTGGGTAGCTCAGTTGGTTAGAGCATCATCCCAATATGCCAGGGTTGTGGCTTCGATCCCCAGTCAGAGCACATACAAGAATTAACAATTGAATGCATAAATAAGTGAAACAACAAATATCTCTCTCTCTCTGTCTCTCTCCCTTTCTCTTTTTATAAAATCAATAAATAATTTTTTTTAAAAAGAAGGGTAGCCCACAAGGAGTCATTTGTAATCAATGGTGCAAGCAAGAGACAATGGTAGCTTGGTCTGGTGCAGGATTTTTCAACCTTGACACTATTGACATATTGGTCTAAATAATTCTTTGTTGTGTGGGATTGTCCTGTGTATTGTAGGGCATCACACAGCATCCCGGCCTTCTATACACTAGATATTAGTAACATTGTTCCCTCCAATTGTGATAACCTATCATGTCTCTTTGGATAGAAAATTGCCCTGAGTAAGAACTCAGACTACGGTGATGTCAGTGAACTTCTAAAGAATGCACACTTATGAGGTTGTACTTCAAAGTCCCTGCTAAAAATGAGAGAGAGAGGGGGAGAGGGAGAGAGAGAGAGAGGGAGGGAGAGGCTCTTTGGTTAATACCTAGATTTATTCTTATTTGCAAATAGATAGAAAAATTGAACTTCAGGAAAATGAAAATTTTACTCTCTTTTATGGTTCAGCATCATATAGGTTTCAAGTGTACATTTCTATTACAAGATCTATTCACCCACCATCCAAAGTCAAATCATCTTCTTTCACCATATATTAGGCCCCCTTCTCCCTCTTTTCCTTCTGGCAACCCCCACACTGCTGTTTGTGTCCACCACTTTCAGTTTTACATCCCACATATGAGTGAAATCATATGGTTCTTGGCTCTCTCTGCCTGACTTATTTCACTTGGCATGATATCCTCAAGGCCCATCCATGTTGTGGCAAATGGCAGCATTTCCTCCTTTCTTATGGCTGAGCAGTATCCATTGTGTCCGTGCCCCACATCTTCTCTACCCAGTCCTCTATCGCAGGGCACCTTGGCTGTCTCCATGTCTTGGCCACTGTGAATAATGCTGCAGTGAACACAGGGGTGCATATATCTTTGCGAATACATGTTTTTGAGTTTTTTGGGTATATATCCAGGAAAGGGGTTTCTGGGTAACGTGGTAGCTCTATTCTTAATTTTTTGCAGAATTATCAGACTGTTTTCCATAGTGGCTGTACCAGTTTATATTCCCAGCAGCAGTGACTGAGGGTTCCCTTTTCTACACAATCCCTCCAACACTTCTTATTACTTGTCTTGTTGATCACAGCCACTCTAAGAGGTCGGAGGTGATATCTCGATACTTTACCCAGACAGCTGAGGCCAAATATGCCTCTTCTTTCTCTGGACTCTCAAGCACAAGTTGTTTTGTAGACTTCTTTGGAAATTAATGAATGAATACAATTTCCCAATTTCTATCATGTGTATCCTTTCTCCCCTCTTAATTATAAGCAACATGATCTCAAGGCTTGTGTAATGTTTTTATGTGTCTCAGATAGTACCTGTGCAAATAGCTTACATTATATAGTTGCTTTTTAAGTTTGCCTATAACCCCATGATTTTTACATTAATTAATAGTCAAGAAACATCTTTTACCATTTTAAAGGGAGCTCTTCAAAGTTACATAGGCTCGCCCGGGGCATATAGAACAGATCATACTACTAGCTGGTCTTTTTTCAACTGTTAACATTTCAGAGGGTTAAAATTTCACCTTGTTGGCAGTGCTTCCAAAGGGAAATGGTGACATTACTGCCAATGAGCTTGACCCAAATGATGTTAACTACAGTATATTGCTTCATATTTAATCCAAAGTAAAAAGGGCTTTTTATAAAACTACTAATCTCAGCTGATGACTAAAAGAGAAATATTTAAAGGTCTTTCCTGCTCTCCATTGACTCAGTATAAATAGGAATGACATACACATAGTGAGGGGAGAATGTGGTGCCATGAATAGAGATTTTTGTAGCACATTTTTCATTGAATTTAATGAGTTGTGTGTGGCTAAATGCGTTAGTGCAGTTGGCAGAATGTCTTTTTCAAAGCATCAAGAATTAGCCTAAAATATCAGTGAATATTGGAAACAGAGAAGGAATTTTAAAAAAATAGTGTTGTTCAGAAAGTTGACCTGGGGAGTACACAAAGTTCCTCCCAGTTTCAGTAGTAATGGGCTCACCCTGAAACACTGAGGAATTGTAGCAAGTTGCTGTGGACCTGTAGGCATTGACCAATGACTGCAAGTGTCATTGCAGTGAAAGAGAATGGAAGAAGTGCCCCAGCAATGAAGAATTTTCCGTTGTATTGCCTTTTTTGCTGGGCAAAATCTCAGAATTCCCAGATCTCCATATTTAGTTACAGGGCATGTCTTTCCACAGGAAAAGGCCTTGCTGATTATTTAGGGATTTGATCAGGTGTGAAAATGTGTCAAAATTTTCTACCTAACCAATGTCCTTAATGCATGGTCCTTATGGCAAGACTCAAAAATAAAGACAGTGCGAGTCAGTCAGTTGATCACCAGATACGCATTAATTGCCTTCTATGTATGATGAAGCATTAGATGTTGTCAGGCATTTAATTAAAAGGCATAATACCCATCCTTGAGGAATTTTCAATTATCTAAGTGGTTTAAAAAATTCGTGAATGAAATTGATAATATGTAAGCATCAAGGGCATTATAACAAAATAGAATGCATTTCGATACACATAGAAAATAGCCATAAGTTAATCATTACCAATTCAGTAGAAAGTACTCCCGATTACTATTTACTAAGGAGGAAAACAGGAGCACGGGCACAAGGTCACTGAGTTTAACAGTGGAGCAGGAATTTGAACCCAGGGAATCCGACTTTAGAGTGTGTGTGCCTAAAACATTAGTCTGTATTGACACAGAAGAAAAATGCCAGTTTTTTTGGAACAGGAAGGAATTTTCCTAATCTTGAATGAGGGATGTGATGTAGATGAATGAAAGGGGAATGGGGTGGGGTCTTGGGAGTGTGTGGATCTGGGGGTGGGATTGTGAGGAAATGGTGAAAAGTGATAATTCCTCAAGCAGCAGCTTGAAGGTGGAAATTAAAATGGCATATTAGGTGTATATGTGGGTGAAAGAATGAGAAGCTATTCTAATTTAGGCGATTTTGCGTAGGAGATTAGTTGATGGTATGTAAGAGCAGATTGGTACAAGTTTCTAGGCAAGCAATTTTGCAGAACCTTAAAATTGAAAATGTAGTTGGCTCTTGACTCAGCCTTTTCACGTCTAGGAATGAATTAGAATTACTTATACTGTATTGTTTGTAAAAGTGAGAAAATGACAGACATAATGACCTTCAAAAGGAGAATTTTTAAATTGCAGTTTATCATGCCATGGAGTATTTAAAAAGACTGACGCTTATTTATTTTTATTGACACTGAGAGATGGCTGTGATGTTTTTGTGCATTGAAAATGAATGTGATTTGGTGAAAATATGTATAATATAATTTTATTTAAAGATTAGGTGTAATCACATCAAGAAACATGGAGGTCTCACTATGGACTAGACATTGGTCCAAGTACATGGGATACAGTAATGAACCAAACAAAGTTTCCTGCCCTCAAAAGCTTACATTCTGGAGGGGAGACAGACAGCAAAAAATAAGTAGCATAAACAAGCAAATAATATAATATATTAGGTGATAAGTACATGGCAAACAGAAAGAAAAACAGATAAACAGGATTGGGTGTGCTCACAAGGTAGACAGAAATAGTCTTAAGTGGGATATTCGGGAAGCCTCATCAAGAGACTGAGAAATGAACAAAGACCTGAAAAACAAAACAAAACAAACAAACAAACAAACAAATGGAAACTGTGCTCTGGATAAGAGGGAACAGCAGCAGCTAAAATGCAGGCCTTAAGATGGGATCAGAGTTGGTGTTCTAAGAACACCAAGAAAGCTGGCATGGCTGGTGTAATGAAAGTGAGGGGAAGAGCAGATGAAAGGAGGTTAGAGAGTTAACTTGAGGTCTAGATTATCTAGAGCAGGAGTATCCAAAACAAACACAATGTAAACCACATATGTAATTTAAAATTTTCATCGGCCACATTGGAAAAACACAAAAGAAACCTATGAAATTAATGTTAATAATATATTTAAGGCAATATATGTAAAAAGTTATCATTTTAACCTGTAATCAATATAAAAATATTAATGTGATATTTTATTGTAGTAAGATTTTGCAATATAGTGCGTTTCATACCTATGGCGCATCTCAGTTTGGACTAGCCATATTTTAACTCTCAAAAGCCAAAGTTGGCTAGTGGCTACCATATTGGACAGCACAGAGACAGGGTCTTGCAGGTCACTGTTAGGATTTGACCTCTACATGGAGTGAAATTGTCATTGTAGAAGTTTGAGCAGAAGAGTAACTTGATCTATCTTATATTTTAAATGGATCACTCTGCTTGATGTGTTGAGAGACACCTAAGTTGGGGAAGGAGAGAGTAAACATGGGTAGAAACAAAGAGGCTGTTGTGCCAACCCAGGCAACAGATGATGGTAATTCAGACTTGAATGTTAGCAGTGGAAATTGGAAGAAGTTGTCATATTCTAGATTTCTTTTGAAGGTAGATACAGCATGATTTTCTGACAGATTGAATGTAGGGTGTAAAGTAAAGGCAAGTATTAAGGTGTTTAGAGTAACTGGAAAGATGGAGGTTTAACTGAAATGGTGATTCTATAAGTGAGGCAGGTTTGGATGAGAAAACTTGAAGTCTTAGATTTCTGTTAGACCTCCAAGGAGAGATTTGAGTTGACAGCTGAATCTATGAGTCTGAATTTGGGATATAAATATAGATGGAAGATAAAAATTTGAGTGCTATCGGCATAAATCAAATATTTAAAGCTGTGAAACTGGATAAGATAATCCAGGGAGTGAGGGTAGTTTGAGAAGAAATCTGAGGACCAAGCCTTATAATTTTCCAATAGTATGAGGTCCAAGACCAGTCTGGATGGATTTATACAATATTGATAGTCATCTTTATCACTAGGTAGGGGGACTTCAAGAGCATGGAAAAAAAAGAAATTCCCATCTCTAACTGTATGGTTTTTTATAATAAATACATAATAGTTTTATGATTTAAAAATATGCTAGCAGTCCAGAGAACTTCTGGTTTCAGCTCAGACATGTAAAGAAGCTCAGGAGTTATCACTCCTGCCCTTACAGCAAGAAAAATCTTGACAAACTAGTTATCAATGGCTTTCTTGGACCCATCATAAAACTGAATTTGCAGGGTAAACTTCTATTCCAAAACCCGGAGGGGGAGATGCCTTCAGGGAGACATAAACTGAGGCATTTGCTAACCTGGGACCAAAGCCTCCAGAGGCCATTGATACCTATAAGGAACATAAAACTAAATTCAGATGAATTGCTGGAGGATGAGTGTGTGCTGCTCCTTCAGTCTACATTTGATGTAGGGAGGGGGTTCTTACACGTTCTCAGGCTTTTCCTCCAGGAATCCCACTAGGATCTCATTGGGAAATCGAGTTGATTCCAAGAAAGCTGCTCACCCCCTTTATTTCTGTCCTGGTGATTGCAGAAATTGTTAAAGGATATTTTCTCTGGATATAGGATTCTGGGTTGGCAGTTTTTTCACTCCATCCAAGCTCCTGAGTGACTATGAAGGGCCGAGCACCTTGCCAACCTGTGATGGACATGCAATATGAGCAAGAAATAAACTTTTTTTTAGTGAGAATAAACAAACAAGCAAAAAGTTGACAGTGCAATCATGGTGATTCTTGAAAGACAGTATGAGGAAATTTGATATTTTATGTTACATAGAGGTTGGAGAACTATTGGATATTTTTGTGAATAAAAAAAATTTGATTTATCCAATGAAACTATGCTCTTTGCCTATTATTTCAGTAGCAGTATGCAGCAAAGGTGCTGTGCTGTCTGAACTAATTCTCACCCTTGGCTCCAATATATGTCTAAAGTTACTTAATAGGAACAATAATAAGAACCCAAATTAAATAATAATTACCAGATCCTGTTTATAGTATTAGATAATAGATTAGCTGTATATATATTGTGAGGGTGTTTTTTAAAAAAGCATGTTTATGAGTTTCACAATTTTAATAGTGTTTAAATGTTTTATATAATTTCCTACAAAATAACATAAGAATATTCATGTTGCCCAGCCAGCATGGTTCAGCAGTTGGTCATCAACCTGTGATCCAGGAGATCACGGTTCGATTCCCGGTCAGGGCACAGGCCCGGGTTTCGGGCTCGATCCCCAGTTGGGGGTGTACAGGAGGCAGCTGATCAATGACTCTCTCATCATTGATGTTTCTCTCTCTCCCTCTCTCCCTCTCCCTTCCTCTCTCTGAAATCAATAAAGACATATTTTTAAAAAATGTATTATTCATGTTGAGTAATTCCATTCATGTTATAATTAAATGCCTATCATTAAAAATAATATTTATCTAATAGTGTAGCTCTCTGTTATTCACTGTTACCCAAAGAGATTAAAAATTGCTTTTACCATAATGCCTTTAAAAATAGCTGTTTATTAAATATATGTCTAGTCTAACTGGCCTTTTAATTAGATAAGCATCTAGAGATTTTGCCTTATGAAAAAAAGACCTTGGTTTCAGAAATAATTTTGATGTATGCTCCATATGTCTTTGATAAATGAATTTAATACTGTGTCTATTTTTTCCTTGTGGGAGCAAAGGAACCTAAAGCCCTGAAATGTTACATACGTTGGGCTCTGAATCGTGGCCACCAAAAGAAAAAGAGGCTGGGTCAAGACTTTACTTATCTTGCTGCAGATTTTTCATTTTCTAATCAGTGCCCTTTTTCATGAGCTATGACTGAGGAGAGTTATGAGTCCAAGACTTTCTGTTCCCAAATTCATACATACTGTTTTGGTTAATAAACAAATCAGAGTCTGGAAGAAAAGCCACATATAAAATAAAAGGCAGAAGAAAGGCAGTCAATTGTACTAGTTAATCAATTAAATATGAATACCTTCCTCTCCAAATAAAAGATGCTTGGGAGAGTTTCACAGCCTTACTGTTTCCTATAAATTTCTAGTGTTTTGGAGATGAACCTTGATTGAGACGTAAAGTTTCAATTTCCATGAAGCTGAGAAACACACAGTGGGGAATGTCAATTTTATCTTAATGGACATATCTTGTAAAGGTGAATCTCAGGGAGCTTGCACAGATTTCTGAAGAGTATTTTCACACATTTTAAGTCAGTAGGTCAATGTTATCACTCACCTAATTTTATTGCTTTAGTGCCATATATTTATGATTATCTTATAAATGTTTCACTAAAAATATACTGAAGTCTCCCAATGATTTTATTCTCTCATTCTTGTTTTGCTTGAGAAGCCTTAACTCGTGTCCCTATTTAACGATTTTAAAACCTGTCTCCTTTTTCCAGCTTACACTCTGCATCGTCTTCCTTCCTTTAGAGCCCAGACACCTTCCTGGGACATTCCGTTTTTCCTAACATTTTGCGTACAATCTCCCCCCCCCCCCCCATATTTGATTATTTAATTGTGAAACTCAGGAACAGATTTAGTCTCGTATGTCTGTATATGCCCAGAACATGCAGAGAGCTGGGCAAAGTACAGACTTAGAAATTTTTTGAAAGGAAGGAAGGAAGAAAGAAAGGAAATAGTATCTCTAAATCTGAGCGAAACTTCAATGCCTCATATCTTTATAATAATATACAATATAATATATATTTTTAAAATTTATCTTTATTGTTGAAAGTATTACAGATGTCACCCTTCCCCACCCTATTGGCTCCCTCCACCCAGCTCCTGCTCCCTCCCCAGGCCTCCCCTGTACTATTCTCTTTCCACGGGCTATGCATATATTCATATAAATTCTTTGGTTAATCTCTTCCCATGCCCACTTCCCTCTGAAATACTTCAGTCTGTTGCATGCTTCAGTGTCTCTCATCTCACTTATATGTGGAATCTAATGAACAATATAAATTGATGAACAAAATAGATCCAGAGACACTGAAGCAGGCATCAGACTGATATATAATTCAATAATATCTTTTTAAAAATCAGATACTCGGACCAAGACACAAACCCATACACACACTAAAATGTGCAAATATCTACATAGTGACTTTGGGTGGGAGTTTTAGTTTACTCAGAGAAATAACCTTACATAAAGGGAGACCCTCCCCCCATGAGCAGCTATGCAGGTAGAAAACTTAGTATTAATATACTGACAGTCAAACCTACTGAAAATAAGTGATACCTTTTGCATACTGGCACAGTAAAGTGTGAGAAGTGATTAGTGGTATGGATGCTGGAGATTTTCAGGAAAGAAGGGGATATTTGCAAATGTGCCTCATATTTTTCATGGTCCTGCCCATGGTTGTCCCATATACCTGCCAGCTGCAACATTAGATCTTATTATAAAATCCTTCATGGAGCTTCACAAAATCTTAATACCTGAGCCTCAGAATTGAGAAATTGAAAGGTGGGGATGGAGAGCTTTTTTCAGAGTTGTTAAGAAAGCAGCTAGAACTTTGAAAGAAAGTACCTATTTCCTCCCTACCCCTCTTTGGTGATATTTGGGGACTCATTGATCTTCAAAATATTTTCTGTCAAGAATTTTCAAATTGCATTCAATTACTTCTAGAGGCAAAATAATCTAATGCAGCATTTTCTGAAATGGCGGTGTTCTCTGACAATGTTAATAAATTCATATGATAAATTAGTCAATGTTAAATACATTTAATATATTTCATACAAAATATAATAAAACTGAATGTGAGAAAAATCACTAAGGAAATTTAAATAATCCTTACTCTTATACAATACTTTTTCTTTAGAAATAGAGTGGAATCAGAAATGCCAGGAAGGAGAATGAGAAATCATTCATTGCTTTAATTTGTTCAATAAATATTTTCTGAGCACTTATTATATGCCTGGTATTGTTGTAAGTGCTTGAGATACATTGGTGAAATGCATTAAAGCATTACTTTAAATCTGTAGCATTTATAAATTATCTTCTACTTGGTGATGCTGTTTTCTGTTATAGCTTATATTTTAATGATTCATGTATTTGTCCCTCATAAAAATTTATGAATTAAATTAATTAAATAAATTTAATTACTCTGTGTATAAAGTTAAAAATAAATTAGGTATTGATCATTTCTTATAGGATTTATTTCATTGTCCTTTAAAAAGTGTTTTGCTATAAAATACAGGAGTGGATTTATGTGAACAATGGAGATTTTTCAATACATTTGAGTTAAAATAGTATCACAAATAGGAGGTGGTCAATCCATACATGACATTTCTTTGTAAGCAAAATCTTTTTCATGTAGTTCTTTGGGAAAACCTTTTGCCATGGGAAAGTTAGATTAAGTTCTGAAATAAATTGAAGAGATGAATTCTTTTGCGCAACTTGGGCAAATTGTACATTGGTAAATCATGATTTATTGAAATTTTATAAATATTATGAACATAGCATCTCCCATTATAGCACACTAAACATGAAACAATCTTCTTTGGTTGGCTGGTTGACTTGGAGCAGTTTGTGGTTGAAGTGAATGAGCAAGTAGGTCCTTGCAAACAAAGAGAAAAAAAAATGTATGTACAGATGGATAGATATAGATATATGAAATTAACTTATTTGACTCTTATTTGGTGCATCCAGTCGGGCTTTTAGAGATGTCTAATGTGCTAAGTTTCAGAAATATTTTTGAACCAAGGTGAAAATTCTTTTCCACTCTTGTTTGCAAGAAACAGTCCCCCAAATAGCTGTATGCATTTCATAAAGATCAACCAAAATTTCCTTTGCTTTATTTTCTGCAGGGAGGTGGGGTCAGACATAATTTCAAATATTTTTTTTTCATAAAAAGGGATTATATGCTCACAGGAATGTGGGAAATGTTCATATAATGGCTTTGAACAGAGGCTCTGAATCAAATTCAATTGGATTTAACAATGGTGCACCCAGTTACTGTGGACCTTCATGCCCTGTTATTCTCTTTGGCTCTGTTTTCTCATCTATCGCATAAAGGTACTAATATTTAATACACAGGGTTATTAGAAATCAATAAGATAATGAAAATGAAGAGGGTTCAGCACTGGATCTACTGTGCTCAGCAGTTGAGCATCCACCTAAAATCCAGGAGATCGTGGTTTGATTCCCGGTCAGGGCACAGGCCCGGGTTGCGGGCTCGATCCCCAGCAGGGGGCGTGCGGGAGGCAACAGATCAGTGACGACTCTGTCATCACTGATGTTTCTCTCTCTCCCCCTCTCCCTTCCTCTCTCTGAAATCAATAAAGATATATTTAAAAATTAAAAAAAAGTTCAATGGAAAATAATCATTATTTATGTTATTATTATTAGGCATCAACTATGTGTTTGGCTTGAGAATAATATTCAGAATAAGAGATTCGGCTTTAATTGCAAGTATAACCTCTAGTTGGGGAACTAAGGACTATACACTTGAAATAATAACTGAAAATAAAAATAGCAGTATGGATGAGAATAGACAGATTTTTTAATTTCATGTAAAGTTCGGATTTCTTTTACATAAATATTTTGAATGGTCCTGAAAAAAATCTAAATTTCTTTATAAATACTATTCATTTATACTGTTAATTTAAGTAGAAACAAACTCGTAATCTTCAATAAAGTTTGTATTGATTATTAGCTTCTTTTAAAAAGATATTTAGATTTCAAAGTTCAATTGAGGTTTGTGTTTTATTTTTTATTATTTTTAAAAGAATTTTTTAAAATTGATTTTAGAGAGTGGAAGGGAGAGAGAGAGAGAGAAACACTGATCAGTTTCCTCCTGTGAGGATCAAACCCACAACCGGGGCCCGTGCCCGGGCTGGGAATAGAAAAACCACATTTTGCTGTACAGGATGAAGCTCAGCCAACTGAGCCACACTGGCCAGGGCTGACGATTAGCTTCTTGAGGAAACAGAAACAAGAGGCGATTCAGTTTTTCCTGTTTATTTCTCTTTGAACAGTAGAAAGGTGTTAAATCTTGTTGCTGCCAAGTGGAACAGATTAAAGGTCAAGACAGAATGCCAGATTCGCCCTTCTAATAGAAACATTCCAGCACACATGGGAGAGGGAGGGAATATTTAATCTACTTTCTCATGAAAATCAAGAGATCATAGTATCAGACCATAATCCAGTATAGTTTTTTAGGTTTCAGTTTTATTTAATGACTTTGATCATTTTTTTTTTTTTTCCTTCTGAGTGAGCATATGCTCCTTGAAAAATATAAATTCTTGAAAAAAAATGCAGATAATAAATAGGTCTGCATATTCCCAGGTAATTTGTGATTTTCTTTGCCCCTAAACTCTTGAAATGTATTCATTTGTCATAATGAAATCCTTGCACCTGGAATCATTATCTTTTCTTTTCTTTTCCTTTTTTGAAAACCACCCTGCCATGTACTCGTAAGGTGCATATTTATGAAGAATTAAGAGAGGCCAGAAATGGAATTTCTTGTCCAACCTAGGCTGTCTTCAAGATAACTAACTTGCTCACATATACTCCTGTTGATTTCTATTGTATAGTCCACAGGAAGTGTCAGTCTGTTAGCATTAAGTGTCCATTTGTGAAATTAGCGACACAGGGAAATGGTGCTGCTGTGATAATAGTTGTAGTTATATATGTTTGCTGATTTTGGAGAAATGGTGGAATTTAGTAATATCTTTTCAGTCACATATTTTCCCCCTCTAGTCTTTCCCTAGTTTATTGTATTTTAAGCACATCAAAAGACCTACTATTTGTTAATGTAAACAAAATCTTGTAATTTCTGTTTGGAGATATTGATTTACCCCTATAAAACATAGGATACTAATTGTTGGAGACTTGTGCATGCTTCTATGAAAAAAACCCAAAAAACTAAAAATATGTGTGAGAACGTAAACTGCTGATTATTCTATACAAAACTAACACTTATTTCTAAATTTCTGTTAACTGGAACATAATTTGGCATGTAGTTCCATCTCTATGTCTTCTTAGGAAAGCAAAATTTGCTTAGATGATCCAAAAGGAGATTTGGTTTTAATAATAGTCAGATACACAAACATTTACAAAGAACTGCTGCAGAAAACCAAGAGGTCATTGAGGCAGACAGGACCTTTAGAAGAATTGGAAGCTTCCACGCCAAGATGGGATCACTCCTGCACAGCTTTCTTGTTGAGGATAATTTCACACACATTTTAAAAGGTTGAAAACTCTTACAAAGGTTAAAATTGTATTACCTTATCACTCATGGGATCAGAAAACCCCCAATCCCTTAGTGAAAAATCTAACATGAGGATTACTCTCAGAGTAAATCTTGAGCAAAAGTAAACTATAATGGCTATGGTGGTGCTGTGAAATAGTCTGTATGGTGGCATAGGCGTCTTGAGGGAATGTTCTGGCAGTCTCCTTTATGACAGTTTTAAAAGCACATTTAAAAAAAATTAGACCATTTATGCATTTTTGTTGTATTCAGAAAAGCAATGTGTAGTTAAGAGGAAGAAAAAAAGTTCTCCCCGTGTCAGGTGGTAATTTTCTTTTAAGTCCATGCTTTTTGTAAAAGTTATTTATATCAATGAAATAATAGTTAATGCTCACAACGATTACAATTCACTCATTTCTTTTTTAATAATTTGTGAAGAAAGCATAGCTAATATTAGTTACAGATAGGTATTTTGATTCACTCTTAGAAACACTGGGAAAGAGAATTAGGGATATTTGTAGAGTGTATGTAAATGAATTTAAAAAACAATTTTTGTGATCATTCTGTTGAGGATGGGACCATAGGTTTTCCTTTTCTCTTGTGTAAAATGGCTTCTGAGGTGACTCCAAATTTTTAACATTATGCACATTATTGATATTATGCTCAAGAAATCAATAGGGACAAGGGGGAATCAAGGATAATAATTCAGTTCTATTTAATAGCATGCACTGCGGGATTATTAATATCACTACACACATGTTCCTGCACCTCCCTTACTTCAGAGGGAAGCTGCGATGCTTCGTGATGGCATTTGTTCATTCAATCAATATTTTTGTATTGCTTATTATGTGAGGGCATTATGATGGAATTAGTAGAGCTAGAAATTGAGATGTAAACGTATTTTAACAAATTTTACCACTCAGCAGATAGTGAGCGATGTTTACCCAGTGCGGCCACGCCTAGGCAAGGCTCCATGTGCTCTGCAGAGAGTAAGTAATTCATGCCATCCTGACACTGTTCCTGTGAAGTGAATGCTATTACTCTCCTCAGTTTACAGATGAGAAAACTGAGGCATAGAGGAAATAAACAATTTCCCCCAGCTCCTAAAATTGGTCAATGGCAGGGCCTGATTTCGACCCAGAGTTCTATAGGCCACACGCTTAACCCCGGCTCTGTGCTGCTCAGATGTTATTGCAGAAACAGGGGAACCTGATTGCCAACGCTGAGCCCTCACCAGAAGACTTATATCCTCAATTTTATTTTATGCATTATCTCTAGGACCAATAAGCTTTCTCCTTCTTTTTATTTCCCCTAATCCCTTAATAAAGAAAATGATCTTCGTTGCAGTGTATATGAGATTGAATTTCCTGTTATAACAGAAGTAACTATTTTGGTGAGTTCAGATAATACTATACGGTTATTGCTTAATATGATTCTATGATGTGTAGAAATGTTCACAAATCAACTTCTGTTTAATTCTTCCTTTCCTTTTTTATTTTTAGTATTTTTAAATTCTTTTGACATTTAATATTATTTTGTATTAGTTTCAGGTGTACAGCATAGTGGTTAGACAGTCATATACTTTACACGGTGTTCCCCTGATATTTCCAGTACCCAACTGGCACCATATATGGTTATCACAATATTATTGACTATATTTCCTATGCTGTACTTTACATTCCCATGACTATTCAAAGTAAGCAGAGAGATTGTGCTTTCAATAGTTTACTAAACCATTCTGAAATCACAGAAGATATAGAATTTATATCTCTAGTTATGTACACATTTCTTCTGGCAATACCTTTATTCAGAGAGGGAGGGAAAATAATTTATTCTCTGCAGACACCCACTGCACACTCACCCACTGCACAACATGCAGTCTGGAGATGTAGGACCCTCATTTAGGGAATTCAAACTGTGTTTACAATGATGGCATCTCTAAAAGAACTTGTTTCTTTGGAGGAAATGATTTCATCTTTTATTAAAGGGAAACTTCATGACTCTGTTTTCTTCTAAGAAAATAAGAACCTCCAAACTTAAAGTACATGGAGAGCCTTAGCAAATAATATTTGTAATATTTGTAGAAAAATATAAATACAGTATATCTCCACATATACATTTTCCAAAAATATTGTAATAATGTATATTATTGGAACCTTCCTTTGCTGCAATGACTTATTTCAGAATGATTTTTAATTCACATAATGAATAAACACATTTTATAGAGGAAGGAACTAAGATGCAAAGAACTTAAGTAGAAAACTTATTCAGATCCTCAGAACTCATGCCCCTCCATACTGCATTATATTGATTTCCTTGTAGATATTATAGCTTTTATATATATTTGGATATTTGTTGCTCTAAAAATATTTTTCCTTGTGTAGGCATTAAGGAAGTTTGAATGTTGTCTTTTTTTTATTGTTTCTATTTTTTAACTAAAAAATAATTTTACAGCCCAGTGTAGCCACCCTGTTAGATATTCCAATTTGCTCATCTCAAATGTTTTGCATTAATGACTGTAATTATATCATTTCTAAACTTAATTTATGCAAGTGTAAAGTGACTGACTTTTATTTTGCAGTTACCAAATAGTCTCTCAGACTGACCAAAATTCTTTGGGGGACGTTGTATTTATTATATATCAGACACATACTATTTCTGTAAATTCATATATATATATATATATAATATATGTTTGTGTGTGTGTGTGTGTGTGTGTGTATAGTGTTTCCACTGGGAAAGATTTGGTTCTATTTGTTTCCATTATGATTACATAATAACCAAGGGAGTGCCAGTTGAGTACAAATTTAATAGCTTTTCCGGGTAGGATTCCAGAATTAGTACATAAAGGGAACATAGAAGATCTGTTTGAAGAGTTTATTAAATTAGAGTATATACACTCTTATGAAATATAAAGGAGCATAAAAGCATTCCTGAGGAAAGTATAGAAACAACCCAAATTATTTAGGGACCAAAGAGATTAATTTATGATGAATTATTAAAGAGAAATGGATCTTAATAATAATAAATGCTATATCACCAGGGGATATGTCTAATGTTAAGACGCTTAAGGAAATGGCTAAGTTCAAAGAAGCTTTACCCAATGATTAATGAAGATTGGAAACATTTTAACATTCTAGACATGGTTGCCCAACGAAATGCTATAGAAAATTACCTGAAGATAGGAAGCTACTTAAGCTCATCTCAATTTTAGAATATGACTTATGTTTTAGGCTAGATTCTAGGAATGAAAAGAGCCCTATGCAAAGAGATATTGGGTCCTTGAAATATGCACTCAAAATGAAACTTTCATGATGTTACGTTGAACATCATTAAAATTATAAATACAGTGAATGATAGGTTTTGTGATTTGTTTTACTTTTATTAAATGAGATATGGGTTTTCCCCCCTAAATTGTGGTAACATATAACCAGGCATGATATTTAGGACATTTACCTGGGGTGTGGCTTGACATGACCAATCAGAATAAACAAAGAGGCGGCATACCAGACGTGTACAAGATAGACCAGAGCAACAAGGGGCTGGCTTTCTTCATGTATGTGAGCATCTTGAACCCTAGACTCAGAAGATGCACCGAGCCTAAGTTCCTGTATGTAAAAGCACTGAGGGCAGAGCTGATAACCAGTGAGTGCACACTGGCAGGGCCCTGGTGTTGTTAATACTGTGGTCTGTTTCGATTAGTCATTGCTCACCTAATAGCAGCTGGAACAACTTAAAGTATTGTCTCTGTCTGAAGAATTGTTAACCTGGGTCTTCCTAAAGATAAAAAAACCAAATTATTATCTGAATATTAGTAGAACCCATACTCTGCAACAAAAGTTATTTATGTGTTTACCTATATAAAGGATATATTTTAGCCTGTGTCCCCCAGGGTGGAGATTCTAAGTTGGAGTTTACTGAGCAGGATGTTGATTAGAAAGTGTTTTGGGGATCAAAATTGGTGGGAAGGAGGGGAAGGAAGCAGCAGTGGGGAGGGGGAGGTGACAGCATGTGCTGAAAGGCCCAAGGACTACCTCAGCCAACCCTGCAGGATGCTCTAGAGCTAGAGTGACCCTTCTGGGCTATGCTGAGAAGTGCCAAGGTTCCCGGGCCTAAGGGAATCAGTGAATGAATTGCAACAAATGCATGAGACATGTCTCTTATTGCTCACACACTTCCCATTGTCTTACTGACGTTATAAATGAATGGGGACAACTCACATAAACAAGTGACTTCCCTAAAAACACGACTTTTCCCCGTCATCTTTCCTCCCTGTCTTTCCTCCCATTCTTCCTGCTTTCCCTTTTCCCTTCTTTCTCTCACTCCCTTTCTTTTTAGCTTCTCTCTTCCTTTTTTTTTCTTCTTTTTTTAAGGCAGTGGAATCATTTCATCAGAGAATGTCTTTAGTAGATTCACAGTAAGTGTCACAGAGAAAGGGGGATATAATTTAGATAAAATATAGCTTGGGAGCCTCAAACTTGACTCCCTTTCCTTTCCAATAGGCGATTCCAATGTTCAGTAGGTTGCAGTTTGCAAACCACTGAGATAAAACATTCAAGGAATTAGAAATCCCCACTTGCCAAGTAAAAATGGCAGCACTACCTGTGGAATTGTTTGTGGGTAAGTGGGGCTTGCAAGACATGGCTTGAAATACTTGTTCTTCAGCTGATATATGAAAGTCTAAATTTGGCACATGAAATGGTCATTTTAGGTTGAGATTATATAATGTGCAAGAAGATGAGTTGTTTCAAAGTCGAACATATGAAAATCAACAACCGACTGCAGTAGTAACACACTTTAGTACTCTACTTTTATTATTAGGCATTATTCTATTTTATTTAATATTTCTCTTTATAAAAGCTACCCAGTTGACTTGACATTGTTTTATGATAGTTTCTAATAGGTGATTTCTCTCTTTTGTTTCAATTATGATTTTTTAAATTCCAGTTTTATATTTGTTGTGGCATTTGGAAAGCCAGTAAAGCACTATTGTTTTGGAAAGCCTGTCTATTTGCTGAAGTCTGTATTGCTGTCTCAGCTATTTCTTTGAGAACTTTGAGATTGGAGCATAATAATGACAATTTTTATCATTGGGAATTTTCCTGCTTTACTTAATCAGCCCATATTGGCCTCAGTAATTTAGATGACATGAAGTATCAGTTCTTGAGCAGAGGTATCTCTTATACATACAGCATTGTATTTAGGGGCTATACAAACTTTTAATTTTAAAATTATTATTCCCTTTTTAATTTCTGCATATCTGTTATGCATTCAGAGGTTATGCTTCAGAATTAATGACAATTTAAATAGATTTTGGCTATATTTTCTACAATATCATCTAACATAGAATAAATATACTTACTTGATAAGTATGTCTTGTTGAGAAACCTACTGTATAAGGTAAAATGAACAAAGAAAAAACATGATACTTCCCAATTTCTTGGATAATGAATTATCTGTATTGAACTGTGATGCGATGTGTGATGCCATAATTTTCATTATTTTATATCCATGCATTAACTTGAATAAGATCCTAAGATTGATTTATAGATGTCAGTTCAGAAAGACTTCCTTTCTGTGAAGTCCCAGGCCTGATGTTTTAACATATATAGACTAGGAAACCATGTTCACTCAATGCCTATGACCGATGGCTTTAATGAATGCCTAACAACTTATGTAAACCAAACAAATAATTAGTCTCAATTACAGAAGCGTAAATTTGACTCTAATTAATGAACGTGCCAGGCTTTACACATTGGTTTAAGTATAATTGATCTTAGGGCCACAGAGATCAATTTAAGGGTTGGCAAAATGACAACAAGTAGGAAGTGACTCAGATGTAAGAGTGCTCCCCACCAGAAAGATTAATTGGTGTATTAGCGATCAACTATGGGGTGGCTGATGTAATAATGATATCTCCATATTAAGAGGTCTCAAAATAGGATCACCAACTTCAAAGCTTTTAATTGGATACAATTACTATAGCAGATATATTCTTTTAAAAGAATCTCTGTGCCATTCATTTGTCTTCTATTTAATTTTAGTGTTGTTGTTTCTTTTTTCTTTTCGTAATTAAAAAAAGAAAAACCTCCTAGAGGAGGCATACAGCTGTTTTACTTTGCCTTGGAAGTATTCCTACTGAGCCCTGTTGGTAGGCCTGGGTGTGGAAAATCAAGTGACTGTATTAAAAAGACTGAGTGCTAGCTAGTATTTTTCCATTTTCTCCGCTCTCAGCGAAGCCTGCTTTTGTTGCCGTGTTAACTTCGCACTACTTTTTCCAGTGAAATCTGGAGGGGGCATCAAAGGAGAAAGGTGCTTCTATTATGCCATTACATTTCTTCTTTTTTGAAGAGCCCCTAATACCCTGAATGATAGGTTAAAAAGCTGAGATGAAGTGATGAGGCTGAGTGGTGAGAAAAGCCAAATTGATGGCACATTCATTTCACAACAGTGTGTGAAGGATCTTTGGCTGAGGGCGAGACAGGCAAAGTCCTGGATCAGGAGAGTGTGAGGTGGCTGCTAAGTGAGGAGTCCGGCGGCTCAGAATGCTACAGAGCCAATGTCCTTTCCCCCCAAATGGCCCCTGCCTATGTCCTTTCCTCCCTTCCTCTCCCCTACCTCCTAACCCCAAACAACTCTCCGAATGAAAAGATTTTTCAAGAAGGATGTCAAAGGAAATAGAATTTTTCAAGAAAGATGTCAAAGGAAATTGTTGAATGAGGTACAGGGGCAGCGTGAGACCCGAGTGGAGGAAGGTGATAAAGGCGCTGTTTAGAAGCTAAGCCCTGAAAACTGGGGCAAGAATCAAAGCAACGCTCCAGGCAGGGATGAAGACCCTGAAGATAATCATAAGGAACTGCAGTCTGAGGCAGGAAAAAAGGCAAGGCTGCTTAAGAGGTTTAGGCACAGGATGACCTACTTAGAAAAAGATCTTTTCAACAGCCACACTTGGACTGGAGGGGAAACAGCTCAGGAGGCCCAAGAGTGGGTTACATTTGTCTGAGTGGAAGTCGTTCTGAGTAAACAAGAAATTGTAATTATACAGAACTATGAAGGGATCATTAAATGAAGTAGTCATGTGCAAGAACGTTTCCTCTTTTTTAAAGTTTTATTTTTAGGACAGTTGTTCTTCATGCATCAAATTTTAATTTGCATTATGTTGTGTCGTACAGCTTCATTTAGACTTCACTGGAAGAACATTCTAAATCCATGATCATTCTGAAAGAGGTAGAATTTCCTTGTAAATATATAAAGAGGCTCAGATTAACCTTTGCTACTGTGTGACTGCCTTTGCAGTGTATCTTAGGGGTTTTTCTAATAGATGAGTATAATGAATGTCAGTAGGGTTTTATAAATGCCTTTTTTTCTTAATTCAGGAAATTAGAATAATTTGATATCCTAAGCAGTTTAAGTATCCTTTCTGACACCGTATTTTTATTAATGATTTTTTTCATAATACAGCAGCAGGATGGTATAGTTTGAAACACATAAATTCTGGAGCCAAATTAGTTGGCCTGAATACTGGCTCTGCCATTTTCTACCTGTGTGAGGACAATGGGCCTCTGCATGAGTGTCTCACTATCCTCACAGGTAAAATGGGCTAACAGTACTGCCTAGTTCATAAAGTGGTGGTAACAATTTATTATATACATACGTACACATGTATACATACATACACACATAAGCAATAACAGAAACAGAAACTACTTATTAATATTTATAATTATTATCATTCCTAACAATATTTTTGTATACTAATAATGCTCCTAATAATAATAGCAATCCAATTCTAATCTTAATAAAAATCTTAACAATATTTTCATATACCATCCTGCTAAACTCCACTTTGCAGTAAAACAAGAGTTGCCTATTCTTGCTCCCTTCCTCTTTCTCTTAAACCTAATCCAATCTGGTTCGCAGCACCACCACTCCAAGTCAACTGTTCTTGCTCTTGACTACAATGACCTCCACATTGCTTAATCCAATCCAATTTTCATATTTTATTTTTCCTTTATTTGACCACAACAGTTGATCACCTACTTCTCTGACACACTGTCTTCACTTGTTTTTCAGAAACCATGGTCTCTTGGTTTCCTTCCACACTCATTGGTTGCTCCTTCTGGTATTCTTTGCTGATTTTTTCTCATCTTATAGATCCCTTCAAGATGGAAGAAGTCAGACCCAATCCTTGGTTTTCTCCTCAATGCACTTCCTTGGTAGTGTTACCCAGTACTATGGTTTTATTTATTTATTTATTTGTTTATTTTTTCAATTTATCTTTACTGTTGAAAGTATTACAGGTGTCCCATTTTTTTCCTCCATTGACCTCCCTCCACCTTGTTCCCACTCCCCCCCATGCCTTCACCCTGTTATTGTCTGTGTCCATGGGTTATGCATATATGCATATAACTTCTTTGGTTAATCTCTTCCCACCCTCCACCCTCCTTCCCTCTTTCCTCTGAGATATGACCATCTGTTGCATGCTTCAATGTCTCTGGATCTATTTCATTTGTCAGATTCTTTTATTCATTAGTTTCTTCTTAAAGAAGACCCTTCAACATTTCCTGTAGTGCTGGTCGGGTGGTGATGAACTCCTTTAGCTTTTCCTTGTCTGAGAAGCTCTTTATCTGACCTTCAGTTCTAAATGATAGCTTTGCTGGGTAGAGCAATCTTGGTTGTAGTTCCATGTTGTTCATCACTTTGAATACTTCTTGCCACTCCCTTCTGGCACCCCAATAACACGAATATTGGGCCGGAGTTGTCCCATAGACTCCTTACACTACCTTCATATTTCTGGATTCTTTTTACTCTTCTGGTTGGGTGTTTTTTCTTTCCTCCTGCTCCAAATTGCTGATTTGATTCTCAGCATCCTCTACTCTATTGATGATTCCCTGTAAATTATTCTTCATTTTAGTTCATGTAGCCTTCATTTCCGATTGGTACTTTATTGTGTGATTGATGATCTCACTAGTTTCCTTAATAGTCTTACGAAGATCCTTGAGCATCCTTATAATCAAAATTCTGAACTCTGTATCTGTTAGCTTCCTTGGATCTATTTCATTTAGTTCCTCTTCTAGAGATTTCTGTTCTTTCCTTTGTGACATGTTTCTTTGCCTCTGCATTTTGGCTGCTTCCTGGTGTTTGTTTCTATGTATTAGGTAGAGCTGCTCTGTCTCCTGGAATTTGTAGAGTGGCTTTGTGTAGTAGGTGTCCTGTAGGGCCCAGGGGCTCAGCCTCCCCAGTCACCTGCCCTGGGCCTTCTAGGTGCTCCCCTGTGTGGGCTGTGTGCACTGTCCTGTTATAGTTGAGCCTTGGTTGCTGTTGGCATCACTGGGAGGAACTGACACTCAAGCCAGTCGGCTGTGAGGACCAGCTAAGCTACAGCTAAAGAGCTGCTGTGCTGGAGACACCCCTATGGAGCAGGATTTACTTCAGTGGGGCTTTGGTGTTCACCAAGTGTGTCTCTTGAGTGTCACTCGTGGCTGTGGTAGGGTTGTCATCCAGCGTGGTCGAGTCTGACCCCCAGGTGCACTGTCTCTGGGGCCTCCCGGGAGGTGCAAAGTCAGCCTGTGCCAGTGCCTTGCCCAGGGCCACCCAGCATGAGCTACACAGCAAACCGTAGTGGCTGCTCCTTGTGCTGGGCTTGGAGGTGCCCAGGAGAGGCCCAGCTATGAGCCAGTGCAGCTGCCGCTAGTGCCAGGCCTGGGGCCGCTTATCAAGCCGTATGGGACCCGCTGCTGCTTGTTTGAGAGATTTTAGGAAAGTCCTAAGCATGAGGCTCCAGAGGCCACTTGCACAGAAAAGCCCCTGGAAGTGGCCTGGATGAGCTGCAGGTGGGGAGGGGCGGGGCCTCCGGGAGTCACGGGGCGGGGCCAAAGGTGCGGGTCAGGTGCTGGCGACTCAAACATGGCGCCTGCCTGCCGGCTGTGCGGGGAGGACTCGCCACAGGATCCATGGCCTCCGCCAGCCCTTCTGCCTGGGAGGAAGCCGCCCTCCGCCTCTCGCCCGGATCTCAGGCAGGTTAGTTCCCCCCCGAGTGTCCCGGGTCCCTTCAGGCCGCTGCCCGGCGCTGGGCTCAGAGGGAGCGTCCGAGTGAGTCCGCGCGCGGCCCTTAAGAGGAGCTGCTGGGGCTCCCGCAGCCTCCGCGACCCTCAGGGACAGTCCCCGCTGGGTTCACAGCCCGAAGCTGTGGGGACGTCTCTTCCAGGCCCTGGAGCCCTGGGCTGGGGCCTGCTGTGGGGCTGGGACCCCTCGCACCTCCGGAAAACCTCCGCTGTCATGATTCCCTCCCGGGTTTACCCGCGGCACCGGGCCCACGGCCACGTCTCCGGGATCTGGCCCCATCCACCCGGGTCTCTGCCCCTCCCCAGGTCTCGATGCTGCTTCAGCTCCCTGGTTGCGGGGTTTCCATGCAGCCAGGTCTCAGCAGGCTCTGAGCGATGGTGGTGCCGTGTTTCAGTTGTGATTCTGATGCGGCCGTGGAGGTGACGGGCATGGTTGCCTGCACCGCCATCTTGCCGGCTCTCGCTATGGTGGGTTTAATACCATATTATTGCTGACAACTGACTGATCCATTTCTCTGTTTCCAAGTCCTGTCCCAAATTTGAGACTTGTGCTTCTAGTTCCTTCCTCAGTATTCTCACTTGGGGGACTAATCGAAGCTTGAAATTTAAAATGTCTGCAATCCGAATAGCTGCTGTTCCCCTGGAAGCTGGTTCTATCATGCGCTTCCAGTTTACTTTAGACAAATACATTCGCGTCATCCTTTACCCTTTTCTTTCTGCCAGGCTCCACGTGGATCGGTCCTCACATGGTTGCCTTCACCTCCACAACAGATCCACGTGGTGACCTCTTCTGACTCCCTTCACTGTGACCTCCCCTCTAAATCACTGTCGTTTCTCTCCCTGGTTACTTGACTGACATCTGACCTGCTTGCTCCTACTTTTCCCTCCTTCCGATCTATTCTCAACACAGAAGCCAAATGCCAGTAAAATCATGTGAGTACTCTCTTTGAAACCCTGAAGTGGGTTCCAATTTACTCAGAGTAAGAACCAAAGTCTTTATTATGGGTTACAGGGCCTACAGGAACTGGCCTCCATAGTCCTTCTTACGGGGTCTCCTATTACTTTCCTTACCATTCATGCTACTGTAGCTCCAGTGCCTCCTCGCTGGTCCTAAACCATGCCAGGCATGCTATCACCTTTTACACTTACCGTTCCCTCTGCTTAAAACCCTTCTCCCATATATAACCCTATAATTCCTTTACCTCCTTCAGGTCTCGGCCCGAATGTCTTCTTTTTACTGTGTCTCGTCCTCTGATATTAAACTAGAACCCTTTAACCCCCCCACTCCCACCTCTAAGACTTCTCATGTTCCCTACTCTGCTTTAGAGTTCAGTATATCTCTCCTCATCACATGCAATTTACTTATTTGTTGTGTCTATTATTTTAATGTCTTGTCTCCCTAGAAAGTAAACTCCATTAGGGAAGGGAACATTTTTCATTTACTGGTTCAATCAGTATCTATCATGTAGTAGGCACACAATAAATATAGGTAGGATGAATGAAATAATGAGTATTCTGTTGGTTTTTCCTCTCCTCTACAAATATTATGATGAAGAGAGCTTTCCATTAATGCAGGCACTATGCAAGATATATACATGCCATAACAGTTAACACTGTCTATTACTTTCCGTTAATTTAATAGGCATAGCTCAACATGAAATTTCCTGAGCACAGCATTCAGTGTTGCTCTCCTCATCTGGAATATCTTTTCTTAATCTCATTAAACATTGCCTCTCCTTTAGGCTCTGCATCACCCATGAAGTGTTTCTTGTCCATTCTTGCCAGTGATTTCCAGTTTCTCAGAACTGGTGTAGCATTTATTTTTCTCTATATACAATTTAGCCATCACTTTTATATTAAGTCACATTGTTTCATATGGGTATGTTCTATCTCCTTAACTAGCTTCCTAAATCTTGAAGGGCAGAAATCATTTACTATGCTTTCTATCAAATCAATGTTAAGTTTTCATGCTTTAATCTATTTGTCTTAGTATTTTTACTTAGACGTAATTTTTCAGGAAGATTCCTCAGAATCTTTGGGAGTAAATTGTGAACTAAAATACTCTCATAAACAAAATATAATACATAATAGGAAACTATCTCAGAAACAAATTTTGTAGAATTAATGATTTAAAGGATTTTCTCTTTCATGTCTCCTTCCTTCTGGATAAACAATGTGGAATATCAAGTATTTTTTAGTGGATTTAATAAAAATTAGCTATTGGTTATCCATAGAATTATATGCCCTTTTATGTTTTTAAAAGAAATTTAAGGCATTATGTAACAAGAAAGCATTCATGTATTTGCTAAACGAGATGATCAAACAGGAAACAAGTGATTGCCAATTGGAATGTGTGTAATTCTTGTTAATTAAATGGTGGCACATAGAGGAGATTCATGAAAAAGTTTACTTGCCTTTTGACACTTCTACTTATCTTTTAATTTACACAGTTCATTTCCTACAACTGGGTAGAACATATGCACATTAAACATTAAAATGGCTTAGCTTGTGTCCCAAACTTACAAAGCCAAATACAGTCTGCACTAAGGGTGAATCTTTAACTTTTCCCATTGTACTTAATGACCATCACTGCTACGCCAGCCTATACAATTGTTCAGTACCCCAAGAGCATAAACATTCTCTAGAGAGAAAAAAAAAAGAAAGAAATCTTGATATATCAACACTGCCTGAGGTCAGGTTATATATATATTTTTCATAAATTACAGAGAAAATTTGTTTTATTATTTTTTCCTTCGGGAATGAGTTTTGCATGGATATTACTTTGTGATGTATATCCACCAGAGGATTTTCTTAATTATTCTTTTATCAACTGTCATGGATTCTTCCATCCCATTAACTTCTTTGACTATGATAAAGAATGAGCTTTATGAAATACTTAACCAAAGAGACCTGGGTATTTAGAGAAACTGAGGAGATATGAAGGGGGTTGTTGAGCCCTCACTGCTTCTGATGTCCTTTCATTTCTCTAATAAGAGAGCATCTCTCTATTAAGAGACCAAAATATTTAAAGAGTAATAGTGCATGAATTTATTTGGTTATTTACAGGAAGGATTATATCCCAATATTTTTTAAACATTATCATTTTGTTTTAATATAGAGATTCTTAGGTAAAATATGTGATTACTTCTTGAGTATTTTTTTTGTTTTTAAAGATCCAACAAATATGTAATGTTGCAACTTGGATGTACAACTCCTTCATTACAAAACAACTAATTTTAAAAAAATGCATCAAATGCCTCCTGTGTGCTAGGCATTCTGCGAGTCACTGGTTATACAAATTGAATGAATCAGACTATGTTCCAGTCTTCATATATTTCATAGTCAAGTGGAAGTGTAAGAAATTTTTAAAAAGTCAAAGGAGAAAGGAAAGAAGAAAGGGAAGAGGCAGAGAGGGAGAGAAGTAAAAGAAAAAGAAAAAAGAAAGAAAAATATGTATTCAAATAATTGAAAATGTAGAAGAAAACAGTGCATTTAAATTATTTTCACATACATCATTTCTTTTACATTATATGTTTTCAAATATTTAACTCTTCCAAATATCCAAACATTTAAAATAAAATTTTAGAGCACCATCAAAAACTAATTCATGGTATCCAGAATGTCCTACAAGACAAAAATTGGCTCAAAAACTCAGTTTCAGAAATCTAGTTCATGTTGACATTATTGTAATTATTTGGCAAATATTTTTATTAAGTATCTATTTATGGGTCAGGCACTCTTTGGGGGATATAACAGAGAAAAAACGAAGTCCATGAATTCATGGATCTTACATAAAAAAGAAGTGAAGTGTGCAGTAGATTAGTGGATGGTAAGTGCTGTTATGGAAAGAAGAAAAAGGGAAGTGAGGAGAGTGATAAGGCACATCTAGGTAGGAATTGTCGTTTGTTACAGTTCTCTAGAGTAGCTCAGGAAGATCTCTCTGGGAAGGAGTAGTATTTTGTGCCTACAAGTAATTATCTAGACATGTTTCACAGACCTTGAAGTCTATGCAAATATTTTAGATGGGTAAATAGACTATAGTAAAACAATTTGCCAAAAGATTGCTTATCCCATTTTGTTGAATGTCAGAAAGCAAAATGAAGATCTGTAATTTGTGATATAAAATAGAATAAAATCAAATCCAATCTTACTTGAGATCTTCATCTCAATTTAGCAAATAGGCTCTTTCTTTTTTTGCTCTGCTTTATAAGTATTCTGCATCCTTTAGCTTTTCTATCAACACAAAGAAAGAAATTTTGCCACACAGTTCTCAAATAAACAAAGACTTTTGGTCCAAGTGGCTGTTTCATAATTTCACATTAGTTAAGACTGATTCTATTCTTCATGAGAGACTCATAATTCTGAATTCCTATTTTTCCTTTTTAAATAATAGGTTTATATTCTTTGTTTCAAAAATAGGGGTATTCTTTAGGATATGCGATTAGAATTTTTGGAGTGAAATTAAGTTGGTGTGTGTGAATAGTTAGTTGGGTATTATTAATGGCAAATTTCAGTTCTCTACACAGACTGGCAGAACATCTTATTTGAACGTGATCTGAAGGTAAGATTTTGAAAAATGGAAAACTATGCTTGTGAAAAAGTAGGCAACAGCTAGCAGATGATGATTAGATATATAGTACTAAGCCAATTAAAATATCAGTAAAGTGCACTGAAATCCATAATTGACTTCTCAAAGCTAATCCTGAGCAAGATGGCAGCCAAGGTAGGACCAAGAATAATACTGTTTAGTGCATTTTCTGTTCAGATAAGGACACAGTAGATCCTCAGTTCAATAAATTTAATGGATTTTAAGTACTTGTTTGTATTGGCACTGTATTTGATACAAGGACTAGAAAGATAAAAATGTATTTTTCTAATTTCATTTTCTGTAGTATTCACTGGAAAATATTTAGATTTTTACTCTCAAATTTATTTTGAAGTGGTCACACTAAACGACCTCCATTATGTGGTGGAAAACACAATGGGTGTTTTAGATTTAGTTGAAGTCAATCCGAGTCATCTTTGGAGAAGAGCAAGAAATATATTGTACATTCTTGCCAAGAAGTGTGGAGTACATATTACAAATAGCTGTTACCACAGGTAATAGTAGGTTAATCATGTAAGTGTTCAGCAGACACTTAAGGAGATTGGTTGTATTCGGATAAGTAATTTCACTTCTATAGATGCAAAAGCATTGGATTCTATAATACCATCTGGTAAATAGTAGCACAATTTAAGGGCAGAGGAATCTTTACAAGTTGAAAGACCATATCAGTGCAAGAAGACCTGGATTCTATTATTCCTTCAGTCATTACTTAATCTTTAGGAACCTCAATTTCTTTTCCTATGAGTACAATAATCTCTTTACCTTAGGGTTTTGATATAACTCAAATGTAATAATATACATTAGAACACTGTATTGTGTAAAGTACTATTCCTGAGAAGACTGTAATTATTAACAGAGAATTGTAACTGTTCTGTGTGTTATTTCTTCCTTGTCTTTGATGGACCTTTTAAAATATTGCTCCTTCCCTTTTCAGCCTAAAGGAATCAAACCTTGAATCTCAAACCCTAAAGATCACCTATTTTCACAACTGCAATTTATGATCCTGTATTAGTTCTAATTTAGTTTTCTTCCCACCATACCTTGGTGCCCATGAGTATTGCCCTAGTTTAAGTACTTATCATTTCATATTTTTAAATCCTACAATGGGAATAAATCTCCATTTCTGTAGATTCTTGCTTTTCAAACCATTAAGCACACAGCCTTTAAATTGATTTTAAAAAGTATAATTTTCACAATATTGCAGAAAACATGTGTGTATGATGCTCATAAAGATGTTAACATAAAGCTAAACCCTATTTCTTACTAGTTGTAATACCTAGAACAAGTGACTTAGTTGTTGCACTTCAGTTTACTTATCAGTGAATAATAGGATCTGTCTCATAGGGTTCAGTTGAGACTATGATTTGCATAGTGCCTGGGTATGAGAAATGTTGCAGTTCTACCTCTACCACCTATTTCTGCCTCATTTTACAACTTTCAGTTGCATATCATTGATGAGATAATATACAAACACAAACCTCTTTGTGATTCCAGATACTCCAGATTTTTTCTAGTCTTTTTTTATCAGTGATTCTTTACCTGCTGAAACCTTTTATTTCATCCTATTTATTTACATTTCTGAAATTCCTATACCTATTTACTTGCTGTCATGGTCAACTATGATATCTTGCTTTATAATTATATGAATGTTATTAATTCTTCAAGTCCCAATATTTCCTAATATTTTCAATAATCTTGACTCCTTTCAACTCAAACTACTTTTAACAATCAACTATTTTTAGATACTTTCCATTTGCACCTGTCTCTTTTTTTCATCACTCATTCATTTATTCATTCATTTCAGATTCCCTTTCAAAGTACATATTTTATACCCATATCTATACTGTAAGTTCCTGAAAGATGAAATACATTTACATATTCCCATATACTTATGACAGACAGGGATGAATCAGTATTAGTTAATGGTCTCTGTGCTATGGAATTAAAAAAAAAAAAAAAAAGCTAATATGTTCAGTGTTCTAGTCTCCAATTAAGAATTTTGCCTAGATTAATTCATTTCATCTTTATGACAGTCCTATAAAATGTAGAAACTAAGGCTCAGAGATGTTTGGTAACTTGCCCAAGTTCACACAGGTAGTAAATTGTATAAGGAGGATATGAACCCAAGCATATTGACATCAGAGCCTATGCTTTTAACCACCAAACTACACTGGTGCTTATGCAGATTGGAAAAAGGATCCTTATGATACTGGGTACTTTTTTACTTTTTTTTTTTTTTTAAATATACCTTTATTGATTTCAGAGAGAGGAAGGGAGAGGGAGACAGAAACATCAATGATGAGAGAGTCGTTGATTGAGCCCACAACCCGGACATGTGCCCTGACTGGGAATCAAACCCCGATTGCCTGGATCCTAGGTCGACGCTCAACTGCTGAGCCACGCCCAGCTGGGCGATAATGGGTACTGTTTTCAAAAGATGGTCCCATTGTGTGTCTGCTCAAAATGGGAATAATGATTACTATAAATTCATTTAACAAGGATTAATGGACACTTTTCTAAGCACTGGGGATGAAGTGATGAAAATAATGCAAAAGATTCTTAATTTTATGAAGCTAGTTGGCAAGAGTCAGCAAATTAATAAATTAGAAAATATGGGGTACTGGCAAGTCATAATGAAATACATCATGGTACTGGCTTAGATTTACTTGAGTTTTTACTTTGGTTTGGGTGGTCAGGAAAGGCTTCTTTGCAAAGTGACTGCTCAACTGAGAACTTTGTATTAGAAAATAATTCTAGTTGGTTTCAGGAAGAGAAGACTTAGTAAAGTCAATTAGATAGTTCACAGCATTGCTAGGAGTGCCAGAAAATTAAGGATCAGATGTTTCACAATAAGGATCAGAGCTCCAAGAAACATCCTCAGGAAAAACATTGAAGCACATGAAGAACCCACTTAGCACTGATGCTTGGGGTTCCCAACAAACCTCAACTTCCTGAGATACTTGAACTGGAGGGATTGTAAGAGTGGTTATGATGAAGATGCAGAGCGGGGGTTAAGTTCAGTATGTGTTTTGTATGTAAAACCTACAACAGTTTCTCAACTGTTGGCAACAAGCAGGTTAATTAATGGGGCACCATGATTCTGATCATCTCAGGGTGGCTGGGTGGAACTGTGGCAGCCCAAACCCCCAGACTGGTTAACTCCAGCCTTCAGGAGCCTCCTTAGTTTACTTCCCTGTGTCATGACATGTAAATGGTTGGGACTATTGTTCTACAGCAATGTCTGAAATATGTGGGGTAGAAAATAATTGAGGGTTCTTAGGTTTTTAGCTTGAGTTAATTGTTGGCTTAGGGCGCCACTTACTGTTATGGAAAATGGCAGGGCGAGAGCAGGTTGTAGAAGGAGGGGAAATAAAAGTGCTTTTAAAAAAAGACTTGTGAAGTTTAAGAAACTTGATAGTCTTTTACATGTAGACATTAAGAAGGTAGTTGGCTATATGAGATTGGAATTTAGGAGGGCAGTTTAATTTAGAAATATAAATTTGGGAGTCATCAGCATAAAGATGGTGTTTGGAGCCATGGGAATAATGAAATTACCAAGGGAGAAAAGGTGGACAACAAAGAGGAGTGATTTTAAGACTGAGCCTTTAGACACTCAAACATTTAGAAGTAAAGCAGACTAATAATAATGGAGGTACATAATTCTTGACATGAAATATCTTAGAAATAATCTGAAAAACATACTGCTTACCCAAAACCATTGCAGTTCTAAATCTTTAACTAAAAGAAAAACTAGACTTGGGAATAATCTACTAAATTATAAAGTGGACTGAGCATGTTGGGAGAAAAAACAAAACTTCTATAGTAGGACAAACATAAAAAAGTAACACCTTCTTTTTAAAAACTAGGGCCTAAGAGAAAATATGATCAAAGCTTCTAAAATCAAAAATTGTATGAATAGGGTCAATGCGTCCTTATTTACCAAAGTGAGAATACTAGAACTAAGAGCACTCCCTGAGGCTTGAAAGAATTACATTGAGGACACATTGGAAGGGAGCTCTGTTTTAACCAGTGGGTAGTAAACTTACAGAACTCTGCACAAGTGACAAATAGCTCTCTACAAGCGGTAGAATAGGTTGCAAGGGTGCATTTCATGGACAATAGGTATGCAATAGGTTGTTTAAGGAAACGGGATATTTTCATGAGTGGTACATCTCTAATTATTTAATTTAGATATGTCCTTTTTCAAAAGCAACATTTCTAAAAAACCTTTTCCAGCCAAGGTTAGAAGAGAAAGGGTAAAGTCTGACAGAATATTACTTAATTTCTGTTATGCAAAAGTTTTACAAGTGAATGTTTTCAATAGATTATAGTTTTCTTAAAGCAATTATTATATCCGATAAAAACCTACCATAGCCATGAGTGAAGAGCAATGCTTTATACATGTTTTAACAAGTAACTTGATGGAACATATTTGTTCACAGTGAAGGGTGATCTCAATATTGTATGTCCGTGGACATTTACTTATTACTTTTTTTCATGGTTCTTTTATATGGAGGCACTGTGGGGTCCCTGTACCCCAGACTGAAACCATGTTTCTCAATTGTGTTCTACACTTAAGTGACCTAGCAAGTGACAGCTATATCAAGTGTTTAGCTGTCTTTCCTATGGTAGTAATAATTTTTTCTGTAACTTAATGAAAATCTCTTGGCAGGTGGTCAGCACTCTCCCCACTTTGTCATCTCCTTAGTAAGTGTGTTCTGCAGCCCACTTCTCCAACTGTTTCCATCTTTTACTGACCAGGCTAATAATCATTCACCTTTTAAAAATAGTATCAATATATCTCTTTTGTTTCTAAAGCTTGACCCTTTTTCTTATTGTATAGTCTCTAAAAAGTGTTTTTTTATGCTGAATTAGAGCTTACATCAAGCTTTTTACTTCCTAGCATTTGAATTAATGCATTTGTGAAACTTGGATTCATTCCAATTGAATTGAATTAATAAGCAGATCTCAATTTTATTTCGTGCTAGACTGTAACACTCCTCCCTTGTGAAGCATCTCTTTAAGATACAGCCTAGTATTGTTAAAGAGGGGCCTCATGTCCTGCCTCTGCTTATCATTTTTCTCATCTACACAATGGGCTAGTATTATTAGTATCTATCTTGTAGAATCATTGAGTAGAACAAATAAAATAATATATTTAGCATTATGCCTGGTTCATCTATAACCTAGTAAATCTTGGCTATTACAAATATTGTTTTATAATCATATATTTCCATTAGCAAAGTTATTTCTTTTTCTGTTTCTCTTCAGAGGATGTAATATACAAATTAGCAGGTAAATTTGCAATAAACATTTTCTAATATTTATTTTACTGTTCCATTATATTTTGCCTTTCCCTCATGTATCTCAGCTTTTGCAGCCTTTACCTCTTTTCTCATAATCAGCTTACCACTGACATAAAACAACACAAAACAACAACAAAATACAAATACAAATATAACAACAGGCATCTCAGCACTTCCTAATTCCCACGGGTCCAAATGTTCTTAAAGTTTCTTTGTTGTTGTATTGTTTGTTTGTTTGATTGTTGTTGCTTTTTTATCACAGTTTGATTTCTCTCCAGTCTACATGCCAGTTTAGGTCAATGCTATTTTTGCAATAACCAAATAAAGCAATTAGAGTAGGAATTACTGTGCCTCTTTTAAAGGTTTGGAAATTGAGGCCCAATTGCATGACTTAGCAATGATAGCATAGTCATAGAGCATAAAAAGTGCTGCTGTTCAGGGCTAGGCAGGTGGTGCACTTCAGTTTGAAGGGGGGCCTCCACCTTGGAGACATCACCAATTTGTTTATATATTAAGGTGGTTTCCAGCATTGTCTTGAAGAGAGGCTCCTATTTCCAGTTTGCCCCAATGTACCACAGGGGCTCTCAATGATTCTGAAAGCTCAGCAAACATAGGCTGCTTTATATTTTATTCTTTATTCACCATTAAACACAACCTGTCTCTGCTTCTAATTTTTCTTTTATCATCACTCGAGGATATTTTTTCCATTGCTTTTCAGAGAGTGGAAGGTAGAGAGAAACATTGATGTGAGAGAGACACATCAATTGGATGCCTCCACAAGCACCCCAACCCGGATTGGGGATCTAGTCTGCAACTGAAGTACGTGCCCTTGGCCAGAATTGAACCCAAGACCCTTTAGTCTGAGGGCCGATGCTATAACCACTGAGCGAACTGGCCAGAGCTGCTTCTCATTTTTAATTGAATTTATTGTGGTGACATCGGTTAATAAAATTATGTAGGTTTCAGGTGTACAATCCTATAACACATCACCTGACTGTTGTATTGTGTGCTCACCACCCCAAGTCAAGTATCCTTCCGTCACCACTTATCGCCCCTTTACCCTCCTCTTCCTCTCATCTACACCATGGGCTAGTGTAAGCACCTATCTTGTAGAATCATTGAGTAGAACAAATGAAAGAAGATATGTAGCACATTTTTCCTTTGCTAATTCTTTGTATCCTCTTATCTATTCTTACTACTCTTTCCCCCCGCAACAGCCCACTTGTTTTTCTTTTTGCCATATATAAAAATATACGCTTTACAGTTTAGTTGGGAAGACAGAAAGAAAGCATCTAAAGCTGTTGAACAGCCTGGTAACCATGTTTGCATGCCCTTACGTCCTAGACTCTGTGGGATAACTGATATATTATAAATGAGAAGACATAATTAAGGGAGCTTATTTGTTAATGTGAGATAGCTAGATTAATGATGAAAGTGTCTCAGGCTACTTGCAGGTGTCATTGCACAGGACCATGAGAACCTGGGTTGGTAGACCACAGATTCATAAAGAGATGATCTGGTTTATATAAGGGGTTCCCCGCGGAAGCTAATTGCAGAAGTCTGTGGTTGGTTGACTACAAGAGAACAAGGGGAATAAAAATGACACGAAAGTTTCTGAGTCTAGATAACCGGGATGTTGATAGTGTCATCAGGAGAAATAGGGGGAAAAAGAGAAAGAACAGATTACAGAGAAAAAGAAAATATTCGAAGGGAGAAGTGAACTTCTCGGAAAAATTTAATCTAGGTGATAGAAAGATGGCACAGGCAATTGGAAGTAAAATTAGAGATGGAATAAAATATTACAGGTAACTCAACAGAAATGCTTTGGAAAGATGTCAAAGGGGTATAGTTCTTCAAAAATGAAAGAGAGAGGCTAGCATTATCAAAGTGCACAAGTTGGGGAGCCCCTATAGGTAAGGAATAGAAGGCGGATGAGCCAGCACATGGTTTAGAGACAAGTTCTCAGGAAAAACAATGCTCAGGATTGCTGATGGTTTCTCATATATTAAAATGAGGGCTGTTATAAGTATGTCCTGCTTTCATCCCCTGGGGATTTGTCATAATTTATTTTTATTATGTCTTGCTGTTTACTGTAAATTAAAACCTTAAGAGAGCTTCTCATTTTAAGAGAGCCCACCCAAAACATCTTTTTATTTTTCTCCTTAGATACAAATTTCCAAATGCTCTCTTTTTCTAACCTGACCTCTTTCTATGAAATAGAGAGGTTAGATTTAAAAGTAATGCCTTTCACACCACATAAGTATAAAAATATACTCTCTCTTTATCCAGCAAGGTAGAATTTCTTTTAAAGCATCACATGGATTCATCAGCACCTCATTATCTCCTGCAGGGAAGGAGCTCTGCATGCAATGCTCTCTGTTTTCAATTAAAAATGAGAGCAGGGCATAGGTTGAGAACGTTTGACCATCAATATGGGTAACAACTACAATGAATTGAGACATGTCAAATATTTTAAAACTCATCAGTTCATAAAATACTAAAAAATACCTTGTTAGTTGTCACTGGAGGTTACTAGGATTCCATCTCTTTATTTTGAAAAGAGACAAAAGGAAAAACACACACACGTGACCTAGCTTTTCTGTACCAACTGTAGTTTAGACTCACTCTATTGGAAGTAAGGAAAACTTATTTTTGAGGAATAGTTTCAACTAATAAATGCAGAAGGCCTGAGAGAACACCATTTTGCAGCCTATAATGAAATTAACAAGATTAAAGGTTGATCTTGAGCATGGAGGGATCAGGCTGCAACCTCCTGGATCTCTGATGAATCTTGGCATTATGAATGTGGTACAACCATAAATCATAGGCCTCATGAGGTCTTGATTTGCCCATTTTTTAAATTATAAATGTCCTCTAGATATTTTACATATAGCTTCATTAGCCCCATTAATCTGCTTTTCACGAGGAATTTTAAAAATCCTCTTCTATGATTTTAGGACTCAAATGGATAAACAAGCAATTTTAAAATAGAAAAGTTTTTCTTTTTTAAACCTCACTCTGTTTGTGGACCTACAGAACGGGAGCTATGAGGCCATAATGAAGAAAACAAAAGCTAGCATCACATTTTTCTAAAGCCTCACAGGGATTCAGACAGTGGTTATTAATAAGGGTTAAGATTACAGAACATTTTCTCTTTTCTTCTAATGTTAATCCTCTTCTGAATGCTATTTGGCCTTTTGTGTTTCTTTTGTCTTTTTCTTTGTAGTTATGGCTTATGACAGTATGATTCTCATTATTATTTAGTGAAAGACTAAAAAAAAATGCTGTGTTTATGTATTGAATATTAGTATAACCAAATATTTGTAAGTAAGAATGCTTAATAATTGGAAACTGATATAATAACTGGCATGTAAACTCTTAGGTCTATTATCTATCTCCAACTGCCCTTGGTCTGTACTGGATCATGCAACAACTCTTCAATAATCACAGAAAAATGAATAGGAAGCGGGGGTTGTTGAAAATTGGCAGATCAACCAACCAAAAGCCTCAGCTATAGAACATTATAATATCCAATAAAGAACAAACTATTTTAGGTTGGTGAGTGCCAAAATACCTACGCTTTCTTCAGATCCAGTGGCGCCAACCCTTTATCATCTCATAAGGACAAGTCTGAGAAGCAATAATGCAGGAAATTTCAGTTTAGCTCTACAAGAATAATGCTTATAAATAAAGTACTATAAAATGTATAAAAATAAAATCTCTTTTGTTTAAATATACTTTAATCTGTTCAGAAAAACACAGGTCATCATTCATATTTTAAAACAGGAATTTGGTGAATCTGTAAAGAAGGGATTATTGGATTATATCCTAGACAGTGTAGTTGTGGGAATCAGTAATACCTGGGTTTGAATCCTGGCTCTGCCACTTACTAACAAGCATCATATTACATCTCTAAGCCTCAGTTTTCTCATCTATAAAATGAGTCTAATAATACAGTGGTCCCTCATTTTTCGAATGTGATCCGTTCTGGGAACCCGCTCGAGTTCGGAAACGTTTGAAAACCGAGGGATCTGCAGCCGACAGCTGGGCCTCAGGATCTTGCCCTTAGCAGGAGCCGCGGGGCATGTTCGACTTCCGAGGCGGGTTCGAAAACCGAAGCACTGCCTTCAGGGTTTATGGCGTTCATAAACCAAAATGTTTGTCCACGGAGACATTCAGAAACTGAGGCATCACTGTAGTAGGAACTCAATCAGATGTCAAAATAAGTGAAAAATATATGTAAATGGCAAATGGCTTAGCATAGTTCTGAACACATTGTTACACTTCAAATACTATTATGATTAGCATCTATCACAATGAATGCTAGATAAATTAAAAATGGAAATAATTAAAATATAACAAAATCCAGTGGAAAATATTTGATTATTGATTACTAATTTATGAGTATAAAAGAATATTATAAGTGATGGAAAACATCATAAAAAACATGATAGTAAAAACTTATGAATATAAAATAGAAAATGACTAAATGTAAATATTATTGCAATGAAAATTAACAAATATTGAATATCTTTAATATATGATGAACTTTTACAAATCGATATGAAAAAAATCAGAAGAGAAACAAAAAGATATGAATAGAGAATTTCTTATCATACACAATCACAAAGAAAAAGACAAAAGAAACACAAAATGCCGGATAACATTCAGAAGAGGATTAATACAGAGAAGAAAAATAAAATTATCTGTAATCTTACTCTTCACTGATAGCCACTGTGTAAATCTGATAGAGTCTCTTTCAGGCAATTCCACATACATGTACACATGCACCCACTCATGCTTTGCATCCTATCTACAGTTTGCTTTGTTTGGCATTACTCCATGATTTTCTTGGTCTCAGAATAGTCTTTAAAATGTTTTTTGACTTTATAGAATATTAGTATATCAATCATTTCTGGTTGAAAGTTTCTGAAACTCAACTTGAACTAGATTTCAAAAATATAGATTATAGCATGATTTATGTAACCAAAACAGAGGAAAAAGATTATGGGAGGGACCTTAGTAGTTACAGGAAAGAGGGACCTCAACACATCAATAGTCTGGTTTTGGATTTAACTTTTCAGGCCAGCTTCAAATTTACAGCCAGGTTTTTCCTGGTTTAATGGAACCTGGACACAAATTAAGTCCAGTTCAGCATCCTCGTGTCTCCATAGTCAGGGAAGAAAATACCTTCTCTTCTAACTCTAATTACAGGAATTGCAGGGCAGACTTCGGTTGGACATTTTCTTCACTTGCTTATTCCAGGACCAATTGTATGGCCAGGGGTATAGAGTAAATAGCCCAGGTGACATCAATTGAACTATTAGGGCTGCTATGACAAGTAGAGTGTAGGAAGATATTGGGCAGACAAAAAGCATGGTTGTTACAGTATGAATATCCCATAATTCATTTAGTCTTTCCTACTTTGATGGGCATTTAGGTTTTTCTAAAATTTAGTCTTATAATTAATGTGCTATGATGATGGTCCTTATGCATGGAGCTTTGTTAGAATTTCTATTGGTTTTATTTTTCAGGATAATTTACTAGAATTGAAATTATTTTGTCCAATCACATGTACATCTTTGAGGCTTTTAATACGTGATTGAAACATTCATGTACTTGTATAAATTCAACTGTGTCTAATCAAGAGTAATTAAAGACAAGATAATTCAAGAAAGCAATAGTGGACAGAGTGAGCAAGAGATAATGAGAGTGAGAAGATACAGTTGAGTTCAATAGCTGGGTTGTACTTGCTTCAAAGTCCATGAGCTTACTCTTGAAAGGGAGCAGCATGAGTGAAGACCCTCTAGTCCATGCTGTCTCAGTTCTCATTGTTGGCATGCCTCTCATGCTATGAGATTTTACCTAGCTGAATTTCACTGTGGTGATTAAAATTAGATTTTTTTTTTGGTACAACATGGATCCTAAATACATGCCAACCACTTCATCTAGTATACCACCAAAAGAAAGAGTGATATGTTCAACACTAGAGGAAAACCTGGCTGACTTTTACTTATCAAATCTGCATGCTATTTTTTTGATAATTTAAGTCCTTTATTTTTTAATGCTTTATTAAATTTATTGTGGTGACAATGGTTAATACGAACACATAGGTTTCAGGCATGGGTTTCTATGTCACAAGACCTGTATATTGCTCTGTGTGCCCAAGCAACGATAATTTTGAATGTGCCTGATTTTTACCTTCCACACCAACTTTAAAGCCTACTCCACAAATATGATGCAACTCTGTTATATTGCTAAATTATAATCAGACAATCTATACCAATTTATATTCCCACTAGAGGGTATGTAAAAGCACATTTCACCCCATCTTTTCTTACTCTGGGGTGAAACTCTTTAAAGTTTGTTTGAAAAATAACTACTTAATTGAAATGAAAAGAACTAGTTAATATAATCAATAAATACAAGAGTTGCCAGTAACATTTCCTTTTTATGAAATATAGCAGTGAGACTGCCATTAAATCACAACTTCTCTAAATAAATGGAAAATAAAATTGCTACTCTTTTCTCACCTGGAAGTGTAGAACCACGATATCAACAAAACTGATTTATTTTTAAAGGATCAGATCCTCCGAAATACTCTAGTATTTTATGGTATTATGCTAGAGTGATTTCAAAAATTTAGAAAAAAATCAACTCTTTAATGTGTCATATTAATCTACCTAACCTCAGGTCCAACCAGATACTTCTAGTGTGCTGGACATTTTTACATAATTTAATTTCCAAAGTCAAATTTGATTCCACTATTACATTATGAAAATCTTTGCATAAATTTGTTCACTCTAAAGTAGCATTTAGTAGCCACTCTCTCTAGTTGGTAAGGTTAGTTTGCCCTTTTGTAAAATTTTGTGTAGGGTCCAGAGCATGATCTTAGTATTTACAGTAAAACATTTGGGTAGCCTTTTCATTTGTAGATGAGTCTGATAAGGTAATTATTTTTGGAGGTAAGTTTCGCTTTCTTCAGTAGAATATTTAATGAACCAAAATTATATAATGAATAATTTATTTTATTTGATACTAAAGTAGTATTTTACTGAATACTAAAGGCAAGAGCTGATTTACTTTTAAAGTAAGTTATGCTCTAGGCGGGTACTGGAAATATCAGTGGGATTGCTTTCTAAAGTGTATGATTTTCTACTCACTATACTTACACACCTGAAACAATAGAAAATAATTTTGAATGAAAGCAGTAATTGAAAAATAAAAAATAAGGTAGGGCATAATTTTCACTGTGCCCTTTTAAATATCAGATGTTGTTGTTTTTTTAACAAAGCACATAGTTCAGTAAAGCTGAAATGAATAAAAACATAAATGAAAAAGGTTTTCTCTTAGAGGAGACAAAGAAGAAAACATCTCCTTTACTCCAGTCCACCTTTTCATGTCTTATCCCGGAGCTCCAAATACACCCACCTTTTCAACAATTTTCCAAATAAGCGAAGTACATTCTCTCTACGGTAGTAGAGTGTGATATTGGGTTAGGACTGACTCTCTGCCAAGTAGAGCTACTTACTTGTCAAACTGATCATATGTTAAGAGGTGAAATGGGTAGAAAAAAAGCCTTTACTGAAGGAAAATGTGTGAACTCCTTGGGTAAAAACAAGGGAATTTTCCTGCTTAGCTAATATGGGGAAATTATATGAGTGACTCAATTTCAGGAAGACTTTATGACTTCTTAGAAAATAATAAATGCTAGAAACGGCTAACACATACTGAGTGTTTATCAGGTGCCAGAAACTATACTTGTGTTAACTCATTTAATCTTCACAACAACCCTATGAGGTAGGTGCTCCCATTATATCCATTTTATAGGTGGACTTAGTGGACTTCAGCAGATCACACCGATTGCTAGTGGATTCAGACCCAGATAAACTGAATGCACAGTTCAGTAACCACTGGATACTAGATTACCTCCATAAAGAAAAAGGAAACTCCAAAGAGTTTAAAATGGACTCTTGCTTTTTTTATTAAGGAAGGGGGAAGGTTTTCGGAAAAGGGATGTGTGTCTTGTCAGAGCTGAAGAGACTGCTGTTGAAATCTGAAGTTCGTTACTGAGGGAAATAAGAGTTCACTTTGGTGGGAAGGGGAGGACAAGATGAGTGTTAGGGAGGTTGTTTGCTTTGTGTTGTTTGAGTGGCTGCTATGTTCTCTGAGCTATTCTGTAGATGGAAGGTTAAGGGTTATAATCGATAACAATTTTGTTTTCTAATAGATATGTGGCTTGACATGAATAGAGACATGTACTCTTGTAAAGATCTAACCTGTTGAGGTACAAAATTGTCAACTTCTCAATCATAATATCTATTTAAAAAATTATTTTTCAGTACCATGTCCTAAATAATTTTATCTGAAGTCAAGCTGAAAATCAAATATGTCACTTTCTTACTCCTTCAATTACTATCATAGAGGTGGTTGAGTTAAAAAAAAAAATTATCTAGTAGCTCTCAAGATTGCCACATGCTCCTCGGTTATCAAATGCAGGCACTTCAGGAACTGTTCAATATACTCAGTAATTTACTTACCTGATAATGCATAAATAAACCTTTATCTTAAAGATTATAAAATTAACTTAAACTTTTAGTTATTCAAATGCTTGAAAAAGCCCACTATTTGTCTTAGTCATGTAGCTGTTGGACATGCTGTTTTTATGGTTTGCATTTTCTGTGAAAATTGTTAATCTAGTAAACAAATACAGATAGTATCAAAGGACCTAAAAGCTGTTTTAATTCACAAAAAGAAAGTCATCCTTCGCATGGCTGTGTTCCAGTACAGTTTTGTTTATGGACACTCTAATTTGAATTTCATATAATTTTTACATGTTGCAAAATGTTCTTTTCCCCCCAATTATTTAAAAATGTAAAAACCATTTTACCTTATGGTCCTTACAAAAAAGGTAGTGGGCCACATTGGGCCTGTGGGCTGTCATTTGTTGGCCACTGCTCTAAGTCATAGCTTTAAAATGATTTTACAATTAAAGTATTGAAAATATATAAATTATGTAAGATTGATCAGTTATTGATGATTTGGTGATCGTCATGAAGAAATTTATTTATTTATTTATTTATTTATTTATTTATTTATATCTTTATTGATTTCAGAGAGAGGAAGGGAGAGGGGGAGAGAGAGACAGAAACATCAATGATGAGAGAGTCATTGATCGAGCCCACAACCCAGGCATGTGCCCTGACCGGGAATCGAACCCTGATCGCCTGGATCCTAGGTTGACACTCAACCTCTGAGCCATGCCTGGCCAGGCGAAAATTTTAAATAACTTGATGCAAGGATTCAAGTTATAGAAGAAAACAATATCATCAATGAAATAAGAAAATAAATGGGGAAAAACAGCTAATGATAACAGTACTTAATTGGTACCACTTTCTGTTATTTTTTCCCCCCTCTTCAGATAATATGTACATTCCTGAGATGAAGATGAAATATCATTTTAATATTTAAAATCAATATTCTTACATGGACTTAAAATGCTAAAGTATTGTTAATTTAATATAAGCTCTATGTTCATATTGAAAAATACCATGGAATAGTGGCTAGATTTTTTTGGAGATTCAGGATTCCATAGAATATAATTTGAAAAGCATACAGACAGACAGGTTTATTAATTTCTCTTTTTTCCAATTTTCCTCTTTGGTATACCTGAGGAAAATTGAAATAAAGTATTTAAAACTGTTAAGAAAATTACAAGTTGGTGAGAAGGCAAAACACCCATTTGAGAGAGTTTTTGTATGTTTCTTTGGATGGGAAGATGTCACCACCATAATGTACCGTGTTTATACCCAATAGAAAAGTACATGCCCAGATATTCTTCTTCTTAATGAAAATGTTTAATGATATATAACTTTTTGTGATTCTTTCCCAAACTGGCCCTCTTTTGGGCAAGGAAAAAATGTATTCTATCTACATTTTCACAAATAGAAGCTACAGAAAACTATGGTTTCTACAGACTCAATCCTCTAAATAGGTTCTTAAGAAGAAAAGGTGTTTGGAGAGAGACCGAGTCCAAGAATCTGGACCTGCATGTCTGTGTGACCCAAATACTAGTAATTTCTAGAAAACTGAAATCAAATCAATTAGAAATTAGTCCTGCAATCACTAAGACTTCTTTTACAGTCAATTTATCTTAGGTTAAGTAGGTTTAAATGGCCCATTCTTGATGTTAGTATAACATCATTGACTTGGTTGTGTAATAAGTGATATGGCCTTCCCTCTATCATAAAAATTTACTGTTATCAATGGCCAATTTGACACTTTTTTGAAAGGACACCTGAGATGGCTGATATGGAAAAATACATGAATAAATGAATAATTCTATGAACTTGTGGATATCTTCTCAGTTGAATTTCCAGAGGAGGCGGGTATAATGGAAGGAAACTCAAGACTGATGAGTGTATGTGTGTGTGTGTGTAACTGGATCTTGCCTGAATATGTGGGGTGTGTCTGTGTGTGCGTGCACATGCATATGTGTACATATATTCAAGGGCTAATCATGGGTTTTATGCAATGATCTATAAAATTCCTTACAACTCTGAAGTTATCTAAAATACAATGCAAAACTGCAGAAAAACAACCACTGATCATAGGTCAATTCTTGCTCTTCTGAAAGTCTAAGGACTTAGATTCCATATAACTAACCTTGAATTAACTGAAGAGCATTGCTCGGTGCTAGTATCATGCAACCATACATACCTAGAATATATCTGTTACATGATCTTGAATAAATCCCTTGATGCAATTTTTCTGTATTTAAAAAGACATAGGCTTAATTTCTCCAGTGTCCTAAATAGTCCATGAATAATAAATATGTGATATAGATTTTTATTTACCATATCTGATTTTATGTTCATGAAAATGTAACTCAGTTTGGTTGGAGTTCTAACTGCAGGTCTAGTTTTACAAAATTCTGATTTCTATCATCTTGGCTACATTGATTTTGTGCACTTTGATCTTTATTTTGTGTTATACAAAAGTCAATATGTTGATCTACAAACACATCTGTTGCTTGGATAGTAGTTATTTTAAAATTGGCTCTCTTTCCAAGCTCAGTTGTGACACAGAATTGGTACTATGTGCTCTTGTCGGCACTTCCCAGTCATAAAGCTTATGAAAAATTCCAAGAGTTATGTGAAGGAAGCTCCCTTTGTTCTCATTAACGTTAGTGTTCGTATACAGTAAAATTGTGTTTGTAAGAAATTGTGTGAAAAACAAGTGGTCTTTGTTTTGTCTGTGTATTTCCTTCAGTTTCAGAGTGTCAATATCAATTTTATACTGTGATCAGGAATTGCATGTCAGCAGCCTGCATGTCATAGAATCAATTCATTGAAATTCCTAATCAATGTAACATTGCTTTTAAGATAAAGTTTTTATAACCTACTGAATTGGCTCTCTGTTATATATGACAATCTATAGCAGATTTGTTTTCAGTGTAAAGATTGTATATTCATTTATTTGTTGTATACTTGAGGCTGAAAGGTTAACCGTAAGAAATATTTTAAAAATCAAACAAAAAAGAAAAAGAAAGAAAGAATCAAAAGAATGTCATAGCTAGTTAAAAAAAAAAAAAAAAAAAAAAAGCTGCAATGTTTAAATGAGATCATTGATTGTGAAGTGAAATACTGCAGAAACTCATTCCTTTACAGCTGATTTGAAAAAAAAATGACAGTATAGGGTCTGAGTTGAATTACAACCTGTATTTATTGTATATAGAGATTTAGAAAAAAGAAAGAAAAAAGGTTTGGTTTATCATAAGATATGTTTTGGTTATCTACTGTTGCAAAACATGGGACATAGAATGTCATTTTCCTTGCAATCTACTTATCATATGAGCCACAAGGGCAGCCCAGATTCAAGAGGAGGGGAGGGATAGATTTCATCTCTCAATGGAAGAGTGATGTGTGCATACAGAAGGGATGAAATTGGCAGCCATATTAGAGAGAGCTATTCAAGAAATAAATATTATTTAATGATACTTGTATATATTGAATACCACTAGCATAAGAGCAAGTAAGGAAACCTTGAAAATAATCGATATGTGAAATTTTGCTTTCTTCTCCCTATAACTAAAGTAATATATAGAGACAATATTTGACCATTTGGTGAAGTGTCACATGACACAGTAAATGTGTCTTCTTGTGTTTCAAGTTGATGAAGCAGACAGACCAAAGTTATCATCCTGGGGGGACGGTTACCAGGGTAGGAGGGCATTTAGGAAGAGAGAATCCTTATCGTCACAACATCTGTTAGTTACAATGTGAGAGTGAATCCAAAATGATATTACCTTGAAGGACATTACTACATTATATAATTTTAAATGTTCCAAAAAATTGTAGTGATAACTTTATACATTCTTTCATCACAAAGATAAGGATACTAAAGCTTAGAGAAGTTAAATGGCTTTGCAAAGTCTTAATGTTGGTGGCTGGTGTAGTACACGCTGGACTTGAATCTAGGTCTCTTAACTGCCAAGTTATTGCTCTCTTATTCTATACATTGACACTCCTTTCCAAATTCTGAAGCACTGTTCTCAACAAATGGTGAATCAGAGCTTATTTTTATATATTTTCAATGTTTTTTGGGTCTCTAGAAAAGTGCAAATGTTTAGTCAACCTGACATGAGTATGATAGTAATTTATGTACATCTGGTGAGCTGGGGAGAATGTCGTGTTGATGGTCCATGAAGTTGATACAATTTTGGTTTCACCCTAGAAGAAAAAAAAATATGCAAAATTATAACTAAAAAGATGCAAAAGTACAGCAGGTCCTCAAATAATATTTCATTCAACACTGTTTCCTTATAACATTAATGAGATGCTGTAGGAACTCAACTCTTGTTTATATCAATTAGCCTGTGGTAAAATTGGTTTTGTTATATGTTGTTTCACCACAGTTCCAAGAACCTACCAATGATGCTAAGTGAAGACTTACTGTGCAGGGCTTTAAAAGCAGCCTGTGCAATTTAAAGGTCCTCAAGCTCATGCCTCATCAGCCTCTGGTAGTGAATCAATTAGTTTTATTGAAATAATAGAGCTGTGATATGACTTTTGGAAAAACATGTTGTTCCAGTCAAAGTTGTTACTGAAAAATGATCTTTTTTCTGGACTTAAGGTGATATCCTTTCAACATTTACAATGGGTTTTAAATACACCCTTGCCTATATGTATGAACACGTACAAGGACATTCAGGTAATGCTTTCTATCTCTAAGAAACACAATGCTTCCATTTATAGTGATGTAGAAAATGTGGCCCTACTTTTTAAAAACCTCCAACTATAAGCATTTAGGTAGGAAGCAGAGCTATTGATCTATGAAGGCCAAAGACTTGTGAATGAAGCATTAAATTGATGTTAAAGTAATCCTGTGTATCCGCTCATTTTTGGAAGTCATGTAATTATAAATTATTTGACCTCAGTTTCCTCATTTACAGTATGATGATAGATGAGGGTACCGTCTCATGTCTGTTAAAAATGGGTTGGTATGAGTAGGATCAATGTAAGTATTCAGAGAAATGATGCATATACAAAATAGCATTTTTCAGTCAGTTTCCAATGTTAATATGCCACACATAGAATGCATGATAGGCACAGAGGCAATAAGGGCAATATTTTACATTACAGAGTGTTTTGAGATGGGCAAGGTTGTTATTATGTTGCCTATTCTTGTAAAGAAAATCAATTGCAGGACATGAACTTATTTTCCCTGAAGTAACGTAGCTGGGATTCAAGCCCAGGATTGGGACACAAAGGGCAGCAGGCTTTTCATTACGCTACTCTGTCTCTTCCTAAAGGCCAGGCAGAAGTTTACACCATCCCCACTGTCCTTCCCCACTTGGAAAAAATTGCATTCCCAAGGCCTTGTAATTTAACTTTTTGTTATGACCGCTTTTCTGTGAGTTATTTAATTAGAATCTGCAGCTTTTGGCAGGAAAATAGTCAACCCAGCATATTTCTAACAAGCAATGTCTTTAGGGGAGAAAGTCCAAGTGAGCAAATAGAAGAGAAGGAATGCATGATAGTAGCTGCTAGGATATATTAATTGCAAACAAATTTCAGTGGGGGTGTCAGTCACCATGAATTACATTTTTAAGTGAAGTGGCCTGAAAAATAAGAAAGGAATGGAACAAAGCATGTATATCATAGAACAGTAGATTTGGAATTCTCCCAAACTTGTCATTTTTTAATGGAGGAACTTTTAGGAGCAAGGGTGGGGCCTTTGTTGATAGAATAATCTTGGAAAATGCCTTCCAAGGGCACCTTTAAACATTCCTATTCAGACTTGATGTTTTCAAAGGCTTTTCTATTAGATAAATTAGATTTTAAAAGCAATAGTTAACATGTATACTATTTTAAAACAATCAAATCAATGTAGGTCAATGGATAATACCACTGAGCATTTTAAAGTGTTGAATATGGTTTATGAAATACAGTTTAGCTTTTAGAACTGTTACAGAAGATAAAACTTAAATACTAGGTGAAAAAAACAATAGTTTTAGTGGCATTGACAACTACAGATTAAGAGAGCTTTCCACCCCTTTAGCTCAGAGCATTTCATTATTGGTATATGGAAAACATAGGGATGGTGGAGCCTATTGAGAAATGCCCTCAACAGGGAAGGTGAAATCCTGCTATTTGGGATGATAATATCAGTGTGGTTTTTCATCATGTCACACCATACAACATTTCAGGTACATATTTTGTCTAGTAAATACTTGATGACATGGCTCTCTGCATGATGTTGATGAGAAACTATTTTTTGATCTATGTTCCTTGAAGCCCATAGGTTTCTCTGTTAGCATGGTTGCAATAATACATGCTGGAATTTAAATTTGTGCCTATTTTTCCCAAAATAAGTTGTAAATCCTGTTAAATTGCAATGTCAGGCCCATAGCTTGCATTGAAGTTAACAGAGAGAGAATAGTAGACTAGCTTCCAGGCAGGCAATATGAGAATATTTAGACCTCATCATGCCTGAAAGCATTTTTCTTAAGTGCAAGAATTGGATATATTACCCAGGGAGTTAAAACACAGGCAGCTAAGGGGAACTGGATCTTTTCAGTCTGTCAAATTATGTGTGTCTGCCTCTTAATCATTTTCACGAAACTGTTCTTTGGGACTACTTGAACAAGTTAGCTTTTAATTAGCATGACATTATATTGGCAGGTCTAAACTATTTGAAAAAAATATGGTTCTGGCATGGGCATCATATACATCAACAATTTATTGGTGCAGTTTCACGGTCCAACACTATTACAACCTGCTAAACTTTTAAAACCCTGCTTCTCTCTATTCCTATTATGTTCTTGTTGAAAAAACTCCAAACTAAGTTAAATCCAACTGTCCACCTGCTTCCTGCCTTTCACCAAGTGGTTGAGCATTGGTGAAGGAAATCGCACTAGGATTCTGACTTAATCTTTATGATCGTGTATCCGCGGTGGACATGCAATCATGCTGCACAATCCTTCTCCTTCTCTAGGACACTTACTGTACCATGAAATATTATTTTGTCCATTCTCCCCTATCTTTAACTTGCTACCCTCTTTCCATACTTTTCACACTCAGCTGTGAAACACTCAGCTTACCTTTCCACCTACTTAATTTATTTTTTTTTAAATGATGTTTTGGAGAAGACCAAGTTTACATTTCTGTCACTGAATTTACCAGCCTACTCCTCCCTCCACTTAGAGTAGGTGAAATCTGTCTGGTACTATCTAAAGCCAACCCCAACATTTTATGTTTTCAAATACTATCCTAAAGACTGCTCCTTCAATTGACAGCTCTCCTATATCACCAATTTATCTTTCGATATAGAACGTTCCCATGAGCCTACAAATATAGCTTCTATTCACACATCTTAAGGAAAACATTCCCTTGAGCTATGGCTCTATTGGCTTCACAGAAAAACTTCTGGAAACGTTTTCAGTATTCAATATCTTTGCTATCTTACCTTCCATTCTCTCCTTAGCCATATCCAATGTGGTTTTCATTTCAGACAAAATGGCTATGTTCAGGTTACAAATGAAAGCTATTACCAAATCCAATGGTCAATTTTTAGTTCTCATCTTACCCGACACCTTTGCATAATTTGACCCAGTTGGCCATACTTCCATCTCAAAATAGTTTCTCCTGGTTTTCTTCTTACCTCATTAATTCCTAGTTTACTTTGCTGACTTCTATTTTTGTTTGGCCTCATTTTGCGATAGTTGAAGGCCTCAATCGTGAGCTCTCTTCTCTATCTCCCCTCCACAGGTGACCATACCTAGTTCCTTTGAGATAAGCTCTATATGTTGATGATTCCTAAATATGTCTGAAGCTCAGATTTCTCCCACATTCTTCCCATCTGTATTTGTTATATATTGCTATGTAAAAAATTACTTAAAATTTAATGTGTTAAAATGAAACATTATCTCATGGTTTCTGTGGGTTAGGAATCTGGGCATGGCTTAGCTGGGTCTTTTGGCTCATGGTCTCTCCCAAGGCTGCAGTCAAGGTGTTGGCTGGGTCAGCAGTCATCTCAAGGTACGACTGGGGCAGGGTCTGCTTCCAAGCTCACTCAATGGTGGTTGGCAGGATTCAATTTCTTAAAAGTTGTTGGATCAAGTTTTTCTGTGGCTGTTGGCCAGAGGCCACCCTCAGTTTCTTGCCACATGGACTTTTCTGTAGGGCATCTCACGATATGGCAGCTGGCTTTATCAAGTGAGTAGTAAGAGAGTGCCAGCAAATCATAAATCAGTTTTTGTAACAATCTCAGAAGTGACATCCTATCAATTTTGCCTTATTAGAGAGTCACTAGGTCCAACATACACTCCAAAGAAGGAGATTACATGAGGTCATGAATAACAAAGGGCAGGGGTCATTAGAGGCTACCACACTAACATATCAAATTAACTTGTATGTTATAGGCATCTCAAACTGAAAGCATTAAAAAAGGATAACATCCTCCTAACGACTTCTCAAACTTACTACTCTCCTGGCCTTTCTAGTGTGAGATAATGGTGTCACGGTACATCTCTATTCTGGGATAAACCTGGGAGTGACGTTTGATTTCATTTTTACTGACTGACTACACCCAATATATAAGTAACTCCTATTGCTCTTATTTCCAAATTGTATAAGTTTGATGATTTTCCATCATTACCTTTGTTAAAACTGTAGTCTAATCCAGTATTAATTCTTGTCTGAGCTACTGCATTAGCCTCCAACCCAATTAGTATCTTTTTTTCTATTTTTGTTCCACTATAGTCCATTCTTCACACAGTAGTCAAGGTGAACTTTTAAATAATGCATGTTATCTTATTAGTACCTGTATTTGTTTCCTGGGGCTGCAGCAACAAATTGCCAAAAGCTGGGTGGTTTACAAAAACAGAAATTTATTTCTCCCAGTTCTGGAGGGTGGAAGTCTAAAATCAAGGTATTGGCAGGGCCACACTGCTTCTGAAGTCTCTAGGGGATGGTGCTTTCTTGAATCTTTCTAGCTTTTTGTGGTTATTGGAGATTTTTGGCTTTACTTGGCTTGCAGACACATCACTCCAATCTCTGCCTTCATCATTATACGGCCTTCCTCCCTGTGAGTGCATCTCTTTCCTTATAAGGACACCAGTAATTGGATTTTGGGTCTACTTTGATTCGGCATGACCTCTTCTTAACTTGGTAACATCTGCAGAGACCCTATTCCCAAATAAGGCCATATACATAAAGGTACTTAAGGTTAGAAGTTCAACATATCTTTTGGATGACACAGTTCAACCCATGACAGTCCTTTAAACTCAGAATGACTTTTCACTACAAATAAAATACAAGTCTCTGCTTGAATTGGCCCCAGCCTGTTCTTCAGGCCTTACCTAGTAACACACTCCCTACTGTCCAACCTGCTTCAGCCATTTTGACCTTTCTGTCACACGCCTGTGCCCAGCACCTTCTGGTCTCATGGCCTTTGCATGTCCTTCCTGTTCCTGGGATGCTCCCCTTCCCCCACCCATATCTACATGTGATTGCCTCCATCTCATGACTTATGTCCCAAGTTATAATAGGCAAGACCTTGGAGACATTAAAACAGTAACTTCTTTACCACATAACTCTTTTCCCTCTATTCCTTTTTCATTTCCCTCACAAAATTTATCACTAAATGAAATGTATCACCTACTTGTCTGCTAGTGTTTTGCCTGGGAAGAACATAAGCTCCATGCAGGAAGGGTCTTAAACTGTTATGCTCTCAATAGTTAGGACAGTGTGTGGCAAATGTTGGTAAATGAATTTATATACCCACTGAAACCTCAGAGACAAAGTTGTTATATAGAACAGCTAAAGAGATTCTGGAAAGTAGTTGATACCAAATGTTGATTTATCTTTGACCTTCTAAACTTGTGCAAGGGGCAATAATTTATGTGTAGTGTTTCTAGATGCGGTAGGAAGAACACTCAGTCTTAGAATCCAATTCTTAGAAGAACCCCAAGAAAGGAAAGCTGTATGCTAAGTGCTGGGGAGCTAAGAAGCAACCCGATCAGACAGGCATAAAACAACGTAGATTCTCTTTGAGATAGTGCAATGCCTGCAATAAAGCAGCAGTAGCCTCAGATAGTGAAAATCTTTGAGTTGAGTGATTGCAGCACATACCTGGTTGAAAACCATGTAAATATCACATGGAAAGAATTTCAGTTCTTGCATGGACTCTAAGCACATGCTGCCAAAGAATAACAGCGCTGTATGAAAGCAGACCATTGGATATGGATCACATGTGTTTTTGTTTGCTCATCTATTTGCATCAGAGTTCTCAGAACTAACTCTTTTTTACTTACTATTGACGGTTTCAAATATTGTCATTAGAAGAATGGAAACTAATTTTCTAGCTGCGTGACCTTGGGAAAGGTGATTTGTATAGAAAACAGTAGCATGTACCTGACTGAAAATTTGTAAATATTAACAAAATGGTTTATGTAAAGTACTTAGATACATGCCTGGCACTAAGTAAGTGCACAACAAAGGTTAATAGTTGTTGTTAATAAATATTGAAAACAGAATAGGCAAAATTAGATATGAATATATAATTACCACAATTATTTATCTACAAGTGCTAGTGATAAACTAGAGTATTCCTTTTAAGCTTCTGGTTTCTGCAGTATTGTCCTAGCTTCCTGTTACTGCTGTAACTTATCGCAAACTTTGTAGCTCAAAACAATGCAAACTTATTCTCTTTCAGCTGTGAAGGTTAGAAGTCTGAAGTGAGTTTTATGGGGCTATAGTCAGGGTATCTGCAAGGCTAGTCTTTCTAGGTGCTCCAGGGTAAATCCATTCTTTTACTCTTCCAATTGCTAGTGGTTACTGACATTCCTTGGCTCATGGCTTCAACACTCAAATCTCTGCTTCTGTTATCACATGGCCTTCTTCCTAACTTTAATACTCTTGTCACCCTATTATAAGGACCCTTGTGATTACATTGAACCTACTACCTTGGAATCCAGGATAATCTCCCCATGTCAAGATCCTTAAATGAATCACATCTGCAAAGTGCCTTTTCCTGTGTAAGGTAACATATTCAATTATCCTGGGGACTAGGATATGGGTATCTTTAGGGGCCATTATTCTCTCTTACACAAATGCATTCATTGTCTTTTGATTTTAACAATTATTTAAAAACAAGTACAAAGTGTTGCGTTGGTTTTTGTTTCTTTTATAAGAGAATTCTGTTGACCTATTGACACATAGTACAGACAAATGCTTATATTTCTATTTCTGCCAATTTTGGTGAGTACTAAGAACCTTTATAAAATATAACCAGTTTTACTGTGCTTCATGGCCTCAGAACTGATTTTTCTGTTTTATAGAGCTAATTATTCTAACTAGTGATTAAACATGTGATATGGTGGTACCAGTCATGCCACAGATCACTTGGCAATGTCTTGGGGAAAGGTTCTACTGGCATTTAGTGGGTAGAGGCACCATGGATACCTCTAACCATTCTGCAATGCACAAGACAACCCTCCAAAATGAAAAAATTATCTGGTCCCAAATGTTAATAGCACTAGGTTTAAGAATTCCTGTCGTGGGGAACTTGAAAAAATACTATTGTTTAGATCTTTGCTTTTCAAAGTGTGGTCCAAGATGGTTTCGGCACCATCTGGGTCATCAGTCTCTTTGAAAGCTCCCCAAGTGATCCCCAGATGTGGCCAAGGTTGAGGAGCACTGCCTTCCTTAGCTTTTTCCCACTATCCTACTTTCCTCCGAAGTTGTTATGGCTGTGGGTATATTGAGTTTAACTGGAAAAATAAAACTTTTAAAGACTTTTTGTTACATATATTAAACATCAAATATTGGAATTCTAATTAATGTAAAGCCACTTTTTCTTGAGAGTTGCAGTAAGTTTCTTCAATATGTTGAATTTTAAACATACAGAAATGTGGTAAGGGGCAGGTTTATCCAACTCCGTATTAAATATAAGGTGTCCCAAAAATATATGCACAGGTTGAATGATTATAAAGTCAGTGTTTATTAATATACAGGTTTTTTTTTCAAAATTTAAAAGAATCTACAGAAATGAATACTTTTTTTTTTTTTTTTTTTGTCAATGCCTGTTTTCAAACTGATGACTTTTCTGGTCCAGGCACAGCAGATAATGTGAAGCAATGGAATTGCAAACATCAAGAATCATTTCAATCGGTATTTGTGCACCCTCAATTTGTCAACTGTTGCTGGTTTTGTACCATAAAATTTATCTTTTATGTATCCCCACAAAAAAAGTCTAGTGGGTAAATTTTCTTTGTTCAAAGCTTAGGCTGGCTTCACACGTTATTTCAAATCAGTTAAGCCTGAGAAGGAGTGAAAAATAAGTGAGCCATCAGCTGTTGAAGTGTATATACACAGGGTATCCCCCCAAATGTATATATGCTTTGAATAATTATAAAGGCAGTGTTTGTACTTCAACTATGTTTTCAAATGTCCAGTAGCATTTTAGGATTAATTTCCTTTGTTCAAAGCTTAGTCTGACTGAAAAGAAAGAAACATCGTTTGAGCTATCAGCTGTTAAATTGTGTGTAAGTGTTTTTGGGACACCCTGTATATTGTCAGGAAGAACTCACAAAGGAGGGCAAATCCTCTCAGCAAGTATCATGTTTGCAGCTCACAAGAGTGATGATCGAATATATTTGCTTTTCCTCCCTGGCTTTGTCACTTGCCTCATCCAATCTGCTGACTTTGGGACCCAAGAAATTTCTTTGGTATGAGCTTTTGCAGCTGAATTACAGTGGAAGGCGTGATGGATACAAAAAGTGTAAGAAAGGTGAATTAGAAAAGTGGCAGATGGAAAGTGTGTAGTGTTTTTATTTATGCTCTCTCTTCTGGTGCACAGTGCACTTTCCATTTTAGCTAGTCAGGTTCATCCATTTACTGGATTTGCTCCTGTCACCAAATATGTGTGAGTTATAGTGAGTTTTATAGAATTTTCTGCTAGCATATGGAATATTTCCATTTCCCCAATAATTCCCAGTAACTTTAGTTCATAATTATTACACATAGTTAATTCAGTTAAGGCTATACTTATCAACATAGCCCTGGAAATGTTCAGTGGCTTTAGAACAATAAAGGGTAATATGCATCCAACTAAGCACCAATGCTTACTGCTAATCTTACATTATTGTATTTGATTTTTGCAGTAATCCTTTGAGAGGAAGACGGTTTCCTTGACCACTTTACAGATGAGAGGATAGAGGTATAGAAATTTTAAGTATTATTAATTTGGCCAGTTTGCACAGCTGGTAAGAAGTTGAACTGGACTTTAAACACAAGTAGTAGCTCTGAGTGTGTGCATTTAATGACCTTCATTGTACATCTCTAATGTCTGCCTTCTCAGACAAGTATCAGTTAGTGCCAGGGACTTTCTAAGCTATAGCTGATTACACTAAGAAACTCTAGGCTTTGCAAAGGGTGACTGTATAAATTTCAAATGACCTTGCAAGATATTGAAGGCTTTTTCTAGGAAGCTTTGTCCCAGCCACCATTCCCCTCAGATGGGTAGGTATTCCTCTGCCCTTCCAAAGCTGAGAGAAAAGCCTAGTGTGTAAAAATATATTTAGTTCTTGATGATGATGTTATGGAAATAGACTTTTTCTATACATCCTTGCAGTTCCACTGATCTCTTATTTAACTGCCTTGAAGTTGTCTTTATATTGTTGTTCATATGGTTTCTGATGAAAACACCATGATACTAAGCACTAACTAGAATGCAAAATCTAACCAAAGGTATCTTATTGTAATTTCTTCTTCTTTAAACATTTGTTTTATTGATTTTAGAGAGAGAAAGGGAGAGGGAGAGAGAGAAAAAAACATAAATGATGAGAGATAGTCACTGATCAGCTACCTCCTGCATGCTCCCTGCTGGGGATCAAGCCTGCAACCTGGGCATGTGCCCTGACCAGGAATCAAACCATGACCTCCTGGTTAATGGGTTGATGCTCAACCACTGAGCAACACTGGCCAGGCTGTAATTTCTTCTTTAAACATTAAAAAAGAGATCCAGAGGCATAGAAGCATGGAACAGACTGAGGAATCTCAGAGTGAAGGCAGGGGTGGGTAGGTGGGAAGAGATTAACCAAAGAATTTATATGCACATATGTATAACCCAGGGACACAGACAATAGTGTGGAGAAGCCCTGGAGTGGGGGGTGGGGAGTGCAGGGAAAAAGGGGTCAACGGGGGAAAAAGAGGACATCTGTAATACCTTCAACAATAAAGATAAATTAAAAAAAAAAGACTTTATCTCAAAGCATTCATTGTCTAACTTTATTATAATCAATAAGTACAGTTATAAAGATCTGGAACCTAAATGTTCCCTTTCCAGTCAGGCTATATAGGAATGAGTGATCTTCTGGTTAGTATTGTGTTAAACAAACAAACAACAAATTCTAACTGTGTCTGGGTCAGTTTGTCAAGAAAATTACCCTTGTGACTTAAAAGTTATTTTTGATTATGTAAACATATATCTTTCACCGCTTACCAATCTGTACTGAATATATTGTCAAGTGTATAGTTTTATTTTCACTGGTGGTTTTTCAAATGCACCATGCACTTTTTTGGTTCTTCTCTATTTGTTATTTGCGGCCCATCGCTTTTTAAACCCTTTCCAACAAAGTCAGTCCAAATGTTACCCTCCGAGGATGTTTTCATGACCTCTCCAGGTAGCACTGAGCCCTTTCGATAGACTTGAGTATTCTTGTCTTGTATCAACTATCCCATTGCTATAATTGTTGATATTCATGTCTTTTCCATGTGGTCCTGGGGTACTGTGATCATTCCCTAATGATTTTGTATCCCCAGTACTTAGAACAGCATCTGAAACATGGTAGATATTCAATCATATTTTAAAATAAATGTATAGAAAAAAATAAATATATAGATATCTTCATAATTTGAGAGTGGTTGATTTTCCTCAAGATAATTGTCATAGGTTCACAATATAAGAAACAAGTTTCCCAGGGACTCATTTTAAATATCGTGCTTTTTTGGTAGCTTTTAGTTGCAGAGTCTGTCAGAGCCTCTGGTTATCCTCTCCATAGGGAATCTATTCCACAACTTCAACATGCATTGCATTATGTAAATTGTGCACTTGGCAAAATACTTTGTTTCATGCACAAATGGATACTTTAATTATTTTTTGATTAGAGTGAAGAAAATGATGGGTATAATCTTGAGTTTAGGAATGCAAAAACTTCGAGGATTAAATAAAAAATAATGGATCAATTTGGGGGCATAAATAATTATTACATACCAGCCATGAATGGAAAGAGCTAGCATTTGAAAATGTCTACAGTTAAATGTCATCAAATACTGTGGTAGACACCGTAAGGACAATTATTTAAAGGTTGTAAAACTTTGAAGTAGATATTTACTATATCAATATGTTGGGGAAAATAGGTCAGAAATGAAATAAACTAAACTAAAATAAATATGGCACATATTTATGTCTGTGCTTTATGGATGAACAACTGGGACTTATAGAGACGAAATAGCTTGCCTAACCCAACATACACTAAGACTATTAATTCAGTTCATTCTCATTCTAAAACCAAATCTCTGCTTTATGATGTAAGTGGAATACAGCAGATGAGCACAGATTCCCTCCATTTCCCTTCCAAAGGTACCTACCATTAAGAAACAAGCAGATGACACTTATTTTCCTCCTTAAATTTTCTGATGATGCTCCTATTTGTCTAATTAAGAGACTGGCCAATATCATCAGCAGCATCTCAATTTTAAAGCAGTTATCTTTTTACCCTTCCAACACATAAACTCTGTTGATTGTGTCCTTAAAAATCTTTGCTTCCTTCGTTGATCCAACTCCTTCCTGATTCACATTCCCTTTAATAGTTAATTTTCTCACTTTTTCTCCGTTTTGATTCCCTTCACCTGTCTCAAAAATATTTGTAGGCTCCAGAGTTGAAAGTATAAACTTTCTTTTCTTTGTTCTCCATATTTTCTTCCCTGTTTATCCTAATCTATGTCTTTAATTTCAGTTACAATTACAATGTTGTTATCTTCCATGTCTGTACTGAGCTTCTGGCTACTAATTTCAATAAGCTACAAGGCAATTCAAACAGCAGATTCCATAGGCAGTTTAAAATTTATGTGCCCCAAATGCAATTTTGTATATTTCATCACCCTCATTGCCCAAAATGTCTTCTCTATTTCTACATATTGGTAAATTGTATCATAATAGACCTAGTCACTCAAACCATATGCCTTCTGAAGCTTCCAGTTTCAAAGCTTCCTTCTAATGTCACTTTAAAAAATAGCAGTAAACTTAATTTATTCCCAAATCTGTTCTGCTCTCCCAGCATACACCACTACTGCACTAAAACTGACCCTCCTTCTCATCTGCCTGTACCACTGGCTGCTAACAGTTTCTTCCACATTCAAACTTTGCTTTCTGAAACAGTTCAGATTATTCACCTGTAAGCATCCACTGGCTCTTTATTTGACTGTACTGCAAAGCGCGTGAAAGGGGGCAGATCAGAATCTCGAGTGAGTTATTATGCGTATTCTGAGGAAATGTATTCAAGATACATACTGTTTCCATGACTAGGAAAAGGTAAAGAAAGTGAAGGTGCATAAAATGCTATTGGATGGTGAAGTTAGAATATAAGTGAAAAAGACTTTAGGGAAAAGCGCCAAGTTTCTACTTAGCGCATCTGACTAAATCCTACACTGACTTTTTTCAACTTCTGTCGCTACAGCCCCCAACCTGTGGTCTACTTACACTTCATTCCTGAAACCTGTCACTTCATCTCCTTGCTTTAATAGTTTCCTATTGCTGTGGTAATAAATTACCACAAAGTGAGTGGCTTAAAACAACCCCAAATTTTATTTTTGAAGTTCTGGTGGTCAGAAGTCCTGAATGCATTGGATTCACTTAGTTAAAATCAAGGAATTGGCATGCCTGCCTTTCTTCTGGAGCATCTAAGGGGCAGTCTGCTTCCTTACTTTTCCAGCTGCTAGAGTCCATAAGCATCCTTGGCACATGGCCCATTCCTCCACATTCACAGTGCGTCACTCCAGTCTTTGACCTTAGTTTTCATACTTAAATTTCTCTCTCTGAATCTGACTCTGCTACTGCCCTTGTGTATGGATGTTTGTGATTATATTGGGCTCAGGCAAATCCTAATTTCCCATCTCAAAATCTTTAATTTAAACCACATTTGCAAAACCCCTTTGCCGTGTAAGGTAACATATTCACAGGTTCCAGAAATTCAGACACGGGCATGATTGGCGGTGGACATTATTCCTTCTACCAGATTGACAGTTTCACTTATCCTTTGCCCTAGCCCCAGCATTTTCTTTCCCTTAGAAAATCTATCCCTTATGACCTAGCTGAAATGCTTCTTCCTTTGGAGACCTTTCCCTAATACTTCACCGGACCCAACCTGGAGCAGAATTAATGATACCTCCCTCTACTCCCTCAGCACATTATACTCACCATATGGCAATAAGGCCAGTCTAATTAAGTAGGTAAGCATTTGTCTCCTTTATTGGTCTGTGAGCCTTTTTTATTAGAGTGCATTACATTGTCTCTGTGTCCCCATTGCACCATAGCACAGCACCTTGTAACTAGTATATGCTTAATAAGTGTTTATCAAATGATGAGTTTGTATGCCAAAATTCAACTGCATATAATAGCAGCCACATTCTGTCTTTAATTCATTCATTTTTTTCAGGAAACATTTATTGAGCATTGGATATAAAAAGATGATTAAAACACACATTTATCCTGGAGGGACTTCAAGTCTGGTAGAATAGAAAAACATATAATTAAACAGATAAGCTAATAGTGTGGGGCAGGGTGTAAAGAAAACTAGTACATATATATATGCATATACACAGAAATTCACAGGTGAGAGAATGTGAGTTGAATTCATCATAGTGTAAGTGTGGTGAAGGCCTGGGACGGGGAGTGGGTGCAGGGTAGAAGAGGCCAATGGAGGAAAAAAGAGGACATCTGTAACACTTTCAACAATAAAGATAAATTAAAAAATAATAATAATTATACAATGGCAACAACAATCACCTGCAATAAAAACTAGAATGGTAGCTTTCATTTATTTAATTTGTTCTTGGTGCCAGCACTGTTCTAGGCACTATGATATATGTACTGCAATAGCACCAATTTTGCAATGAAGGAGCTAGTCATAGAGAGGTTATTTGCCCCCAATCACACAGCTCATAGGTGGCAAATCTGGGTTAAGAATCCATCGAAATGTGTACAGGAGACAACCAATCGGTGTTTCCCTCTCACATTGATCTCTCTCCCCCCCTCTCTCCCTGCCTCTCTCCAATCAATACAAACATATCTTAGATTGAGGAATAGAAAAAGAATCCAGACAGAATAATTGCATATAGCCACCGTGATATTATCATTTTGCATAAGATTTAGTAGTGGCTTATGTGAAGCCAATTGGTGAGTGGTATTATTAACAGGAAATAGGCAAATCATTTCAGATTCATTCACCTAGAAATGAAAGCTTCTTGAAATTAGGTCATTGATAGTGTGAACTACTATGTGACAATAAGTAAACACATGGGAACCTCAGTAAATGTTTATATATAGTTTGCATTGTGATTTCTGGGTAAGAATTTTAATAATGCAACAAACAAAGCAAAGCTTGGATGTCTATGACTAGAAATATTTAATTTGTCTTTCAGTGTAAAATACAACAAATTTCTTCAAAGAGGTTTGTAAAGGTGATTGTAGATTGACGAAGGCATTAAATCTTTGAAATGCTATGTAATTCTTTTTTGTTTTCCCTGATACACAAAGTTTCAAGAGATTCAATTAAGGATCTTGATGTTACCAAATTGATGCTTTCCAAACCAATTTAATTTTAAGAAATGGAATTACAAACTAGCCTGTATGCCTTATAGAAATGAAATGAGTAAGGAAATAGTATTTCAACCAAGAGTAAAGTAATAAGATAGTTAAGCTGGAAGGTCTTGCAATATATATTTGGATCCTGGAGTTTCTTGGGCAGCACTGATTAAACTCATGCTAAGAGAAGAACTGATTCTCACTGCTAACCTGAAGGCTAAAGATATCAGCTTGAAGATTTCCTGCTGCTCCAGTTAGTATGGCTGCAGGGAAATGGGATTTGGGTTTTAGGAGTGCATGACTTAGGTTTGCATGTTTTGTTTTGTTTTTAAATGTCTTTATTGATTTCAGAGAGAGAAAGAGAGAGAGAGAAACATCAATTATGAGAGAGTCATTGATCGGCTGCCTCCCGCACGCCCCCTGCTGGGGAATCAAGCCCGAAACCCGGGCCTGTGCCCTGACCGGGAATCGAACCTCGATCTCCTGGATCCTGGGTTGATGCTCAACCGCTGAGCCATGCCATCTAGGCTCAGGTTTGCATGTTAATGTGGCAGTTTGGCAGATGTGGCTGATGATTCAACTTTTCGGACTGGTTTTCATTTATGTCTTTATTCACATAAAGGTCCTTGGTTAAAAAACTGAAACAGGTTATTATTTAAAGGAGCTGGAATTAAAATAGCTTATTTGCAATGCTTAAAAATTCACTAACTTTCTGACTGAAATGATAATGGTAACACTTTATTGCAAGTGAATGGATTTTGTTTTGTGAATTAAAATATGTTTTAAAAGACTTTTATTAATATGAATTTATCATTTAAAAATATTCAGAGATATCTGAGCTCTAGGAGAGAAAAAAAAAAAAAAAACCTCACAAAAAAAACCACAGTGTGACTATCAAATCACCATTTCAGCTTCCTCATCTTTAATAAAATCATAGTGATGGAAAGCTGAGTATGAGCAGCCCTCAACTGTCTTGCAGAGAAACTTGTCCTGTCATGGATTGACAGTGTGTTTGAACTGTGATCCCACTTGCTACTTTTTGAAATTCAGTCTCTCAGCTCTGCACTTTCTTTTAACAAATAAAGAGGGATGATTTTCTGAGGAAGACAAAGCTCATTTCAGCTAATTTCAAATGAAATATTCCCCCCTTTTGAAATAAAAATACTAGGCTAGTGTCCTTTCTAGTGTCCTTCTGAGAGCCTTGTTAAGAGAAGAAATGATGTATCTTCCTATAGATTTCATAGACAGTGTACTTTCTTTCAACAGAGACACAGTCTTAAATTCTCTTGAAGTATCTTAGAGTTTTTTTTGAAACAGAATTGTAAAATTATAATTAAATCTTTAGAGGCATAGAATTTATGATTTCTTCTCTATTGGAAAGAGTGATACTGAATAAAAGTGTATTGTATTGCAGCATAGAACATTAAAAAAATCAAAATTTGGCAATTTATATTAAAAATAAATTGTTAATGAGATAGTCATTTTGAAGGGATTGTTTCCACTTATATAAATACAATTAGATTCTCTAAATAAAGAGAAACTTTAAACTGTAAATGACTATAAGATTAAAAAAACATTTTGGGAGTCTTATAGAGACATAATTTTGGCATTACTGGTTTTGATGTAACTTAGGAACCACAGTGTATGGGAACATAGAATACACAGAACCTGTTCATATTCTTCCCTTTTGTGAAATTCGTTGACCCAATTGTGCATGATCAGAATTCTAATAAAAATATTATAATATAGATATGTGTTTTTTAAAATATATTTTTCTTTTTTATTTTTGCTTTAGGGAACAACCTTTAAGAGCTGAAAGATGAAAGCTCCGATTCCACATTTGATTCTCTTATATGCTACTTTTACTCAGAGTTTGAAAGTTGTGACCAAAAGAGGCTCTGGTAAGCAGTGTTCCTTCATTTTCTCTCATTTTTATGGCTTGAAGTGATGCTGTTATATTTACACATGTGCCATTTGTGGAGGGATTGAGAATTAATTGGAATTTGTATTGTGGAAATATTGTAGATATCTCTTCAAATGAGTAGAGCATACTCAGAGGGAATTAGAAAGGTAGGAATAGGTTGAAAAAAAGGTGGATTATTTCATTAGTTACTATAAATTGGAATGGATTCAATACCAAAAGCTTGCAGTTTGATTTTATTTTATCACACAATTTTCAACATTTTAAAATGAGTCCCATTTTAACTTTTGCATGGAAATATCATGATTTTTTTTCATGTTGACTTTCACTGTTACTGTTTCAGTGTCATCTATGATTACCAGACTCTTTTTAGGGTTGTACTTCAGTTGACTTGCTGAATTATTTTGCAAGTATTTAAAGAAAGCACCTGAGTTATTAAATAAAATGTCATGGGGAAGCATCCTAATAGGTTAATAGGGAATATAAAGATAAAGTAGAATGGTAATATGAAAGGACTGCTAAATGGAATAATGTTGAAACTTATGGAAAACTTTACATGTTACCAGACATCTTGGTTTTTAGTTGACTGTTGATACTTGGAGTTAGTGAAATGTTCAAAGCAATTGAATAAATAGTGTTATCAATGTGAAGCTGCATCTTATGTAATAAGTTACTGATAGCACTCACATTTTATGTGGGTTGACAGAAGTTTTGAAGCTATAGCTTTTGGATATAGTGGAAGAAGCAATGCACTGGGTTTAGTTGCTAAAACTAGAATGTGTTATCTATAAGCTCTAGAGGGACAGTGGGGGGAAAAGATAATATACAAGAAAGTGACTGCAGGGTGTTGGTACATCAAGAACTACACAAACAAAAGTATCTGGAATTCAGAAAGGAGAGGGAATGAAAGGGGTGAGATGGTGCTGCAGCAACCATTTTCAGTCCCTTAGGTCATGAGGCTTCAAACTTACATTGATTATATAATGAAAAATGTCACATACCAGGGAAGTAGAGAGTAAGTCTACTCTCATGAGCCCCACCTTAGGAGTAATTCTGAGGAGGGACTGAGAAGTGCTTTGTGTGTGTACCAAGGGATGGTGCAGGGTCAAGAGTAGAAGGAGTTTTACTGAGGCTATTTGCTCTAGAACTTTTTGGTTGTTGTATAGCTGTTGTATCTGCCATTATACAGATGTAGGTCATGTGAAAAAATAGTGTTTCTATGTTTACACATTATTTTATCTGTTCTTGGTGTGTCTTTTTGAATGAGAGGAAACCCTAGGGCAGGATTATGATATGGTGGTTAGTGATTTGTTTTTGTTGGTTGGGACTTTGAATGAATTACTGGTAAGTAGCTGATATCTTGATTTCTTTGTCTGCTACTTGCAAGGAAAGTTAAGCATGCTCATGAGAGGGTAGAAGGGGGAGAAAATTGTGATGAAAGCTGATAATTTCTACAACAGTGATAATTTTAGAATAGTAAGTTACATTAAAAGTTCTTAACATGAATTTTTGAGATACTGGCCCCACAGAAGAGAAACATTCTTTTGTATAAATATTATAACACAAACTATCAAAAATAGAAATGTTGATTGAATCCTAAAAATTTCATTTTTCTGATTATTATACTTGATCATGTAAAATTGTTTTTCTCCATTCTCTTTGTATATGTTAGATCTATGATTTATTTATCAAAATGCAAATGTGACTTTTTTCCATCATCCAATTATTGTGGCAGCAGCTCCATTCTATATAAACTCTAATTTGGGGAAAAATGTTTTATTAAATTGGGACTTACTTTGTATGTTTGAGGAGAATGGGAGCAGGGCTAGAAATGTGGGACAGTTGAAACATTCATACCTCCTTCTGCCCTAGAGACTTGCAAAAAGTCAATGACCTGTCTCAAATTTAATTTTTTATTTTAATGATATAATTATTTTAGGAGGGTGGTAATAAAATGCTGCCCTAAGTTTGACAGAAGTTCTGAGACTTGGTTCTCTTTTATTTATGAATACGGTTGTCATATAGCTACTTAATACTTCCCAAACCTTATGTGTTTTCTGTTTCAAAATGTAAAAATGACAAGGTAGGTACTGAGATTTAGCGACATGTTTGATTTGGCTACTTTTCTGTATAATATGAATTAAGATAGCTTCCCTCAGTATCTATGTTAAGACTTAGCTGGATGGAAGATTGTTTGTTTGATTTTTTTAATGTTAAATATGCAATTTGGGAATAAATAATATTCCCTTACCCATCTACTATCATAGCTCGCACTCATTTTAGATGATGCCTGTTACCATGACATCTTTATTTAGAGAAGCAGATATGTAGCTTGTTGAAAAGCATCATTACTGATCTGCATAGATCAAGTAGAAGAGGAGTGCACTTGGCACCTTCTCCTTAAGAGATTAATGGCTCAATCTTCATGCCCAGCCCAACCTATAAAACCAGAGGCATCAAGGCCAGGGAAAAAAATCAATTTTTGATGTTCAATCTTGCATATTAACCAAAAGGGATGCTTATCCTTTTCCTTCTTATCATTTAATTCTCTTTTTATTTCCAATTTTGTAAATCATTTTGAAAGGTCACTAAACCTGAGTCAAAACCCAATGCTTTTCATATTTTTTACTAGAATATTAGTTTTAATTCACTGTGACCACTAGAAAACCAGAACTAGACATTTTAATAACCAAGAGCCCATTAAGTATGATTACAATGCACACAGTAATGTTGAACTTTTTATGGCAAGTTAATTGTTTAGACTGTTTACTTCAGTTAAACTCATATGGTCATTCCATAAAAATTTAGAAGTAGGTATTTGTTTCTCATTAACAGAACTAACTTGAAAACAATAGGAGCTCTTGATACACAAACTGGAAGTGGTATTATTTTTTATCACATTGACTTATACCCCCATTGCTATTAATTTAAGGAACAAATTAAATATGAGGCAAGTGAGTCATAATAATATCCTTGATTGAAATAGTAAAAAGCAAACTTCATAATGTTTTATATTAAATATCACTTTAGGTATGTATATGATTATAACAATTATGGATTGAATCTGTGACTCGGGTCCCTCAGGTTAGCTTCTAAAATTTTGCATTGATTTAGAATCAAGGTCTTTAGTTTATGAGAGCAAATTTTAAGCCTTTGCTACAAAATAGATTTTCTCTTGGAACAACTTTATACCTTATTTTTAGTTTTTATAAGCAGCGCTGGAAGAAAAAGACAAAGACTATCAATATTACCTATCCTTCTCAAGTGTGAAGCTTTGTAGCAATTCAGTAAGTAAACATTTGAGTAGCTGTCATTTGTAGAATTCTGTACAAAAACCACATGTAAAGCAAGTGCTTGCCTGGAGAGTCTTTGTATCTCAACCTGTTTAGCAACTGCAGCTTAATGTTCTTGTTGGTTCCTTTGTGTCTGCCTGCTTGCCTGCCTGCCTTCCTTATTTTCTTCCCTCCTACCTTCCTTCCCTCCCTCCCTCCCCCCTCCCTGCCTTCATCCCCCCTCCCTCCCCCTTTCATCCCACCCTCTTTCCACAGCACCTTTCTTTAGTCCTTCCTTTCTCTCCTTTTCTGTTTCCTCTCTGCCTGTCCTCTTCTCTTCTTTCCCTCTCCCATGCTTCCTTCATTCTTCTTCTTTATTTGTGTACTTGTATGCAAATTAAAGAATCTATTTTGTATATTTCCACTGTGTCTTTGTAGAAATTTTTTAACTAAAAATATTGTCATTACTTTGAAGAGTTAAAGTTCATGGAATGCTATGTGTTTACAAGGGCTTTCCAAGTGGATAGGATGGTCTCTGTTAATAATGACTATTAAGTATTTTTTACTTTATTTTGTGTAGCTAAGAGAATTTGGGATAAGATTTAGGAGCAGGGAAATAATGTAAGCTGTTGAGAGACTATTATGTACAAAGTATGAGCATGGTACTTTCAGGGAACGAGAGTGTGAGCTGTGATTTCGCCCAAGAGTTTGGGACACTGACAAGAAATGAAGCTGAAGGGAGGAGTGCAGAGATGTGGGCAGAGGAAGGAATCAAGACCTTTTGTCTGTTTCTCTGCTCTCATATCAGTCCCTAGGATATAAGCTGGTGAATGTGAGGACCCTAATTTATGTACGCTTATAACCCCTACAGTGCCAAATATGATGTGCATTTCAGAGTCAGGGGTCAATCAAATGTCTTAAGAGGTAATGATTATGTGAATGAATGAATGAATGAATGAATGAATGAATGAATGAATGAATGAGTGGCTTTAATGTTCAGGATGGGGTACATGACTGAGGATGCTACAAAACCAACACAGTAGTAGCGAAATAAAAGTAAAATTAAATAGGTATTTAAGAAAAAGTGGTGTTTTTTTTCCCCATAAATAGAAATTAGTATAATGTATAATATGAGGCTCTGGAAGTAAAATATATGAACTAAGAACAAGCAGTATTGAAGGATGCTAAGGGTTTATATGAAGACTGTGAACCTTTGCAAATCATGAGTACCTTCATGAGTTTGAAATGCTTTTAAAACCTGTTAGAAGGAAAGGAAAAATGATTCTTTAAATACTACTATATTGAATTTTACTACATTTACTGCTGCTTTAAAGAAGTACTGCCATTATGCAGATGTTTTGGTTTTAATTATATTGTTCAATACAGACCACTGTGAAAATAGTGTCATTCATTGTTACTGATACACGATAAATAAACAAGTGACTTTGGTATAGGGAAAAAGTATTTACAATTATTAGAGCATGTTGAGAAAAATAAGTGGCTATATTACATAAATCAAAGAGTGCCACTTATTCTAGAAGTTATTTAGTATACATTAAAGCTACCTAAAGAAGCCAGCTATTAGAAAGTTAAAGTTACCATAGGGGGTTGATAGTCTTCATTCTAGAGCCTGACGATGGACACTTGTTTGTGTAAAATGATTTCGATGCAGTTCTTCTGGACAGCAAGCAGAAGGCAAGGCTCTCAAGAACCATTGCCCCATTCATGACTCTGAGCCCAAATAACTTATAAAAGATAAGGGTAGCTTAGGTTCTAATCTTTGTGTTTGTTATTTCCGAAGAATAAAACAAGAAGAAAATAATTTGAATTGTTAGAAGAATAACTTAGTTTAGCCATAAGGAAAAATGTGCTATTCTTAAATAAGTGTTGAAGTGTTTGTTTATTATATGTCTAATACTATGGCTGTAAGGACTTGTGACCATTAGAAAATGTTGCTAAAAAAAGGTTTTTGCTTTAATTAAAAAATATATATAAGGATGGTTTAGGTTCTAATCTTTGTGTTTGTTATCTCTGGATTATCATTTCTTTCAAAGAAATTATGGTAGTGTGGAAAGAAAGTGAGATGCTTCCATCTCAGTCAATGTGATTTATGCGCATCCGCTCCCTTGGGCATTCCTGGAAGTCAATGAGCCTAATTCCACATGATTAAGAGACAGCTTAGTCCCCCAGCAGCTGCCTTTTATTATGTTAACAGGTGTTTATTCCCAGTTTGTCAAATGTGTCATAAAGTATGAAATGGTTCTCCTTTTTCCTTTGGAATAGCTTTCAGGACCTAACTTCTGAGGATTTGTTCCTTTACTTTTTGAAAAGAAAAAAAAAATGCACTTTAATTTTTCTTGGAAAAAAATTCTTCTATTTATTTAGTTTTTAAAAATAAATTTTGAAATTATATCTAGAATAATTTTAATATTTTTTGAAATGATGTATTTAATTAGAATAAGCATAACAAACAAACAGAACTTACTGCTGCTAAGTGAAATAAAATTATCTAATATATTTGTTTAGTAGTCATTTAATACACGTATGAATTTTACCAGAAACATGCTTGTTCCATTTTAGCTGCCAGTACACTTTTGTACAGAGTAGTATAGATTAACGTTAACTGTGCAGACTGATGCGCTGTTCATGGTCAATTTACATGGAGAAGAAAAAGGTCAAGATGGATGAACCTTGCAAGTTGAACAGGGCTTCAATAGGGAGGGGAATTGTCCAAGTTAATAAATGTAACAGTGTGACACCGTATCGTGGGGGTAATAAAATATATATTTTTCTATATATTTAAAGAGAGGGGCAAGGGGAGCAGTAAGGAGCCAGTCATTGGTGGTTACTTTAAGTAATGTTAAAGAATTTATGTTCATTCTAGAGACAGCACAGAGGCGATCACGGCTGGACCAGAGGATGAAACCCTGATCCATGGGCAGTCTTACTATTATTTTGAGGGTGTCCATAAGGTGTCTTGGAAATTAGGGACATGGCTGTGTTAGTATCCTATTGCTGCTTTAACAAAATACCAAAATTTTAGTGGCTTAAAGAAACACAGTTTTTTTTGTCTTGCACTTCTGGAGATCAGATGTCTGAAATAGGTTGGCAGGGCTGTGTTTTTTGTGCAGGCCCTAGGAGAGAATTCATTTCAGTGCCTTTTCCAGCTTCTAGTGATTGACTGTGACTGTATTCCTTGGCTTACTGTCCCCTGTCACTCCAAAGTTTGCTTCTGTTGTCACATCTCCTTCCCTGGCTGTGACTTTCCAGCATCCCCTTTTCCATTATAAGGGTCTTGTGATTACATTGGACTTGCCTAGATATTCCAGGAACATCTCTCCAACTCAAGATCCTTAAATTAATCAAATCTGCAAAGTCCCCTTTGCCGTTCAATGTAATATAGTCACATGTTCCAGCAATTAGGATGTGGGCAGGTAAGTGCATTATTCATTTTACTGCAATTAATAATGAGCTAAGCCAGTCAAACAGAGTGACTGAATTTGGATTAGAGATTAGAGAGGAGCTATGTGGGAATGGGAGCCATAAGAACAAGGAAGTTGAACATTTTTGCTGAAGGGACCATGTCATCTGTGGTACATGATTTCAAAAGAGAGGCAGAGAGGAGGAGTTGGAGGAAGGAGGGAGAGGGAAGAGAAAGGGCTGATCTGAGAAAGAGAAGGGAAGGGGGGTAGGGAAGGAGAAAGAAGAAACAGACTCTAATGATGCTTCGAATTTTGATAACTTAATATTCATCTGCACTGTACAAATATACTTTCAAAACACCCCTTTTTCCTTGTGGTGTCCTAAAAGGGTCTGTGCTCCTTTCAACCAAAAATACCTGATAAAAATGATTTCCTGACAAAGTAACAGCAATGAGTACAGGAAAGACAGGAGAGAGACCAACTATCAGTTAGAATCCATTGAGCTTGACGATTAGATTGGGATGTTTGAAAAAAAGAAGTGGAGAAAATAATTCTGCCATCAATCATGTCAAAGGATAGAAACTTGAAAGGCCCACTTATTTAAAGAGAACACTAGGTAGGTCTATGTGACTAAGACGAAACCCAGAATGTAGATTGGGCATAGGTGTGAAGAGTTTCATGTCTTCCATAGAATTTTCAATTTTATCTTGCAGAAAAAAAAAGAATGGCTGAGATATTTAATTACTTTGCAGATCCCTTTAGTAGAAAACTTAGTCTGTGATGCTGGGGCTCTGATTTGGCAGGTCTACTCATTACGGTGTCTTCTATATACCATAAAGATGAAACTCCTTGGTATATATATGATAGTGCTTCACAAATGCTTTTATCAGTCCATTAGTAAATCTGTCTTTTCAAAGAAGGAAAGACACACACAATCAAGCTATAAAGGGTCACACATGAGAGTGGCATGGTCAGATCTGTTTTTGGACAGATAATATTCCCTGTAGGAAAGACTGTAGTGAATTTCAGAGTGACCAGTCAGGGACTCAATAAAAATCATATTAGCTATATCTATATTAAAAGCCAGAAAACTAGTCAAAGGGCCTGAAAACATGTTTCTGAAGAAGAATGGGATGAAATGAATGTTTGGAGATGGATTGTGAAATAATTTGAAGAGAAATTATATTGATGGTGTTGCCAATTACAGAGAGAAGAGGGTGGGCAGGTTGTTCAGGCAGAGGAGATGGAATGAGTTCATTTTGGAATGTATGAGCTGTGGCAATCACTGGAAATATTGAGCTGATGGATTTATTGGTCTGGAGTTGTATTACTTTCCTGTGGCTGCCATAACAAATCACTACAAACTGTGTGACTTAAAACAATAGAAATCTATTATCTCGCAGTTCTGGAGGCCAAAAGTCCCATATCAAGGTGTTGGCAAGGCCATGCCATGTGAAGGCTCAATGGGAGAATCCTTCCTTGCCTCTTCCAGCTTCTGTTGACTTCAAGTGGCTTGTATTCTGTTGGCTTGTATCTGCATCATTCTAATCCCTGCCTCCTTCTTCACATGGCCTTCTCTGTGTCTCTAATCTCCCTCTGCCCTTCTTTTATAAAGACACTTGTCATTGACCCTGGACAGTGTGGCTCCGTGTGTTATAGCATCCGGTGCACTGCAGGATTTTAGGTTTGATCCCTGGTTGGGGCACATACAGGAGGCAACCAATCAATGTTTCTCTCTCAGATGGATGTTTCTCTTTCTTTACTTTTCACTCTCTAACATCAATAAAAATATATTCTCAGATGAGGATTAAAAAAAAAGACACTTGTCATTGGATTTAGGCTCCACTTGGATTATCCAGCATGATGTCATCTAAAGATCTGAAAGAATTTGTCATATATTTTTTTAAAGTATACATTATACAAAGTCAGTATAAGGGCTGTTTATTTTGTAAAGTTTGCTTAACTCTTAGAAATGATTACTTTAATTATTTTTTTATTTAGGTAAAACAATGGTAAAACTCTTGGTTATCCATGATAATGAGAGTAATTGTACTGTAGAAAGGATAAAGCTTTTACCAATCAAAAATACTTTTACCCCCCAGCCTGCATGGCTCAGAGATTGAGCATCGACTTATGATGCAGTAGATCACAGTTCGATCCCCCATCAGGGCACATGCCGGAGTTGCGGGCTCAATCCCCAGCAGGGGGCGTGCAGGATGCAGCCCATGAATGGCTCTCATCATTGATGTTTCTCTCTCTCTCCCTCTCCCTTCCTCTCTCTGAAATCAATAAAGATATATTAAAAAAATACTTTTACCTAGATTTGAAATATGTTTGCCATATACTAATCTCCTGAAGGTGGGGGACTACTGATTGAATTTTTGCTCCCTTTATATAAACAGATGGGAACGATGGCTTACATTGTATTAAAATTTGCTGTGGTTAATCCCTATGTTGACTATTGTAAATTGGCAGGATATTTCTACAGACAACTAATATTGACATGTCAACATTTGTCGACAGTGATGATTACTAAAAACATACCATTTGAATTTTTTTTCCAGATGTGGTTTAGGTTGTTCTGAGGAGTATTATGAAACCCATAGAATTGGAAATTAAGATAGTTGGGTTTCAATCCAGCGCCTCATAAGCCTTGCTGATTGGGGCAAATCCTTGAACATTTCAGGACCTCAGTTTTCTTTTTCATAAAGCAAAAACTTTAAACTACAACATTGTCAGTAGAAATACAAGTTTATCCTTTTTGTTCATTTCACAAGCATTTATTGAACACCTTCAATGCATATTCAGTACACAAAGTGACACTTTCTTCTGAAACATATTTTACGTATTTGCAAATTGATCAAACAAATTGATAAGGCTGAAGTTTGTAGCCTGATTACTTGAGGCCCAACGTTGACTACATTGAACTTTATGCTACATGGTTTGTTGTAACACCATAGAAAAGGGGGTGTTATCAGTTTAAAATAGAGGTTTGATTTTTTTAATATAATTTTTAGTCTTATTAAAAAAACACATGCTATAGAGTTACAAAGCTAAGGTAAAAATAAAGTACTTTTCCTTGCAGGTGGTGATGTGTCTAAGTGAAATTAGGTTTGACAGTTCAAAATACTAAATTGTGTTTTAGCCTGTTTTTGCTTATTTACAACAAATTCCTTTTCATAGAGTTGTAGTCTCTTAAGACATATAGAGTGTTGTCTTGCATGAAAAATATTGCCTAAGGCAATGACAATGGATAACTTTGCCAAGTTTTAAAATCTCAGGGTTATATATAAACATTTCTTTAAAAAGTATCAGTAAGCCTCATGTGGGTATCCCAAACACTATTCAATTCTCATTTATATTTTACTAACTATACTAAAATATTTCCCAATTAATATAGTTAACTTGATTTTAGTAAAGTTCTGTCATTGGCATTTTATTTTGATTTCTAAAAACATATTCACCATGTCACATAAAGTTGTTGTAAATGATAAAGGAAAATTATTTTTTATCAATATTGAAGAAAGGTTTCCATACTCTGATGAATTAATGTTTTTTCTTCAACATATTTGCATATCAGAAAAAAGAACAACTTCAGTTTGAAAAGAGGATTTTTCTAGTTTTTCCTAGAAATATGTTCTATAAAGTAATTGGACTCTTTATTGCCATCTGGTGGCTTTTCAGAGTTGGTGAAAATGCAGTAATAAATACAAAAAGCAAAGAGGAAATAAACATGAGAAGAAAACTTCTAATGAATTATTGTTCAGAAATTATTTTAATCTATCCTAATATTTTCCAAACATTTATTGTCTCCAATTTATTTCCCTAGGCTTAAAAAAGTATATGTTTCTGTTCTTTAAAATATTTTTTTATAATTGAAAATTTTCTTTTTTCCCCTGTTGAGCAGTAATAGCTAATGTAGCATTTCTAGTCTATTTTATTCCTGGACAAATACATGTTTAGGTTATCAATATGATGGATCTTTTGTGGTTTGGGTTCAGAATGGCCCACCGTACTTCTGACATAAAAGTCTCAGTTTTGGAGCTAAATCCCTCTCGTGCAGTAGATTTCTCACCCAGAACGTTTTCCTAAAGTCAATATTTACATCTTAGAGGTCTTTCAAATTTCTCCTATCATGTGTACTTATAATGAAGGATTGCATCAATGAGTCTTCCTTTGCTAATTTCAGAGAAATACCTCAAACAAACGTATGGAGTGGCATTTTAAAAGATGTTAGGCTTCTTTTGAAATATATTGTAATGTATGATATACACATACTTACATGCATATACATACGTACACCCATATACACACATGAACACATACAAGCATACACACAGTTAACTATTAATTCACAAAACACACATTTATCAAGGAACCACTATGTGCCAGATGCTGAGGATTCAAAAATCATTAGGGTATGTGATTGCTGCATTTTTTAACATCTGTGTTTTATTTACCCGACTAAGTAGTATAAGCTCATTGAGTATAAAAATATCTTATACATGCTTATGTATATGTCTTTTAGAATCACTGTGCTTAAAAGAGTCATTGCATAATTAGTGCTCAATACATATTTGTATTTGACTTCTGTATTTAAGCATGTTGATGAATCTCATTACAACACTCTATGTTTTCCTGTGGCGATTTATGTGAATGTCATAACTCTTCTCCAGTATTGGAAGCTCCTGGAGGAATGATCTCTATATTGTTTAACTTCATAACCTTTATAAGCCCTTATGCCGGGCCTTGCACACAGCATCCCGTGATGAATGGTTACATGAGCAAATGAATGAATTTAACTTACATGAAATGAATATTTTATCAGCGTTTACATTTCTCTGGGAAGGGAGAATTAAGTTTCACCTTTAGCTGTCAGGATTACCTGACCATTCATGGTTACTGTATATGTTCTCTGCTGGAACTGCAAGAGCTGAAGCCAGGAGCACTGTCGCTACCCTGGGAAGTGGATCTTGAAGTGTCATTTCTTTTCTGCTCAAAAGGGCGGCTTTTCAGTTACCTCATCGTAATGGGGATTGCACAGCTTTACCCTCCTTATCTTTAGAATGTTTTGGCCACGTAGGTGCATATGTAGGTCATTACATGGAGGAAGACTGGATTCAAGAAAGGAACCGTGCAAGGAAGGGTGCCTGCCTGCCAGGAGTGGGGCATGAGCCAAAGCAGCTGCGCAGTGCCTCCATGTCTCTCAAGACAGATCACAGCAAACCCTAGGAATGCTGGTGAATTGAAGTGGCCTACCACATTGAGGGTGTTTTATTTTAATTCAGAACATGAATTAGTTCAATTTGGCAACTCTCGCATTCATTCTGCCACTCTGTAACTGACATGCGGCTCTGCAATGAACAGTGGTGACTTACTGTTTTTTTCAAAGGCATGTTTTTGCTTCTTTGGAAGACATGCTTGGTTTGTTTTGTTCAATTTTTAATGATACATGATTTTATTTTAAATTTCTTTGGAAACTGCTTTGTATCCCAGGGTTTCCGGCTTTCTTTGAATTGAGAAGGGGTTATTACCTTCTAAGTTTTCAATTAGGAAAACAAAGCAAGTTTGGAAGCTCCATTGGGATCTTGTAAACTCTCTCAAAGCATGTTCTGAATGAGACAATTTTTGTGCAACTAGCTCTAATTGTCTGAGATGAGACAATCTACAGAAGCTAATTGGAGAGAGTCTCATTCTCCAGCATGCATGGGCTTGATACAACACTAACCTTGCTTCTTTTTGTTTGTTTTTTAGAGGTTTTTTTGTTGTTGTTGGTTGGTTTTGGTCCACCCTTCCTTTTAGTACCTAGTATTTTTAAGGGAAAATTTTCTCAATTTTAACTTATCCTCCAATAATAAGGTTCAGGATTTGGGTTTACATATATATACCCATTTCAAATTTTGTGTAATGTTCCTAAATCCACTTCTATTACTTTTATTTAATATGGCATTATTTATCCATTGATGACCTTGTATCCCCTTACACTTTACCTGCATGTGATACTGGATTCTGTTTGAATTTAATCTTTGTTTTCTGAATTACAGCTAGTGGGGTCTGAATGGTATTTATCACATTTTCTTATGATCATCACCTGACTGATTACCCTGGTGACATATTCTGAATTAGAAAAGAACATATGCTTACTAAATTGATGCCTCAGGTAGAAAATTGCATATAATGAAGTTCATTGTGCAGTTATTTTAATTTTGATTATAATCTTTGGTTTTAGTTTTATGTTGTTTATGCTTCCCCAAATCTGTTCCTTCATGACCTAAAAAATAAGGATTATCTAAAACTTGGCAATTTATCATGAAGACGTCATGTCATCCTACCTTGAAAAAGTGAGGTTCAGTATGATTGAGATTAAATATTTAAACTTTACTGATGCATGATATTAGTTCTGTTATCACCCAAAATTTGATTTATAGTTTATAATATTTAGCTTAAGAAGTGGGAAAAATAGAATCATATTGACACCTTTTTGATGTGATTGGAAGGTTTTCTTGAAAACTCTCTTGTGTGATTCTCCTATCTAAAAAACTCTTGATGTTATATGTTTTGGAGGAAAACTCTTCATCAGGTGGAGGGCTGTTGCCCAAGAAGGAGGCAACTGAGAGCACAGGGTCAGGAAAGTATCTGAGGTCGAGTACCAAGTTACACATGAGCAGAGATTCAAGACCCACGTCTTCCCAACTCTCCTTTCTGTGCCTGGTGCCACACTTTGCCATTTCACAATTTTGTCATAAAATCAAGCCAATTTTCCTCACAGTAGAATGAGGCAGGAATTATGAAGAAGATGAAAAATGTCAGTGGATAACATGGTTTAAATCAAACATGCCTCTTTTATGAAGAAACCTTGAGAAAAAGTTCAAGTCTAGGAAAAACGATGTTGCAACCAGATGTTTTGAATTAAGAAAAACATCTAGATTCAGTTTGGGGTTATTTTGAAATGAGAGCACTCAGTTAATGTTGCCATGTGGTTATACCACACCATCTGTAAGTTAGTGTTCAATGACAAATTATTAAAACTTCTATTCAAATTCATGGTTATTTTTAATTTAGATGCCTACATCTCTGGGAATTGCAAACATAAAAAATGAAGTGAACTTGCATTAATATACAAAGAGTTAATGAGAATCTGTTTTCCTGTGTATACAAATGTAAATGCATATTCTACTCCTTTATGCAGAGAATTTAAATATTATTTATATGTTTATATATTTAAATATTTATATAATATGCTTGAATTGGAATGGGTATTAAGTAAGCTATATTTTTTAATATGAAAAAGTTAAATAATTTCTGAAAAACAAATTTGGTATTCATTGGCAGCATATAAGTGTAAGGTCTTTTAAATTTTTACCTCACTTTGTAAACAACAAAGAGGTTACACTACCTTTGCAATTACTATTTATGGAAGGAGAAGGATATTTATTTTTCTCCTAGTGTGGCTTTTTCTCAGCATTATGGAATCAGTGGGTAGAATGTTTTTAGTTGGTGCTGTTTTTGTTCTTGAATAGCCTTGTAAGTCATTATAAAGGTAATTTCAAGAAGTGGATTTTTGAAGAAAATATTTTGAGGTGCACAAATAAAAACAGTAGACGTATTTGCTACCAGATTGTACATACTCTTCTTAGAGCCTTACAGCTATTTGCTTTTATAATGATGGCTTGGGTCGTGTGTTTAACAGAACATGCTGGGGGGTTATTAAAATATATGACTTAGTTCTTTCCTTCAAAAAGTAGAAGATCTAATAATTATTTTAATTGAATACCTCTTCAACAAGCAATGTTCTGAGTTGTCTGCTCTGCACCAGTTACTGTTGCAGACACTGGGGATAAAATGATAGGTGCTTTGCTCATGGAGAGTACAACCTAGTGGACTTAAATAAACAAGATAATTTCTTAGTACTTTATGCTGTGACTAAAATAAAACAAGGTCATATGATAGTGATTGGCAAAGCTGGCTACCTCAGATAGGGTGGTCCAAAGTGTCTGCAAGGGGATATCATTTGAGTTGAGACTTGACTACAAATAAAGAGCCCATTATATAAGAATCTGGGAAAAGTTCATTCCAAGCAGAAGGAATAGTGAATGCCAAAGACATGCAGCAGGAGCGAACACAGCATGTATGAGAAATAGAAAGAAGGTCATTGTGGCTGACAGGTTGTGAACAAAATTCATAGTGAATCAAACAGTGGAGTTTTCAAAGGCAGTAGAGCAATGAGTGAAGGGGTGAAGTGGTAGGAAATGTTGGGGAATTAACCGTGACCCTGTAGGGCATGATTTGGAATTTGCATTTTGTTCTCAGTATAATGTGCAACCCCTGGAATCTAGTAAATAGAAGAATGATGAGATCTGATTTACATTTTTAAAAAGATTAATTTGGCTGTGGAGTAAGAGGCTTTTGAAATTATCCTAGCAAAAGAGGACACTTGTTAAGTCTAGGCTGGTCGATGGAAGATGAACAGATAAAGACTGGTTTGGGTGACAATTTGGAAATAGAATCAAACAGGACTTGGTGATGGATTGGATGTGGGGAAGAAGAAATATATAAGGAATACATTATATAACATATAATATAAAAGCCATATAACATGTGACATATAACACATAAAATACAACATATAATATGTAATATATAACCATGGAGCAACCGAGTTCATGGTGGGGCTATTTACTGAGATGGTGCCAACTATGACAGGGAGAGGTTACTGTTTGAGACATGTTAAATTTGAGATTCTGATTCAGAATTCACATGACTTTTTTCAAGGAGTCTGCTAGCAGCTCAATGGACAGGTCAAGACTGGATATCTAAATGAGAGCAGCCATTGGCATGTAAATAGTATTTAAAACCACTTGCTTGGATGAGATCACTCAAGCTGAGTATGTAAGTAGATATAAAAAATAGAGGTCGTAGGATTGAGCCCTGGGATGCTTCAACATTTCAGGAGCTGTCAAAGGGAACTGAGATGCAAGAAACGTGAAACAGGAGAAAACTTGGGTGATTTCATGGAAGCCCAGTGAGATTCAAGAAAATGAGATCAACCGTACTGAACAGAGCTGAAAAGTGGAGTAAGGTGAAGACAGAGTACTGTTCATTGGGTTTGGACATATATACAACTATTAGTAATGAAAAATAATAAATGAACATGAGAGAGGTAGGGTGGTGGCCGGTGGCTAGACAGAGGCCAAGGGAGCCAGCCTGGAAGTCTTTGTTGCAGTGCCGGTGTCACAATGCAGCAACTTTAAATTCCTCTGCCATGTGGAACATACTTGTGGAGGTTAATATGTGCTACTAGATATCCCAAGGCCAGTCCATGGGCGAAAAGGAGATGTGAAGAGAACAAGAAGCACAGAGCTCAAACTATTTTAGGAAAAAAACCTAGTTAGCATCAAACTGACTAAAATGTATTTCACAAACCTGTATTCCTCAATTCCGCTGTGCTGTTAGAGCTATTACGTAATGAAGAGCCGTGTTAGTCATTCCTGCCACCTGCATCTAATGAAATTGGATGTGAAATTTCTGATAGGTACAGATGGCCTTTTGAAAAAAAAGAAAAAAACCTACTTTTTCCCCCCCATCAACTGGTCAAATCTCATAAATTAGAAATGTGCAGACAATGAAATTAATCACCATCCTTCTTCATAAGTGTAAAGAATAAGCACAAATGACAACTTCCTCAATCCCAAATAAACTTGTTTTATTTAGATTTATAGCTTAAATAATACTCAATCAAGTGCACCACACTGATACATTATGATTTAAAACTATGGTAGAGGTTTAACCTAGTTGAATTATTTGAACTTAAAAGATATGATAAACTTCTCTCAATTTAATTCAGTCAATTTTATGCAAATACATTTAAATCTCAGGATGCATGTAAAATAAGACTAGAATATGGTATGTACTGGGGAATGCTTCCAATATTATAATGAAACTCATAAAAAAGGTATGGCTTATTGTAATTAATAAAGTGTACCTTTGACAAGTTGTAAAGCATTAATTATATCGGCAAGGAAATAGAAAATATGTGGTTACGATGGTCAAAATCCTATTAATTTTGCAGACAGTTGCCAATATTCTCAATATGAGGATTGTTAAATGGTGTTTAGATGGCTGTGGCAAGATGCAGGCTGGAAATTAGGAGTTCAGACAGACCTGTATGGTCAGATAAAGGCAGGATGACAGAATAGAGAGCCGAAGACATGACTTGGTTACCTGAGCTGAGGACATAAAGGAAAACTTAGTTGACATGGATATGATAGATATGAATAAACTAAGGCTAGTGGTGACGCATACAATGGTTAGGAATACGTTCCTAACCACATATGTACTAAATACAGTGGATACCAATTTTTCCTTGTGAAAATGAGCTGAGATATGCAAACCTTAGGTGACCACAAGCTGAGAGAAAAGCAGAAACATATTAAGGATTATACAAAGAACACGTTGAACAAAATTATACTGAAGCCCAAAATGTCAGAGATCTTTTGGTAAAACTCTCCCCCATGAGGTGAAATAACTTAGTGTGGCCAGCTGGGTTAGACCATCAGAGATACTCTGAACTGTTTAGGAGAATTATGTGTGGTATAAAGAGGGTTCACAGCTGTAGGTTAGAGACCAGCCTTTGTGCATTACTCCTTCTGCAGGATGCCAAGGGAAAAAAGAAGTGTTGACTAAGTGGAATATTTGAGTTACAGAGATCAGCAACAATATAGCTATTGTATAAAAATTCATATAAAAAGAAACTATTTTTATGCCCACCTATTTCATTTTTATTAGTTTTGTCCACACAAAATGAAACAACCTATTATGAACATATTGTTCAGGCAAGTACCCAATTGAATTTCAGAAATCAGAAAATGCACAGTTTAACCTTGTGTTTTAATTTAATTATATTGATTTGCTAAGGCATCATTTTATGATTAATGGTTTTAAAGTGTCAACCCTGTGGGTTTTGCAAAAGATGTAGTTTTGGGCAAGCTTAACCACATATTTTTGGATCCTTACCATTTTCTTTTCTTGAATATAAAAGATTTGGAATATGTCATGACTATATTTTGCTTGTTGTAATTAAAATGTCAAATTTCAAGTTGTTAAAATACACACCTCTCTCATAGTAATAATTTTTTTCTCTTTAAAAAATCATACCCTTTTCCAAAAATTTCATAGATGTCTAGATTTGCTCTAGCAAATATAGAAGTGCCTGCTTTTAGAATTTGCCCATAAGCAAATATAGTTAAATATACATTAACCTCAATGTGTATAATAGATACATATTCATAAAATGAAATGTGAAGGAAATTAAGATAAACATATTTCCTAAGATTAAAAACAAAACCAAACCTCAGCAAGTTGAAAGAGAGGCTTAAGGCTAATACTGTAACATAGTGTAGTAGCACTGTCATGTAATTCTTTGTTGAATGTTTTACTGGGAGACAGTTACCCGAGTCATACCACCAGGACTTACCCCTTCCCCCAACACTTGTTGCATTATCCAGTTCTATTTTCTTTTTTTAAAAATTATACCTTTTAGGTGACTTTATTTAATTATTACTGTAAATATTCATGACCGATCTGGCCTATAATTTTTTAAAAATAATTTACTTTTATTGTTAAAATCACTCATGGCCTTCTAGAAGCATTTTAAAAAAACCTTTTCTTTGATGTTCAACTGTCCCCGTTAGAATGTAAGCTGGGTTGTGGCAGGGGGTTTTCCTTTCTTCTTCACTCCTATATCCCTTACATCTAGAACAATACCAGACATATGAAAGATGTTTGATAATATCAAATAAATTAATAACAATTTTCTTCTTTGTAATTTTCAGTTAAAAAATCCAAGTCCATTTCAATTGATTTTAGATCTTTTCTAATACATGCATTTAGTGCTATTTAATTTCCCTCTAAGCACTTGATTTTATTGCATTCCACAAATTTTGATAAGTTGTATTTTTATTGTCATTTAGTTCAAAATATTAAAAAATTTTTCTTCAGATTTCTCTCATCATGGATTATTTTAAGTATGTTATTTAATTTCAGAATATTTGGAGGGGGGTTTCCAGCTGTCTTTCTGTTGTTGAGTTGTAGTTTAATTCCATTATGGTCTGAAATAATACATTGAATGATTTCTATTCTTTAAATTTATTAAGGTATGTTTTATTGCCCAGAATATGGTCTGTCCTGGTGAATGTTCCATGTGAGCTTGAGACAAATGTGTATTCTGCTGTTTTTGGATGGAGTGTTCTATAATGTTAATGAGACCAAAATGATTGATAGTGTGATTCAGGTCATATATACCCTACTTGTTTTTCTGCCTCATTGATTTATTAATTACCAACATAGGAATGTTGAAATCTCCAAATATAATAGATTTGTTTATTTTTCCTTTCAGTTCTATCAGTTTTTCACTCATGTATTTTGCTTTGTTGTTATGTGCAGATATATTTGGGATTATAATGTCTTCTTGAGAAATCAACCCCTTTATCATTAAGTAGTGCACCTCTTTATTACTAATAATTTTCTGCATTTGAAAGTCTGACTTATCTGAAATTAATACTTAAAAAATTAAAAATAAATTAAAAGTGTAGCTTTCTTTCCCAATGCTGGGCACCACAGTAGTTTCTGATCTTCTTGCCTTGCCCCTCCTGGTGTGGAATGTTTCTTATGAATGAGCTGAGTCAAGACTGATCAGGACAGCGTATGCTTGATATTCTTTTGTCCAGTGAGGGGAGGACGGGGGAGTGGAATAAAGGATTACCCCGACCTGACAGTCGTACTAACAAGCAATTTGGACACTACATCTTGGAAGTGGAAGGAATGAGAAATGCAGGTGGCCTGTGCCTCCCAGAGAACTGTGGTATTCTTTGATTGGGACCTGAGCAGGGAGGGAGTACAGTCTTCTTGGTCACACCCATTTGGAATGGAACATTTCTCTTGCTGAGCTGAGGGGAAGAATTGTGGGAGGGGGGTTGCAGGTCATTCATTCTTGCTGTTTTTATGGAGTTCTCTCTCTCTCTCTCTCTCTCTCTCTCTCTCTCTCTCTCTCTCTCTCTCTATCTATCTATCTATCTTCCTCTCTCTGAAATCAATAAAGATATATTTTTTAAAAAGTGTTTCATTTTACTGGGTAATGAATTCTATACTGGTGATTTTTTTCCCCTTTCATCCCTTTAAATATTTCACCCCACCCTCTTCTTGTCTGCATGGTTTTTGATGATAACTGCTGGAATTTTTGTTCTTGGTCCAATAAGAAATTCTCCTCCGCACCATAGTATCTTTCAAGATCTTCTTTTTCTTTGAATTTCTGCAGTTTGAATATGATGTACCTAGGTGTCACTTTCTTGACATTTATTTCATGTTCATTGAGCATCCTAGGCCTATGATTTCATGTCTGTCATTAATTATAGGTGATTCTTGACCATTATTACTTCAAATATTTAATGAGCTTCATTTTTTCTTGCATCTCCTTTTGGTAATTCAATGACATGTCACCCATACTAAAATTATCTCTTGGTTCTTGGATGTTCTGTTCTCTTCCCTTCATATTTTTCTCTTTGTATTTTAATTTGGGAAGTATCTATCAATACTTCTTTAGGTTTAGTTATTTTTTTCCTTGGCTTTCTCAAGCCTATTGAGGAGTTTGTTAAAGGCACTTTTAATTTGTATTACAGTGTTTTTTTATTTCAATTACTTCTATTTGATTATTTCTTAGAGTTTACATCTCAGTATTTATATTACCCATATGTTCTGGCTTGTGTTTACTTTAGAAATATTAATGTATTAATCTTAGCTATTTTAAATTTCCTGTCTGTTAATTTTAGCATCTGTGTCATATCTGAGTCCTGTTCTGATTACTGTATTGTCTCTTTCTACTGTGTTATTTTCTTGCCTCTTGGCATGCCTTGTAAATTTTTGGTGTAAGCTAGACATATTGTATCAGGTACTAGGAACTGAGGTAAGTAGGCTTTCTAGTATGAAGATTTATGCTGATCTAGGCAATAGTTGCTGGTTAGTTGTAGTTATAGGTGCCAAAGTCTGCAAATTCCTCCAGTGTCCTTGTCTTGTTACCTCTTTTGCCTTTAGTTTTCCCTAAGTACTCCTTTTCAGGGAAAGTCTGTCCTGCAACTCTTTCAGATGTAGCCTACTGTTATACTAGACCCTGCTGGTGTGGTGTTATGGTATGGGGGAACGAGAGCATTCTATAATCTTATGGTTAAATCTCATTCTTGTTTTATTTTCAGTTACAATTGATATTCAGTATTATCTTAGTTTTAGGTGTACAGCGTAGTGGTTAGATATTTATCTAACTTATGCAATGAACCTCACAATAAGTCTAGTACTTCTCTGTCACCATACATAGTTACTATAATATTATCAACTATATTCTCTATGCTGTACTTTACATCCCTGTGATTATTTTGTAACTGCCAATTTGTACTTCTTAATCTCTTCACCTTGTTCACCCAGCCTCCCAACTCCCACCCCATCTGGCAGCCATCAATTTGAAATTAGGGGAATAATAGTTTTCCAACTTAATTTTAAAATGTTATCATCTCTATGAGTTCAAGTTTTAATCTATAGAGTTAACTTCTAACAAAGTATTTATGAAGCCAAGAACAGAAGACTGTAGTCTCCTCTCCTTGGACCCCATCTTTTGTTATCTAATCCTTCAGTGCTGGAAATGGTGTTCTCAAGAACAAGAAATAGTATTGTGGTATATTACATTAGGTTTGTCTTCTGTTCAGGTCGTGGCCTACTTGATAGCATTTAATGAAGTCCAAGAAAGTTCCTCACTTTTGATTATAGCTTGTTTTACAGGCTTAACACTGACCGGAGTTCTAAAATTACACCTTTATTCTACAAGCCAAACGGTTACTCCTTGTATAATATGCAAATGCTTCTTGGAAGAGCAATGCTTTATGTCTAGGGCAGTTTTGATAGAAAGGAAAGAAGAGAGAATGTGGGTTTTGAATGGAGGAAAAATATGGGAATGGAGGGGTCAATAGTTGAGCTAAAGATGATAAAAAGCACAGAAAAAGACACCTAATAAGCTCTTGGACAACTGTTATCTTTTAAAAATTTAGCCTAGAGCCTTCAAAAAAAAGAAAATGAAAACATAAATTTAAGGCTCTATTCCACAATAGTTATGAGGCTTTGGAAAAGTTACTTAGACTCCATAGCTCAGAGTTTTCTTATATGTGAAGTAAGAACAATAATGGTACATCTCTCAGAGCATGTTGATAATGCAAATAAAGCATTTGCACAGTATGTGATGCATATTCAGAGCTCAGTAAGTCTTAGTCATTATATTATTAACAATAATAATAATTTAATTATAAAGCCCTATATAAAGTGTTTGATATTTAAACCTAAGATAATGTGGAGATATTTATTTAATTATACATATATGGAATTTGATCAGATAGCTCTTCCTGAAACTTATCTGGAATCATGATGATGATAAAGAGATCACCATTCTTTCTTTATACATACTCAGTGATGTTTCTAGAAATGTATTATGGACAACGATTGTGTAAGGAAGGCTCAGCAAAATCACATTTTCTTTATGACCTTATATCCTCTCACTCCATCACTTCTAAGACCTTAGATACTGGATTTCATATGTCATAACCTATGAGTCAGTAACCACGAACTCCCAATATCAGTTTATTTGCAGTGGGTCACCCATATATCAGTGAGATCTTTCAAAATGATGGATAGGAGGACTGTGTTTAGAAGCCACCATGCTGAGAGAACAGTAGGTTGCCATAATCTCCTGAAACAACATTAACGGAAGACTATTAGCAAAATCAACATAATGTATAATGTATTTGGAGACATCTCTAAACCAATTTTATCAGCCACACAGCAAGTGCAAGCTACATAAAGAAATGTGAACATTTGCCGTGAAGCAGGAGATGTGTTATCTTAAACAAGAATACACAAACTGGAAAAGGGTTGGGGTCTATTTTGGTGCTGTTTTGAATATCCTTGTCTAAGTGTTGTGACTTTTTCCCCAAGTGCACATTACTAGTCACTTTATCTTAGGATTTAGGCAGGTAGCTAAATAATTAATTTTCACCACAGAGGTTCTGCTAAGCCTCCTCTAGAAGATGACCTTTTGTAAAGTTGAACTGACATATAACTGAATGATGGACATGTCATTTACTGGCAGGCAATTTTCTCTTTTGGTGGGAGAGTTTTAAGATCGTTGGACTTGTAAATGGTGACAGGATTGTTGGTCTGGGTATGATTGAGCAGTTTAGTAATGTACATAATTATCCTGACTGCTTGAAAGCTCTAGGCTTCTTTTCACTTTTGATCATGATTTCAACTGCTGATGCCTAAATTACAAATCAAGTGGTAGGAAGATAAATCATGATGCCAGAGGCATAGCTTAGTCATGCCAGAAAGCTGCAAATTGGGTTTTGTGAGGGGAAGTTGAATTGGCAAAATGGGAAAGGTTTGTGAAAGAAAAGTTTTTACCTGTTTAGAATTCACTTGAAGGCATAATTTTGGATTTACAAAACTTTAAGGATAAGAAGGATTGCTATTTTGGGAAGGATTGTTTTTGGACATGGAATATTAAAGTTTACATTTTAAAAAATTATGATTAATATTTTTGGGGCAAACACAAATTTCAGAGCTTTAAGGTGTGTGTGATCTTAAGTTTGTAATTTGTGGCATGACCAAATTGTGGGCATAGAAAGACGCTCGTTGATGACAAGTAAGTATTCCATGTTGTAAAACTATGGGAAGCATGGGCATATCTATATAAATAATTTCACAAATGAGTAGCTAAAACAAAAATTTTATTTCATTTAATACAGTAGTGTATTTTATATGGTAATGTGTGTTAACAGATACATTGTGTGTACTTGCATTGTGAACTCTGAAAGTTGGTTAAGACCTGACAGTTTCTGAATTCCAGATGAGGTTTATTGTTTCTCATATGATTTAGGGCTAGTGATTTATACCTTGGTTTTCATATATTTTCTATATAAAATAGAATAAATTTCAAATGTTTCATGGAATTTTTAAAGTGATTATAAGATTTACATTTAAGTTCCTGAGCTAAATAAGACTAAATTTCTTCTGAGTTACAGTCCAACTGATGTCTTGACTTCAGCTTCTGAGATACAATTTTTCCCCAGTACTCTCTACTGATCTCTGAGAAATTATAGACCAACTATTTTTGAATTTTAAAAATAAATTTATTGAGGTAAAATTGGTTAATAAAATTATATAGGGTTCAAGTGTACAATTCTATAATACATCATCTGTATACTGTATTGTGTGTTCACCACCCAAAGTTAAGTCTCCTTCTGTCACCATATATTTGACTCCCTTTACCCCCCCACCTCCTTACACCTGAGAGCCTCCATACTGCCGTCGGTGTCCATGAGTTTCTGTTTGCTAGTTTTGCTTGTACTTTTTTTACTTTCACTTTTATACCCCACATATGAGTGAAATCATGTTTCTTGACTTTTGCAATTGAAGATAAGACTGAGTACGTACAAAGTTCCCTTTGTGTTTAGATTGGGGGATCGATGCAAGTATTTTAAAACAAGGTGCCATAGTTGTATTTCACAGTCTCCCTGCTATTTGCCCCAAAGCTCCAGGAACTCTTCAGAAACGTGGGAGCACGCTGCCACATCTGTGCCTTTCTGTGATCACAGTGCCCCAAAGAAAATAAATCTGCACACGTTCCTCATCTTAAAACTCCTCTGATACTATACCGTGAAAACAATCAATTATCCCCTTAAAGAAACATAAGGCACCATCAAGAAGGGGATGAAGCAGACATCAGATGGTCTCCTCAAAGGCTTCCTGGACCGCACTAAGTACCAGGTTGTCTCTTGTGACTTTAACAGTGACATCCACTCGTTCACCTTTGATGCTGGGGCTGGCATTACCATCAGTGACTACTGCGGTGATCCCTTTTCCTGGAATGCAATGAATTTGGCTACAGCAATAGGGTGGTGTACCTTATAGTCCACTTGGTCTCCAGGAGCAAGAGCCTCCTGGACCACCAGCCCCAGCAAGAGCCCCCAGCTGCTGGGGACCCCTTGCTTCAAGTTGATCCCTCCACACACTGAAGTTCTCTCTACCTCAACAGTTTTCATTTTGGATTTTTAAAATGAAAAATAACTATTCAAGTAACATTCGAGTAACATGGGAATTAGGATGTTGCCACATTTGAAAGGCCATTTTTCAGCCTGTTGTAGAGCTTGTAGTTCTAATACTATTCTCTAAAATTGAAAATTCCTTTATATTTCTCAAAGATAGAAATTTCTCAAAGGGCTAATACCTTCTAAGCATTGTATGAGTGTATGCAGATCTATATGATAAAGCAGTATATTGTAACAAGGGTATTTTTACCTGAGACATTTTACCTAGGCAAAAAGAGACCTTTTTTCCTTTGCAAGTAATATTACCAAGATATTTTCTACTCTTGCTCTATCTCTAAGCCTCACCAACCCCCTCCGGCTTTCTTAGGCGCCAGGGTAAGGTAATTGATGGGTTGCGTATCTGAAGATGGCATGGGCCACGGGATGGGGTCCAGAAATTGGGTGAGGTTTAGTGATGGAAGGAGGCATCTCTTTCACATTGTATCAGTTAGCATGCTTTTGATCAAAAGAAACAGACAATCCAAATCAAACTGGCTTAAATTATGACAGAAATGGGAAGATTTATTATTTTACCAATATGCACAGATGTAGGGTAGGCTTTAAGCGTGGTTAATATTTTGAGCCAGATGTTTTGATAGCTTTAGGTCTCCAGCTTTACTCCTCGGTGATTGTGTTGCCTCTGTCCCCTGCTTTCCTCTCTCAGCGCTCATTTGGTTTATGTCGGGATGATACAGATTCACATGGAAGATACCAAATTGTACACAGGAAGAGTTTTTTCAAACAGCTCCACATCATGCACACTGAACACTCCCATAAAGAAGATTCCTCTGCATTCTCATAGCAGCGTTTCTACATTTCCTTTAACTGCTTTTCTATTAAATCTTGTGTTTATTCTCTGTGTGCACATTGATAATGGCCTGCTAACCAGGGGTTAGCAAACTGTGGGCCACATCTGGCCCACAGCCTGTTTTTGTGCAGCCCATGAGCTAACAATGCTTTTTATGTTTTTAAAAGGGTTGCAGAAACAAGGAATAGAATATACGATACAGACCTGATGTGGCCCACAAATCCTAAAATATTTACTCTCAGGCCCTTTATAGTAAAACATTGCCCACCCTTGTATAAGACTGCATTGTGATGCAAAAAAAAGCATCCTTATTTCTGACACACTCCTGTTGTGCCTAATGTAATTTTTTTACATAGCACTCACGTCTTTAAACAGTTCTTTCCATCTACTCTCCTAGGTCAAGTTTTCCTCTTTTTTTGAGGAGGAGGTTTTCCCAGGAGAGATTTTATTTATTTAGGAGGGAGAAGACTTGTGGAAGATGGTTGGTATAGAGAGACGAGATGAAAATTCTCACTAGTCTTAAAGGATCTGAGCACTACAAGGACTTTCGAGAGCACCTGGTTCAGCTGCATCTTGTAGTGGGGGAAATAAGGCCAAGGGATGGGAGGGCTTTGCCCAAGGGCATAGTTAGCTGGTAAGACTTCCCATCAGGGCCCCCATCTTGGTTCAGTACCACTACTACTGACTGCCGTTACTTTTGTGATGCTGTATCTTTGACTTCCCGCCAACTCAGTCATATATTCAGTGCTGTGTCCATGCCAGGACTGTCCCAGACTGCCTTTCGAACCTGGGAGTTTTCCAGGAGTCACAGTCACTGCTGGAGAGTGACCAATAACTTCTTTAAATAAATTTTCTCTTTCATTCTGCTTTATTTTCTTCAGCCCCTCTCATTTAATTCTTTTTAAGATTTTCCTGGTCTTCTAATGCTATGTCCATGTCCTTCCCTAGGATTTGTGTTTCAGTAGCCCTGGCTTCATTTAGACATCATTGGCTGCTTTCTAAGGTGGCTTAGTGGTGTTCTCACATGCATTTTATTTATTAAATGGAAGTGGTGATAAAAAATGTACCAGATGATGAATGTAACTTCTTTGATTGTTTACTCAAAGATTTCCAATGGCTTAAGTCCTTGGATTTATTAATTTTCTCAGATTTCATTCTATTTTCTCTCTTTTTCATTCTGGCTGTTAACCAGCTCCCTAATTATGGTATTTACTATGACACCTCTGTCTCCAACTTGGCTTCTGATTTGTCTGGTAGTTTTTTTTTTTTTCATTTTCATTGGCTCTAATTCTTCTTTCTACAACTTAAGGAGAGTTAGTCTTAGTACATTATAGGTTCCTATTACTGCTATATCAAATTATTACAAACATAGTGGCTTCAAACAATACAAGTTTATTATATTTTTCGCTGGAGGTTAGAAGTTCAAGATGGGTCTTATAGGCTAAAATCAAGGTGTAAGAAGAGCTGTGTTCTTTCTGGAAGCTTTAGAAGAATCCATCCCTTTGCCTTTTCCAGTATCTAGCCTGCCTGCATGCCTGTCTCGTGGTCCCTTCCTCCATCTTCAAAGTGCACCCCCTGCTTCTGTCATCACAGCTCCTTTTTTCTGACTTTGACCCTCTTGCCTTCCTTATTTATTTATTTATTTATTTATTTATTTATTTATTTATTTATTTTAAATATATCTTTATTGATTTCAGAGAGAGGAAAGGAGAAGGAGAGAGAGAGAGAGATAGAAACATCAATGATGAGAGAGTCATTGATCAAGCCCGCAACCCGGGCATGTGCCCTGACTGGGAGTCGATCCCCGATCGCCTGGATCCTAGGTCGACGCTCAACCGCTGAGCCACGCCCGGCCGGGCGCCTTCCTCTTTTAAAGACCCTTGTCATCACACTGTGCCCACCAGATTAATCCAGCATTCTTATCCCAAACTCCCTTTTGCTATATAAGGCAATATTTTGCAAGTACCTAGAATTAGGAATGGACATCTTTAGGGGACATATTTCTGCCTACCTCGCTTAGGTTGATAACACTGGATCTCAGCTGCATTCTGTTTTTCAATATTAGGAGAACCCTCTGCTTCTTTAAAAATGTAAATTATCTTCCAAAAGTATGCCTGAATTAATAAACATTATTCTCTTGCATCTCAAACTCATTATCTACATAACTATTCAAATCAATACTTACTTTGACTTATCTGTAACTCAAATTAAGCTCATATTTCCTGTTGAATGGATTCCATTCAAAAACTATCCCGTGACCCTCCCCTCCAATTTCTTTCTTTTTATTTTCTTACTTTATCTTTATTGTTGAAAATATTACAGATGTCCCCTTTTTTCCCTCTTGACCCCTTCCACCCACCACCCACTCCCCGCTTCAGGTCTATACCACACTATTGTCTATGTTCATGGGTTATGCATATACGCATGCAATTTCTTTGGTTACTCTCTCCCCACCCACCCATTCACCCCCAACTTCCCTCTGGAATTCGTTAGTCTGATCCATGCTTCTGTGTCACTGAATCTATTTTGTTCATCAGTTTATTATGTTCTTTAGATTCCACATATAAGTGAGATCAGGTGATACTTGTCTTTTTCTGCCTGGCCTATTTCGCATAGCATAATATTCTTCAGTTCCATCCATACTGTCCCAAAGGGTACGAGATCCTTCTTTTTTACAGCTGCATAGTATTCCATGATATAAATGTCCCACAGTTTTTTTATCCACTCATCTACTGATGGGTACTTGAGCTGTTTCCAGATCTTAGCTATTGTAAATTGTGCTGCGATGAACATAGGGCTGCATATATTCTTTCTGGTCAGTTTTTCAGGATTCTTAGGGTATATTCCTAGAAGTGGGATCACTGGGTCAAAAAGCAGTTCAATTTTTAATGTTTTGAGGAATCTCCATACTGTTTTCCACAGTGGCTGCACCAGTCTGCATTCCTATCAGCTGTGCACCAAGGCTCCCCTTTCTCCATATCCTCACCAGCACTTGTTGTTTTTGTTGATGGAGCCATTCTGACAGGTGTGAAGTGATAACTCATTGTGGTTTTAATTTGCACCGCTCTGATGATTAATGATGTTGAACATTTTTTCATATGCCTCTTGGTCATCTGTATGTCCTGCTTGGAGAATTGTCTATTCAGGTCCTTTGCCCACTTTTTAATTAGATTGTTTGTCTTCCTCCTGTTGAGTTGTATGAGTTCTTTGTACACTTTGGAAAGTAGCCCCTTATCAGATGTATCCTTGGCAAATATGTTCTCCCATACCACAGGTTCCCTTTGTATTTTGTGAATGATTTATTTTGCAGTGCAGAAGCTTTTTAGTTGATGTAGTCCTATTTGTTTATTTTTCCTTTGTTTGTCTTGCCCCAGGAGATGTATTGGTGAAAATTCCACTGCATGAGATGTCTGTGACTTTAATACCTATGTTTTCTTCCAGGATTTTTACGGTTTCATGACTTACATTTAAGTCTTTTATCCATTTTGAATTTATTCTTATATATGGTGATCTAGTTTCATTTTTTTGCATGTACCTGTCCAATTTTCCCAGCACCATTTATTGAAGAGACTGTCTTTACTCCATTGTATGCTCTTGTCTCCTTTGTCAAATATTAATTGATCATAATGGCATGGGCTGATTTCTGGGGTCTCTGTTCTGTTCCATTGATCTACATGCCTGTTGTTGTACCAATTCCAGGCTTTGTAGTATAGTTTGATATCTGGTAAAGTGATTCTTCAAACTCTGTTCTTCTTTCTCAATATTGCTGCAGCTATTTGGGGTCCATTTTTGTCCCATCTAAATTTTTGGATTATTTTTTCTAGTTCTGTGAAATATGCTGTTGGTATTTTATTAGGAATTGCATTGAATCTGTAGATTGCTTTCAGTAATATGGACATTTTAATGATATTAATTCCTCCAATCCATGAACATGGTATATTCTTCCACTTGTTTCCCTTCCCCCAGTTTCATCATCTGGACTATCAGCATACTCTGAAAGAGGAGCCTAAATTAGCTTCCTTTGCTTTGTTTTTACATAAATTTATGGTATCCTATCCTACCCTCCTATCACCACCTAAGTGACAGAAAACACATCCTGCCCAGATTTATATCTCCTAAGTTCCACCCTCATGTTTTGTACATAGAAAGTACTCAGTAACAGTATTACTATGATCTTATTTAAAATGACAGTATACAGGGCTGCACTGATTTAAGATGCATATAGAAGGAATCAGCTGCCAGCAAATTATACCTAAATGACTCTTTCCTGAAGGTTTTCATTGGGAAAAATTTTTCTTATCTTAGCAAACAGCTTCTGATACAGCCTGTGAATTCATTTTGAAATACCAATCATGTGTGGATAAGATAGATCAAGTAATCCTGGGTATTTGAGGCAATGTATCTTTTCTTTATATCTTTTTTAGTTACCTCTACATTAGCTGAGAAGCACTGGGCCCAGTCCTATGAAAGATATGAAGATGTCTATGTTGAGGTGGCTGTCTTCTAAAATCTTCTAGGAGGATATATTCCAGTGTGACTTTTCCAACTACACAACTGTAGAACTCTAGTCTTTAGTATGTTTAACACAGTATCTGGCCGAACCTAGTTTCTTAACAGTACTAAAAATGCTTCTGTGAGACCAATGATAGCTTGATGTATGTTAGGATATTTCTTTAAAATGTTTTTAATTTAATATTTATCAGAAATGAAATTGCTGTCAGAAGGCATGAATGTTTTTATGTTCTGCTGTTAGCTTCTCAGTGGGCATTCTGATGAGGCAGTGTCGTTGATGGAGAATAGCACAATAGCCTGGGAGCTAACAGAGCTTTCTCTAAAGATGTTTAGTACAGTGGTATCATCCTGATGCTTGCAGTATTAGTTGAACACTGGTAAAATCAACTGCCCCTAACACTTGAATATCTATGCAAATTTTTGGAACACGCCTGTTCTTGTGCTGTTGACAGATATGTTAATGTAAATGACTTCTCCCCTAAACTTCATAATTACCTATGTCAGTCACTTTTCCTTTTACTGTTCAAGAACAACTTTGTACTCTTTACACTCAAGAGGATAACATATTATCATGGTGCCATTTCATTTGAAAGCATGCAGCAGCATATTTAAGACTCTTTGACATTTGAATATATAATATGTATTCTAATAAAGCCACGTATATTGAAAATGTACTTTTGAATAACCATGCTGGCTTTGTGATAATAATGAGTGAATACATAATTGATTGTGTTATTGTACTATTTTGAATACAATGGCAGTGACTCAACAAGGTTTATTTGCATTCCTGTAAACCTATGGATGTTTCCAGAATTATTTTTTATAAATTATTTGAATTGGTAAGTCTCTGAATTGAGTGACATAGATTTAATATAGTATGACATTTAAATTTCAGCTTCTCTGAGTACTTATACTGTGTTCCATCATAAAAATACAAAAAACAGAGAATGCTGAGGGAGAATGAGTTTGCATATATATTGGCACAAATCACCAATATCAACTGTCATATAAATCACCACTTAAATTTATTGGTTTAAAAATTTTATATGTGCTTAAGAACATTCAGAAAGTAGAATCTTGTTTGATTTGTCAGATGCAAAAATATATTAGTTATGCCCACTCAATTATGAAAGAAAATTCATACCATTTTGGCTATCTCTAAAGGGTTGATGTATTTCATTTCACTTGGAAAAATGAGACTAGTGAACTTGGAGAAATTCCAAGAATCACCATTGCTACTAAAATGTGAACTTTTATTTCTGTTTTCTTACGTAGTTTAAAGAGATTTAATGTATCTAAGAATTATTTATTGAATTGGTCCTATAGACCAGTGCTCATCTCTAAATGTACAAAAATAAACAAAATAAAATTATCTATCCTCACAAAGCTTATAGAGTGACTGGGACTATGGGCAAACAAAAGAAATTGTTTCTCAGGACAAATTCTATCAAAGGCAATATATGGGTACTGTCACTCCAAAATTATATCAGAGAAGTATTTAACCTAGATTTCTTTTTTGATCATAAGGAATAGCACTTAATTTTTAAACTCAAGAGTGTTTGCTATCCAATAAATGATCACTGGCTATATGTAAGATAGGTGTTGCACAAAGTACATGTGAAGATCTTTAACTTGGAGAACATTATGTTTAAATATAGTGTAATATATATGTAACTGATAACATACTTTGCATAGAAGCATTGTACATGACACGTTACATTATACCTTATTGACATATACTGTTAGTATGTAGTATATCCACATTTTAATGTCCTTGACCTACTCTGAAGTTGACAACTTTCAAGGCCAGTCATTTTTGAGACCCTATCACCCCTTTGCAACAGAGAAAAGTGTCTTGATTTGTGTTAATAGCTGGTCCTCAATCAATACCTCAGTAATATAGAGTGTCGATATGGGAAAGTTACATCATATTAATTAAAAATTTGTCATTAGCAAGACTGATTAATCAAGTCATGGGGCCAAATTCCTGAGATGATAATTCCACTAGTTTTGTAACCCTCTTCAAGCAGCAGTAGGACTCTTGCCCCCAGATACTATATAGCTATTGTAATCATGGATATTTTGGCCCCATTAGTAGTGGAGACAAGTTTGCCTTCACCATAATAGTAGAGGAGTGAGGATAGGGAGAGATAGCTGAGATATTTTGCTTGACAAGTTTCTTTGCGTATTCAAGTGGTTTGAGAGGCAGTTCAGTTATAAGAAGTAGGTCTGTGGTCCTAAATGGGTTGAGAAGATTATTAATTATCTGTGTAAATGTTGAAGAAGGACTGTGTGGATAATTAAATTGAATTTATTTGAACATAGGCAGTTTTTATATTGGCTTTTGAAGTTGCTATTTGTGCAAACTAAAAAAAGCACTAATTAGGATGCTTCCTAAGAAGATTTTTACATCCACCATAGTTTCATGCTCAGTAGAAATGTATTCGGGGCATAAATATTATTTTTAGCTACATATTTTCATTTAAACAACCCCCACTTCTTAAATTTTTAAATATTTATATTATCTAAAATCCTGAATTAACCTCATTCTTAACTAAGTTTATAAACTGAAAGCATGAGAGCTATATGTAGGAATATATGTTGGCTTTGGACTCATTAGTCTAATCAAAATTGTACTGGACTAAGTTGAGCATTCATTATGAAATATCACAGATGGGACAAAAAAATAGAATATTCACAAATAAATACATTAAATATAAAATAGGATGAGATTTTGATGGCAGCTGTAAAAAGGTTTTCTTCAGATTGGATTAGCTTATTTTCTCATTCATATAAAGAACCCCTAGTATTTTGATCTTTTTTCTGAAATTTGAACAAGTAAATTTTACCTTCTCCTACAATAGCTTTGAAGAGGATTTATATTATGTGGTAGCTATTTGTACATTTAATTAATTTTTCCGGTCAGCTGTATTGAAAAATTATATTCATTTATTAATACTTGCAGCAAAGATGAAGTTAGAGAAGTAATTAAGACGTGTGTTGTTTTGCTCTTCTACAAATATTGAATGTCATTAACATTTTAATATCTCTTTGTGAGCTTAATTAAGAGTTGAATTATTTTAAGCAACAGTTGTATGTTTTAGTAATTCCAAAAGTTTAATTTACCTGTAAAATATATTTTTCTTTTCATTTAGTGCCTCACATTGTTTTCTCTAATAACACCTTTTTAGGTACAGCTTGTTTCTCTTTGACACTACAATCTTGCAAGGGGCCTGGAAGTTTCCAGTGTTTATATGTCTTCACCAGGTCACTTGTCTATTTTGGCCTGTAACTAGATCTTAGCTTGGTTTGTACATTTGCTGATACTAATCATTTTGCTGCTTCTAGAGTTGCATCCTGATTTCATATTTCTAAATCGAGAGATTGACTTAGAATTAGTCATGGCAGACCATCAGCCAATGAGTTTATTACACAAGAAGGAGATCAGCCAAGGTCAGCATGTAGTGTGAGGAAATTAAATGTGAACTAGCACCTTTAAAAAATCCTAGTATCTGAACACCAGTCTTTTTTAAACATCAATATCCACCAGAGTGAAAAATCTAACACAGAATTTCCTATTAATGAAAACTCCATTTATTTCGAGTAATTGTTAATATAACACTTTTCCAACATTATAAAATAATTTAGAATATTAAGAGCTTCTTTTCATGGGCTTATTGGTAATTTGTGTATCTTCTTTCTGAAGAAATGTCTTCTGAAGTAATATCTTTTGAATTCCTTTGCCCATTTTTTAAAATATATTTTTCAAATTTTTACCCAAGGACATACTTTTTATTGACTTTTAGAGGGAAAGGAAGGGAGAGGGAGAGAGAGAGAGAAAAGAAACATTAATCAGTTACCTCCTGCACACACTCTGACCAGGGATTGAACCTGCATTCATTGGTTGCTTCTTGTATGTGCTCTGACTAGGGATCAAACTTGAAAAGGATGATGCTCTAAGAAACTGAGCTACCTGGCCAGGGCTCTTTGTGGAAAGTTTTTAATTATTAATTTAATGTCTATATTTGTTATAGGTCATTTAGATTTTCTATTTCTTCTTGAGTCAATTCGAGTCATATTGGGAATTTGAGCATTTCAGTTATTTTCAAGTGTTGTTATATATATTGGAATATGTTCTTAATGGTTGACATAGGTATTACAATTAACATATTGAAGCAATCTATTGTGGATTAATATCAACTTAATTTTTTGTACAAAACTTTGCTTTAATATAGCTGTTTTCTCCTCCACTCTGCTATATGTTCATACAAATGACCCTTTATACCCTATGAGCCCATCAACACAGTTTTGTAATTATTTCTTAAAGCAGTTTTCTTTGAAATGAGATGAGGGAAGAAAAGTGTTACAAGCAAAATTACATTTAAATTGTCCATTATAGCTGGCCGGGTGTGGCTCAGTGGTTGAGCATTGACCTAGGATCCAGGAGATCATGGTTCAATTCCCAGTCAGGGCATGTGTCTGGGTTGCGGGCTTGATCCCTAGCAAGGGCCATGCAGGGGGCAGCCCATCAATGACTCTCATCATTGATGTTTCTCTCTCTCCCCTTCTCCCTTTCTCTCTGAAATCAATAAAGATATATTTTTAAAAAATAAAAATAAATTGTCCATTATATTTACCTATGTGGTTACCTTTAATGGTTCTCTTTAATTCTTGATGTGGATTGGAGTTACTACTGTCTGGTCGTCTTTTACTTTAGCCCAAAGAACTTATTTTAGTATTTCTTGTTGTGCAGGTCTGCTAGTGACAAGTTCTTTCAGTTTCTGTTTAATTGAAGATGCCTTAATTTGTCCTTGATTTTTGAAGAATTATTTTGCTGGATATAGAATTCTTGGATGACTTTTTTTTACTCTCAACACTTTGAATATTTCATCTCACTACTTTCTGGCCTCTGTGATATCTGATGAGAAGCCCTAGATGATAATCTTCTTAAAACTCCTTTGTATCTGATAGTTGTTTTTCAATTCCTACTTTCAAAACTCTCTCTTACTCCTTGAATTTTGGCAGTTTTACTAATATGTGCCTAGGCATGAATATCTTTGAGTTTATTATCACTGGAATTTGTTGAAATTATTGGCTATATAAAGAAATGTTTTTCATGAAATTTGGAAACTTTCAGCCATTATTTCTTCAAATATTCCACCAAAGACCCTGCTTGGTTAGCTTATTGGTCAGCTAGTGATTGGACAAAATTTTTAAAAATTACCTTGAACCAATAAGTCTTTCAGTCTGCCTAGGGGTTCTGTGTGTGTGTGTGTGTGTGTATGTGCATGTGTGTGTAGGACATTTTCAGCCCTTTGACATTTGACAGCTCTGCCTTAGCCTTTCCTTCTAGCTTGTGCAGAAACGCAAGGTCAGACAGAGGTGAGAGATTAGGGCTGTTTCAGTTTTTTTTCTGGGCGTGTACATAGCCCTGCACGTGCCTGTGGCTGACTAATTCCCCTGAAAATGTCATAGCTTTTCAACCACCCTATGATTATCTTATTCCCTGCATTTTTCTTTTAAGTGTTTTGCCTCTCTTCTTGTTTGTCTCATTTTGTTTTACCACCTCTGGAAGCTGAAATATTAAGCAGTTGTTGCTGATTACTTTTGAAAAACACATTAGGGGATAGCACTTTCCTCACTGAGCAAGTTATAAGTCAAGTCAGACAAAGAGAAGTCCTTGAATGGGGCTTTTTAAAGGAGCTGCAAGACAGATTTCAAATAGTTATAGTCCTCTTGAGATGGAGCTTTGTGGGGAGTTTCAAATCCAGCCTTCCTCCTTCATTGGCTACCAGACTACTGTTTCTTTTTTGCCCTCCACAGAGCTGGAAAGAGGGGGATGGGAATAAAAGAAATAAAAATACCACAGATCTCACTGTTTCTAAGGAGAGTAGGTCATTTTTCTTGAGTAAACATTCTTTAGATTGTTGCCAGGTTTAGGTTAATTTTCCAGAGCTCTGACAAAATTGATTTTGACAATTTTCCCCAGTGTTCATTGTACATACATAGAGGAGTGGATTTTCAGAAGGTGATATTTCACCATTCTGGAGGTGCTTCTCTTTTGCATATCTTTATTTTCTTTATGATTCAATATTTTGAACATTTTTTATTATTTTATACTTAATTTAAAAAGCTTACTAGTGCTTTCAGTTTAAAAACAATTCCAGTACATTTGGGTGTACTTGACGTACTTTTAAAAGTTTACAGCTTAATTATTTGAAGAACTACACTTGCTGATTGTTTTCTACTACTTATTACATTTTAACATAGATTTGCAATTCCTCTAAGTGCTCTTTTCAGAATCCTGTGAAGGCAGTTATTCATTTTGTCATGAAATTTCCCCCCCCAAAACTAAGTGCCTGTTGTTATTCAATAAAAATGAACTACACTAAATACTAAGATCTAAAAAATCTTCTAAATACTAAGATCTAAAAAATCTTCCAGGTTCATCTGCACTCCAGAAAAGTCTAAATCAGAAATATGTTGAAAAGTACAGTTTTATGAAAGTAAACTGCAGTAAGTTACCTTTAAATAGAAAACAAATAATATGATTTATTTTTTCTACACTCTATTTTATAGCATTAAAATCAATTGAAAGCCTTATAATTTTATTCTTGTATTCAAAATAACTTCCAGCACATGCCTTTAGATCATATATTAAGATACTATTCAGTTTCTTCATACCCCCCCCACAGTATTTTAAAAAATGTAAGATTTAACTGCATTTTATAGACTTTATCTACAACATGTAACTTAATAAGTGATATCATACTGACTTAAGAAACAATTATTCTTTTCCCCTAGTAATTCATGTAAGCAACTAATGAAGGAGAAATAGCCACTGACTCAAAACCTATTGTTGACCTGTATATATCATAATGGGATTAAGGAATTTTGTATCAGTGGGTTCAAATATTATTTTATAATTTTTAAAATACATTCAAGTTAATATTAACTTGGTGTTTTCAGGGAAATTCAGAAAGTATTTAGTGCAGTAATCCACCTTTTAAATTGTTATAGTCAGTTGAGATTTTCTTCTTATGAAATGTAGATCTTAAATGAATGGTTTATTTAGTTTTATTTGTTTTGCTAAATGTGTTACATCCTAATCAAGAGATTACATTTCTGTCACTCCATATCTTTCCCTTGTGATTTTCCTACATGCTAAAGGTAACCTATGTTCTGATTTCTGTTACTATCCATTAATTTTGACTATTATTGAACTTTACATACAAAGAATTATATAGTAGGTAATATTTTATCTCTTGCTTCTTTTGTTCAGTGTAATGTTTTTGAAATTCATCTATGTTGTTTTGTATGTCAGTAATTCATTTTTTAAAATTTTTTGTTGAGTTTTTCCACATAAACACATAACTATTGTTGATTCATTCTCTTGAAATGAAAAGTGGGGAATGTTGTTTTATGTTTGGAAATATTATTAAGAAGAACTGGCCATGATTTCTCAAAAGGAGCATGAAGTAGAACACAGGGCATGCTTTTAGTTCTGTAAAAGATCTTGTTAAATATGTGTGCATTATGTGTTAAAAATATACACACATGCATATGCTACATGTATAATATGAATAATGGTTATAATAATGGTGGTTAACATTTGTTCTTGTGCTAGGCCCTTTCCTAAGTACTGCACATGTGTGTTTTTTTAATCCTCACTGGAGGATATTTTTTCCATTGCTTTTCAGAGAGAATGGAAGGGAAAGAGAGAGAGGGGGAGAGAGAGAAAGAGAGAGATTTCCTCCTGCACACACCCTGACCTGGGCTGGGGATTGAGCCTGTAACCAAGGTACGTGCTCTTGGCTGGAATCGAACCTTCAGTCTGCGGGCCAATGCTCTAACCACTGAACCAAACCAGCTAGGGCAGTTCTGCTCATGTTTTATCTCATTTACTTCTGACAACAATTCTACGAAGTAGATAGATTATGATAAATCTGATGAGTAAACTGCAGATTTCACAGGATAAGCAATATGCCTAAAATCACACACCAAGTAAGTGGCCAAGGGGGGATTTGCATTCTAGTTCTTGCATTGTCAAGCCTTATACTATGGCTGCTGCTTCTTAGTAGTTAATACTTATTGAACTTTGCTGTATTCCTAACACCACACACACACACACACACACACACACACACACACACACGTGTATTACAGTATAGACAGATAGGCCATGTAAAGATTAGCTGAATACACCATGTAGAGTTCCCTTTCTCCTTAGAGGATTATATGAGGCAGAGGCCACAAACTGGCTGTTAAGAGGCAGAAGCCATCAGCAGATGTGTACTGTTTGACCTCTAAAGTGTTTAGAATTTATATTTTATTTGTCGTCAACATTTAAAAATCAGGATGTCACACATTAAATTCTAGACTTCTGGCTTATTCCATGAAATCATGATATCTGAAAACCTTACCCGCTGCAGTGATCTAGAACTGACCCTTAAGCTACCTCCCTTGGGCCTGTTGCCAGCCCCGATAGCTTATTTATGCTTCCTCCAGAGAGGCATTTGAGTTTGTGAATCTTGACATAGCTTTTCGAGTTAAGTGGCTTTAAGCTTTCCTTTGAAGGCTTCTTCCAGGTTCTTTCAGGCTGAGTGAAGAAATAGTACAACTGAGAGAAAGAGCCCAAGGAATGGGAATTATGCAGGAATAATCTGCATTGGCCAATGACCAGGACGAAAAGAACTATACCAGACTGTGAGGTCTGGCCTCAGGATTTTAGGAAATCTGGTGTTTTGTATGCTTATATAGAGGGCTGCGGAATCAGAGCTTTAATTTTTAACAAGGAAAATGTAGCCTAAAATGGCTAATTGCAGAAAATTCCATTTGATTGTGGTTATTTGAACTGAACAAATTGCCATTTTTGTAGGTCAAAAGGAATAAAGTATCAACAAGTATGTACAGTTTGACCTTAGAGGTTTGCCTAGAACTCTACTTTAAATGAATCACTTATTTAATATATTGTTTGTTTTGCCAAGTTTATTTATGACTTATGAATTAGGACAAGGAAACCAGTGCAATTACATACTATAATACCTCCTGAGCTGTTTTCTGTGTTTTATTGAAATCTTTAAGATGTTTTTATATTTATTTTTGAAATATTGAATTTCCATAATATATTAGAATATTTATTAAATATATTGAGGTAATATTTCTGTATGTTAGGTTGAAACCATTTGAGTTATATAAACAAATAATAGAGTTAACTAAAAATAGAAGATCCTCTACGACGTGTTGATGCTTAAAAGACAAAATTATGTGGATGAACATACGTAAGCTTCAGAGAGCTTTTCTTGTACTAGGCATTTAGCTGTCTTGCAACTGTTAATCAGCACAGGCCTGAAAACAGCTGCTATCAGATTAATTAGAGGGAATCCAGGAAAAAATTCAGCTGAATGTAGCATTCATGTAAGTGTGTTGAAGGCAATTAAGAGTAACTATAGTCATTACTGAGACTTCCAGGAAGTATGCCAAAGGGCTCAAAAGTTATAAAATGCCTTCCCAGTTTATATGTGTGTGTATATATATATATATATAAACACACTAATAGAAATTAAAAATAAATAAAATTGAAATGATTTGCTTGAATTACGGGATATTAGCTCGCTTCTTTCTTTGAAGTTGATGGGCTAAGAGGAAAATAGGCCATTTAAACTGATTTAGAAAGAAAAAGCTTTATTTGATGGTGCTGTGCAAAGGATTGCAATCTAGTAGATGCATTATGTTTCATTTTTATATTATTAATTTTTTAACTAATGCAAGTCTTCAAATAAAGGAAGCTTATGTTTTATCAAAGTCACATATCTGTAAGAAAAAACACACTCAAGAAAATTTCACAATGAGGGATTTAAATCCTTAAGAAACTTTACCATATGGCACACCTTCGATACCTGGTTGCTGTGATCAGCATGGTCATTTTCACCACCACCATCGCCATTACCCTCAGTTATTATTATCATGACTCCAATGCTACTTGCCTGGCATCTCATCTCATTTTGACTTTGCTTAGGTCTCTTGACTACTTTACTGATTGATAGTATCTTACCCAAAACTTTGCAATGGGAAAAAGGACAGGGAACAGATGAGAAGTGCTGTGTGTCCTCATGCCCTGCCCCTCAAAGTCAATACCGTACAAAAGTGATGGTTCCCAGTGGTGGCAGGAGAGGCCTGATTGACCATAAGGCACTGCTCTCTCACAGAGGCCTACCACCATTCATGGGAAACTCCCGTCCCTTTTCTTTTTGAGTCTTATTTGATTACTAGGCCTTTGGTTGACGAGTGTCATTTTCACCACAATTCGATCAGTTTTCCCTTATCTCCCACTCCATCATCCCTGCTTATAACCATTCCCCTCTCTCACACATATTAAGACCACACTCCACCTCCTTTCCTGTGGTCTCATTTCTGGCTCCTTGCAAACTGCTAGTCTGTTTGTTTTTTTCTTAACCCTCACCTGAGGACATTTTCCCATTGACTTGTGGAGAGGGGAAGGGAGGGAGGCGGGAGAGAGAGGGAGAGAAAGGAAGAAACATCTTTCAGCTGCCTCCCACACATACCCCGGCCAGAGCTGGTGATCAAACCTGCAACCCAGGGACATGCCCTTGACCAGAATTGAACCCATGACCACTTGGTGTGCGGGCCGACGCTCTAACCACTGAGCATTTGATTAAGTTCAACTCCCTTCTCTCCAATGGAGCTTTCACACACTACTGCGGCTTTCTCATTCTGGCCTTTTCTTAGTTGTTATTGTCTCCATCAAACCACCAGCTCTAGATGGTGCGTCCTCAGGTATTCATGCGTTCCTCTTGTTAGTGCTACTCCACCACCAGAGGCAACTGCCCTGGGATCACTCGAGGAAGAATTAGTTATTTATTCCCACACAGTTAGTTACTGTGTGGAAAGAAGAGAAAAAAATATTGATTTTAAAGAGAGGAAGTGGGGGGAGACAGAGAGACAGAGAGACAGAGAGACAAGAGACAGACAGGCAGGCAGGCAGGCATTAATCCATTGCCTTCTGCACACACCCCAGCCAGGTAGGGAACCCACAGCCTAGGGATGTACCCTGACTGGGAATAGAACCCGTAACCTTTTGGTGCACAGGACGATACTACGACAGACTGAGCCACTGGGCCAGGGCAGAAGAGAAACATATTTTAAGGATAGATGTCATATCAAAGAACTGCAGTTTTTTTAAAAGAAAAACAAACAAAAACTGGAAGGGATCTAAGAATCAACCTAGTATAAATCCTTCAATGGAGATTTCTAGAAACTGAGGCCCAGAGAGTTTGCACATGTGGTAAGCAGTGGGGTATATTTTTTGACAGGAAGTGCTATAAATTAGTTCTTATAATTCCCTATCCAGAATAGTTTCCACAACACTACACGGAATCTAATCATGGGTTATAATATTGGAACAACTTCAACAAAGGTGAGAAACCATATTTTGACAGCTGGAAATAATGAGAGGTAAAAGGGGTAAATAGCTCCCAAGTAAGAAATAGACAAAGTAAAGACGCAGAGAAGAGAAATGAATATTGTCTTTAGGGAACAGAATGAGGTCCAGTATACCATTGAGTACCACACTGAGCGAGTTTAACCAAACACAGTTTAAAAATTATTATTTTGCTATAATATTATCCTCACAGATGTTGTAAAAGTACTAGAGTTCTCCTGTGCCCTTCGCTCCTTTTCCTGTGATGACAGCATTCTAGATGACTGTCATACGTTATCAAAACCAAGAAATTGACCTTGGCACAGTCCTGTTAACTCAGTACAGACCTAATTCAGATTTCATCAGTGAACATACTTTTTTAAACTAAAACGTTTGAAGGATTTAAAAAAAAAAATCCTGTTTAGAAATCTTATTTTACATATGTGGGGAGAAACACTTAAACTAAATTTAATTTGCTTTATTATAAATAAAAATATATTTATTTATTCTCTTAATATGGAGTGTAATATCTTTGGACTACATCTCTTTTTTCTGTGTTTTAGGAAGACTTAAGCTATTTTGTTCAAGTTGTACTTCCCAATGGGGTCATCATCAGGACTAAAACTACTGAAGCTAGAATGATACTAATACATAGAGAAACCTTAGGTTATGTCCCCCAAATCAGCTTCTTAATGGCAACAGGCATGGAACCTTATTTACAATGGAAATGTTTTATATGTGTTTTGGCACAGTGGTCCTGTTTCTGAACAAATCTACTTCAGTATACTATTAAATATAGTGAATATTAAGTCTTCAATGTGAGCAGATGATTTCAGAGGAAAATAATTTTCAACATAATATAAAAAATATTGTCAGTGTTTGTCAAAATGTGACTATTTGAATATTCTAATATCCTAAGCTTGAAGGGAAACTATAAATCTTTTAAAAGTGTCTTTCCAATTTTTATTGTAGCACAGCATGCAATACTTAATATTCCAATAGTCTACCAGTAGATACATTTACACTTATTATGTTTGCCACAGAGGCTTTTATGACTAGGAGATTGAGAACTTCTTGTAAGTACTATACCATAATACAAAACTTAACAGAATAATTTGCATAAGAAAAATCCAGCTCATAGACTAAACTTATCACCAAGAATTATGTACTACAGATTTAAATTTAGAAATCACATAGACACATTTTAGAGATAATAGCAAAAGCTTTTTGGTGCAAAAATGTTAGTAGAAGAAAAACAAGGTAAAATGATATATATATATTTATCTTTGTAGAATATTACTAAAAATGTCTTGTCTAAAATTGGTTCATAGACAGAGAAAAACCTTATGCTCACAAAACCTATTTGTAGCATAAATTAAAAAGAAAGGAAATGACAATGCAATTGACAATCATCATACAAGCCATGGTTCTTTACGTTTGGTGTACATAATTATTACCTGGGAGTTATTTCAGTATGCATCAGGTAAAACCTGGTAAGTGGTTGTCTAAAACTTATAAGATCAAACACTTGTTTTTCTAGGACAGGAAAAAAGTATCAAGTCTGGTATTACTGGTTTCTGTGTAATGTAATTTTTCTAGGATTGGTCTGTAGATGACTTAAGGGTTAAAAGCATTACTAAATAGTCATATTTATTTAACTTTAGACACTTTTAAATTTGACTACATATTTCAGTAGATATTCTTATGAGTATGGAAATAAAATAATGTACAATGGTATAGTGATCAGAAATAGCTAAACTCTGGGTTGTAGACATAGCAATGAGCTGCAGGTGCTCTAGTACTCAAAAGTAGATAATGCAGTGAGAAAGGTAATAGTCTGATTTCCCAAAGCTTTCTCAGCTGATAGTATAACATAATGGTTTGCTCTGGTTTGTCATTAGTCTCATGATTTTTCTCAGTAATTAGAAAAATTGTAAAGCTTTTCTAGCTATAATTTGGAACCTTGTATATTTAACTATTTATGCAATTCAAGGATAAATATGTTATGCTTATGTTATTTAAGGGGCCTGACAAGTGTGGGGCCTAGAACTGAAGTAAACAGAGCTGTAGGGTATGTGTTATTCTGTGAATGTAAAAATATAGTTTTAAAGGTTATGTAAAAATAATTTTTATTACCTTTATGAACTGACTAACATGTATTTAAAAATATGGTGCAGCCCTGGCCAGTGTGGCTCAGTTGTTTGAAGTACTGTCCTGTACACCAAAAGGTGGTGGGGCTTCAATTCCCGGTCAGGGCACATACCCAGATTGCGGGTTTGATCCCTGGTTGGGGTGTGTGCGGGAGGCAACCGATCAATGTTTCTCTCTCCCATCAGTGTTTTTTCTCTCTTTCTTCCTTCCTCTCCCTAAGATCAATAAAATATAAATAAATAAATAAATAAATAAATAAATAAATAAATAAATAAATAAATAAATAAATGGTGCAGTGGAAGAAGTAGAGTTGTTGACACTGGATAGTTCTGTGCTTTAATTCAGGCTTGTCCACTTTGATCTGTGACCTTGGGCAAACTACTTAACTCTGGAACCTCCTGGGGTTTCTGTAAGAAATAAAATTCATCCCCAATAAAGTCTAACACATGGCCATCAGCAAGTCCTCAATTTTCCTTTCCCCTAATTATCACAAAAGACAATTACTTTTAATCCATACATATCAAACTTTGCATATTGTGGACACTCACTCAATGTTGTTGAATGAATGAGATCATGGATTAAATTTGCTGTATTATAAAACTGATGTTTTCCACTTAATAAAACTTGGAAGTATGATTTGATTAAAAACAAATGTCACTCATTTGGTGGTAATGAGGATTATTAAACTAAGGTTACAAGGTTAAGTTATAGAATTTTGTTCCAGTGAACTTTTACTGCACTTGATCTTAGCCAAAAGGCCAAGAAGCAATGTTTCACTGAACTTTTAAAAGAGGGCTCTTTTTCTTTTTTTTTCTTTTTTCTTTGCCTTGTATATTATAATTCCATTTAAAGATTCTGGTATGTTCATGATCTCTCAAGGTTGCTTCTGAATCAGAAAAGTTTGAAACATGAAAGACATGGGTTACAAGAAAAACAAACAAGTTATAGAACTTTACCTTTTTTAAATCTTGAATAATTCTAGAGCTCAGGTTTATGCATAAAGTGTAAATAAATTTTCACTTTTTCCTCTTAAGTTTCAAGGGTCTGGAGTTTAGTTATGTGTAGCACATTTTTTGTGTGTCTTATAAGCTCTTTTTAGACGGCTTGGCATATCTTCTATATCCATAAAGGAAATATGTGTAAGATAATTCCTAGCTATTCAGGATCATTTTCTAATGTAATTAGTGAACTGAAATTAAAAGATAAGTGAATTTCTAAAAATTTTATTGCACATGTCCCAAGTACCATCCATTAAAGCATGTTGTTATTGTGTGTGCTAGATGTCAAGTATATGACTTTCATGATTATGAACAGTTTGTTCCTATTTTTATTTCAGTGGTTAATTTTCTTGTCACTAGATTGGCTGTTTAGTGAGTCATTTATTGTGGATATTTTTAATAACTTGAATCTTTAGATTCCTCTAAGAAGATATGAAATTAATGGACATCCATGGAGTTATTTACTACTCTTTGAGTCTCATGAGGAAGAATCTTTAATTTGAAAAGAGTATTTTCTCTCTAAACAATTTACTTTCCCATAGACTATTTTAATTTTTTAGGATTAAATATTTTCATGTTTGAAAATGTGCCTTAAGCTTGCTGTAATGAGGAGAGAATGTGTTACTTTATTGAGATATAGTGATTCCTTGAGAAAGGAGAGGTGTCGTTTTTAATGAAATTATCTATGTCATCATGTACAGTTTGGTGGTACAGTGGTGACTCAGTTTTCGAACGTCTCTGTGGACAAGCATTTCAGGTTACAAGATCCATAAACCCAGAAGGCAATGCTTCGGTTTTCGAACCCGCCTCAGAAGTCGAACATGCCCCGCGGCTCCCGCTCAGGGCAAGATCCTGAGGCCCAGCTGTCGGCTGTGGATCCCTCGGTTTTCAAACGTTTCAGAGCTCGAACAGTCTCCCGAACAGATCACGTTCGAAAACCGAGGTAGCACTGTATTCAAGTGTTGACTTTTAATACCACTGTTCTTGAAAAAGCTTTGATTCTCATTATGTGTATCTTGAGTAATTTTGAAAGTGAGTGCTAAGAAAGGATAGTAAGCATGTTCTATTTGATATGTGTAGTACAGTCAAAATCTCACAACCTTATAGAATTTTTCACTGTTGAATTTAATTCTAAAGATGGCAAGGATGGGAGTAGGGGTGAATAGTATTATTTGTAATGTTATAAGTGTATTCCAAAAGTAAAGAATCTGTTAGATACTTATTATAATATTATTGACTGTATTCCCTGTCCTGTACTTTATATTCCCTTTCACTAGTTTTATAATTTTCAATTTCTACTTTTTAATTTCTTTCACCTTTTTTACCCATCCCTCCAGTGGGTACTAGACATATTGGAGTGATCACTTTGCAAGGTATATAAATGTCTAATTACTATGTAGTACATGGGAGACTAATATAACATTGTATGTCAACTATAAGTGAAAAATGAATTTTAAAAAATATTTTTAAAAATCAGAATCCATACAGGAGGAATAACATAGGGCCTTGTATGTTACATGTTTTCCTGTAGGGCTTTACAGAGGTAGAGAAAGTTCACACAAACAAAAGATATGTATAGTCAAAACTGAAGTTGCCATGTTGAAATCTATATCGATGTATAGCACTAAATAATGTTAGATTTTTCCTGAAATCCTCAATTTTTAATATTTTTGACACACGATTTTAATTTTATGTGCTAAAAGATAAGCATTCATCAAAATCATAAATGTAAAATTTATTTTCATATGACTTAAAATCATCTATCTCATTAAATGGAAGATATTCAGTATCTCTACATCTACACAGGATACTTGTGGTCTAACTAATATCCTGTTAAAAAAGACTATGTTTTAGAGCAGTTTTAGGTTTACAACAAAACTGAGAGGAAGGTACAGAGAGTTCTTATACACTCCCTACCCCCACACATGCATAGCCTCACCATTATCAACATCACTCACCAGAGCAGTAATTTTTTTTTTATAATTGGCGAGCCTACCTTGACAAATCATAATCAACCCAAATTTATTTATTTATTTATTTATTTATTTATTTATTTATTTATTTATTTATTTATTTATTTATTTATACTTTTACTATCAAAGATTTATTTCAGTATGTTCTAGATAGCTAATACATGAAATAGTTTATGTCATAACATGAATTCCATACATTTGTACATGCTCATATAAAAGAGAAGAGCGTAGTTTTAGTGTTTCAATTCACCTTGAGTTGTATGAACCTGTAGTGAAGTTTCTGAGCACACCTAGAAAGGTGTACACAACACAGATGTGAAACACCATTTCTGGCACAATCATGATTAATAAATGAAACACCTACTAACAATGAAAACAATGTGGGAACAGGCACCTTTTCACCATATCTACAGTATAACACTTCACAGAAGATAAGAGCACTCCTCACGGGACTTCTCCTGTGCATTTCTTCAAAGATTGAAACATACTCGAATTTAAATTATGTTGGTTTTTACATTCTACGGGTGTGGACAAATGTATAATGACGTGTGTCCATAATTATGGTATCACATAGAGTGTCTTCACTGCCTTAAAAGTCCTCTGTGCTCCACTTCTTCACACCCACACCCACACCCACTCACAAACCCCTGATGACCGCTGATCTTTTTATTGTCTCCATGATTTTGCCTTTTCAAGAAAGCCATGTAGTTGAATCATACATTACATAGAATGTTCAGATTGGCTTCTTTCACTCAGGAATAGACATTTCAGATTTCTCCCTGTCTTTTCAAGGCCCGATAGCTAATTTCTTTTTAACGGTAAATAATACTCTACTGTCTGGATGTACCAGTTTATTAATGCCTTCACCTACTGTAGGATATCTTTGTTGCTGCCAAGTTTGGGCAGTTATAAATAAAGTTGATCTAAAAATCTGTATGTTTAAACATCTGTATGTTTTGTTTAAACATAAATTTATAGCTCTGTATATCTGGGTAAATACCAAGGAGTGAAATGGCTGGATTGTATGATAAAAATATATTTAGTTCTGTGGGAAACTGTCAAACTGTCTCCCAAAGTAGCTATACCATTTTGCATTCCCACTATCAATGAAAGAGTTTCTGTTGTTTGACATTCTCTTTAGCATCTGCTACTGTCAGTGTTCCAGATTTTGGCCAATCTATAGGTGTGTAGTGGTATCTCATTGTTTTGATTTGCATTTCCCTGATGCCATATAATATGGAGCATCTTTTCATGTGCTTATTTTTCACCTGTGTATCTTCTTTGGTGAGATGTATTAATAGCCTCTTTATATTTGTCACTGATTCTCATGAACCTAATGACAACTGGTTGAAACATTCACCCAACGCTTAAATTTCAAATACAAGCAGCAAAGTTTTTACTATAGGATATTATTTGAACAATAAAGGTATAATTTGAGATATAAGTAAATCATACTTATTCCTGTTTATATTAAATATTCATATATTAGAATTTTATGAGGATAAAGGAAGATTTCACTTCTAATCATAAAAATTACACAACATTTGGAAAGAATTTTAGAAAGCATCTTGTTAAAACCGTCACTCAGTGTATGATCTTACTTTATGATATTTTGTTTTAAGGAATCATTTCATCCAGATTCCTTTTTTAAAAATCTTTATTGTTGAAAGTATTACAGTATTGCAGATGTCTCCCTTTTTCCCCATTGACCCCTTCTACCCCGTACCTACCCTCCACCCCACCCCCCGCCTTCCCCGCACTATTGTCTGTGTCCATGGGTTCTGCATATATGCATATAAGTTCTTCGGTTAATCTCTCCCCACCCACCCACCCCCACAGATTCCTTTTGAGCATGTCTGTGGAATACTTCTTGTCATGAGTTCCAAATAAACTGTATGCTACTAAACACTGGACGGCCCCAGGGCTCAATCCTTGGACATCTTTTCTGTGTATGCTCACTGTCTTGGAGATGTCTTCCAACACCATGACTTTAAATACCATCTATTTGCTGATGATTCCCAAATTATCATCATTTCCCTGAACCGTCTCCCTTGAACTCAAGATTCATATATCCATCTGCCCAGTCCACTTCTTCACTTTTAAACAGGCCCATCACACTTAGCCAATCCCAAACCAATTCCTGACCTTCCCTCTTATTCCTGACCATTCCCAAACTTCCTCAATAGTAATTCCATCATAGGTGCTCAATTCAAAACCTTGGCTTCTGCTTCACTCCCCTTTCTCATATGCTCCAGCCCATCAGCAAATTCTGTCAATATTGCCTTGAAAATAGACCCAGAATTTGACGACTCAGCACATCTCGTGCTTCATCTTGGTCCAAGCCCTCTCGACATTCACTTATTTTATTTCAATAGATTCCTAATTGTTTTCTCTGCTTTTACCACTGTTCCTTTTCACTTTTTTTCTCTCAACATGGCAGGAAATATGACTCCTTGAAATATAAATTGTATCATATCTTCCTGTGTTTAACATCTACTTGTAATGGTTTCTCATCTCTCTAAGGCTGCAATTCCAAGTCCCCACAGTTGCTTGCAAGGCTATCTGTACAATCATCTGGCTCGTCCTTGCTGCTGCTTGTCTGCTAGTGCTTTCCTTCTGCTTGCTCCACCCCAGGGCACACTGCTCCTCTGTTATACCTGCCACGCTTCTTCCCACATCAGCGCTGGCACCACTAGCTCCTCTATTTGTCTGGGATGCTTTCCCAGCAGCTAGCCTCACGGCTTACTCCCATCCCTCAACCCCCCTCACCCTGTTATCTCCTTCATATATTTGCTCATATATCACTGCTTAGTGAGGCCTCTGGCCACCTATTTAAAACTGCAGACTGCTCCCCTTAGCTCTTTCACTACTGACATATGATGCATAATTTTATTGTCTGTCTCCCTTCACTTAAAATGCAGGCTTCATGAGGGGGATGTGGATTTTTGTCTCTTTTGTTTAATATCCCCAATGCTTAGAAGAGTGTTGATTGATGGAATGAATTATTCCTAATACATTTTAAATACTAGGGAAGTATTTGCTGTATAATCTTTTTCTCACCTGCGTACTTTAATAGTAGAGAAAGCAATCAATAGGTTCTTTGTTTTTAATCTGGGTTTTCTTATTTAACAGATTCATCTATTTTATTTTTTTCCCCTTTACTGAACTTGTTTATTTTAAAAAATCCACTCTACTTAGCCAAAAGCTGTGTACTCCTAAACTACTCCTCAGTAATACTGGTGCATGATTGTGGGTTCTTTGGGCTGTTTCCAGACTTTAGTGTGACCTTTACAAATTAGTTCTGAATTAGGGACCACTGCTGGGTGAGAAGTAAGGTGTGGGGTGAAGACAGAAATTCCAACTCAATCTGGAATAATTAAAAGGACAAAGACAACAAGGAAAGGGACTATTTTCAGTGCATCAGGCCTAATTTTCATAACTGCTGACACAAGCCTGCCATTAAAATAGCATATTTCCTCAAATATCAGACTTTCAGGTGCAAAGTGAGCAGTCAAATGATTCTGTTAACATGACCTAAATTTCAGAGCTAGGTGTATGTGCTTTCATTCTGCGTCTGTAAACCTTTAGAACTCTGATTCTTTCAGCCCCAAGCAGATTGTATTAGAGTCTAAAACCTAGTTCCTTTCTCTGTAACTTTAGCATTTTGTGTTTTATAATATCTTTTATGCATGCCTGTATGGAGCTGAGAGCTTTACTATACTAGGGAGGAGGAGGAAAATGCAATTCCAAAAAAAAAACTACATTCAAAGTAGAATGTTTAAAAAAGAATCTTTCTGCTGAAAGGGAAAAAATTACCATTGTTCTGCTGGCTGGAAGTGTTGGAAATGTCTCAAAGAAACACAATTGGATTAATTATATTTTCATCTTTTTGCACCCATTCAAGTCTGAGAACATGTACTTCACTGTAGTTTTACATTTTTCTGAATTATATGAGAAGTTTCAAAATTATCAAGATGCTTTAGATGCTCCTCTAGGGATAACATGTCACATTTACTGAGGACTTTTGTGGGTTTGATATTCTCTCTCCCAGAAAATCACATGAAAGAGAAACTTCAAAAGCACCAAATAGCAAGTTTGAGTCTTTATCCTGATTTTTGAAAATACTTTACTATATTAAGGTCACCTTTAAAAAAATGATAAACATAAATATAAGAATAAGACTTCAGAGCATAACCAATTTCTTTAAGAACATCTAATCAAAGCACTTAGGTTATTCAGAAGGTCAAATAATAGAAAAATAATTGAGTAATATCTGCATAATGAAATGAGGATGATTTTGAAATTATACTCTTTTCTTATAAAATCCTGTGTTCTAAATATGCATACCCTATGGTTCAGCATTTTCAACCGAGGCACCGCTCACTCAACACTAATAACTACTTTTGTTTCTAAAAATGTACAGAGAAGTGCTATTTATAATAGTTTAAAAGTTCAGAACAATCCAAATGACCACCAATAGGTAAATACTTGTGGTATACTGATACAGCAATAGGAATAAATATATAGCAATAAGAAGAATCTACTACTATATGTAACACTATAGGAGAATGCAAAAAAAAAGGTTAAGCAAAACTAGATAGATCCAAAGAGTATATATTGTATCATTCGATTTAGGTAGGATACAAAAGAAGAGAATATGAATGTATTTGGGTGTTAGAGGCCAAGCCAGTGGTTATCTATGGAGGGGTATTGACCAGAGGAAGAGTGAGCATTGTTCCTGGTACTGCTTATACAGGCATACAGTGGTACCTTGGGTTTCAAACGTCTCTGTGGATGAGTATTTCGGGTTACGAACGCTGTAAACCTGGAAGGCAATGCTTCGGTTTTTGAACACGGCTCGGAAGTCGAACATGCCACTTGGCTTCTGCTGAGGGCAAGATCCTGAGGCCTAGCTCTCGGCTGTGGATCCCTCAGTTTTCGAACGTTTCAGAGCTCGAACGGTCTCCCGGAATGGGTCACATTCGAAAACCGAGGCACCACTGTATAAAGTTTATGAAACTTCATTGAGTTCTATATTTACGATTTCCTTTTCTGTATATATGATTTACTTCAGTAAAATGATTACTTAAAAAATATTTCTTTCTTCCAGGTTCCTAGAGATTGCAACAAATGAGTGGAATGTGTTCCAAATGACTAATTGCATAGTCTTTCCAGGTGGCCAAGCTTAACTCTTCTTAACTGTGGCTAAACTGTGTTGTTTTCAGCAGGTAAAAAAATAAAGCTTTGAAAAAAAAAAAAGAAAAGAAAGCCTTTCCCATGTGTATTAGGTTCCTTTAGCTGCTATTGAAAACAGACACAGTGGGTCCAGGCTGCCTGTCACTACTTCAGCCAATTAAGCAAAGACAAGGTTGAATCATATATGAACGTTTATTGCAATAGTGCCAGCGGTATGGGAGAGCTGTAGGATCCATCTTCATAAAATCTGCTCTACCCCACCCTCTCCTATAAGCTGCTGATTATTTTGGGCAGAAGAGCAAAGATTACATGGCCAAAAAAAAAAAATAATAATAATAATGGGTATAATGGTTTGCATGCTACAGGAAATGTGGGCTGAGGTTTGCAAAAGGGTGAGGCACCTCCTGGACCCCTTTGTTCCAGCAACAAGGTTGTTAATCTCTCCATGATGATAAGCAGTTAAGGAGAATGGATTGCATTCCGAATATCCTGGGGCATACAACTCTCAGCCAGGTTAGAATGTGCTTTCTCTAGAACAGAACAATCACAGTTAACAGACCGTGATTAAAATTTCTTATAACTATAGCTACCAATCATGGTTAACAGAGCATGATCAGTGTTTCTGCCCCTAACACTATAATACATTACCACAAGCTTTGTGTCTTAAAATAATAGAAATTGATTGTCTCACCATTCTGTGAGGCAAGAAGTGTGAAATCAGTATCACTATGATGAAATCAGGGTATCAGAAGGGTCATGCTCTGTCTGAAGTCTCCAGGGGAGAATCTGTTCATTGCTTCTTCCAACTTCTAGTGGCTGCTGGCATTCCTTTGCTTGTGGTTACACCACTCCAATCTCAACTAGCATCTTCAAATCTCCTTCTTCTATCTTCTCCTCTGTGTGTCAAATCATCCACTGCCTCCCTCTTGCAAGGATACATGTCATTGCAATTCTGGCCCACTTGTATGATCTAGGATAATCTTCCCATCTCCAGATCCTTAAATTTACTATATATGCAAAGATTATTTTATTCCATCCAAGGTAACATTCACAGATTTCAGGGATTAAGATGAAGATACATTTTGTGGGGGCATATTTTAGCTTCCCATGCTATGTGATACTCAATGAAATGTAAATGAAATAGTATTGTTTAAAAACTGCTGATGTTTGGGTACACTTAATACCACAGTTTACAAGTGTAGAAAAATTATTTTCTTGGGTTTCCTCACCCCACTCTTTGTACATCTCTTACTATGCACAATTTCAGTCAAAAGATTGGAATTGTGTTGCTGCATGGACTAGACATTACATAATGCAGGTATTTTTAATCTTCAGAATTGCTCTTCATATGAGATATGTTATAGAACACAAATATAAAACAGCAAACAGCACTGCCCCACAATCTGTTTTTTTTTTCCTTTTGTTTTTTTTTTCTTCTGTTTTTTCTTTCCAGGATGGTCCCATAAAGTATACTGGAAAATTCTAGGACTCTGTGGAGCTGCTCAAAAAATTTACCTAGTCTTATCTCTGGGGACAGGTTACTAGCATTCATGGCATGACATTTGTTTTTCCAAAGATCACTCAAAAATATTGCGAATAAATCCTCTGTGTCCACTGTTCTTTGCACTAAACCACCTTCAGATGCCTCTATATGGAAGAAAATGTTTCCACGCAGCATGTGGTTACCACAGTTACATCAGAGAGCCGCTTTAGATCATTGGCCCAGATTTCTGGATATCACAGAAACTACATAGTATGTCATAAGGTATGAAAAACATGTGAGCACATTTATTTGAAAGCCCTAAACTATCAGTATCAACACCAATGCCAATTAGCTCCATTAAGGATTCTGAGACCTACATTCTGTGTCCTCAGGAAAAAGAATATGCCAGATTAGCTCTTTCTCCTGCAAACAGCCTATCTATTCAGTTTTCAACCAGGTTATGTAGGTGTCATCAGCTCAAGCCAGCCCTTTGATAGCTTGCAATGTCAGTGCAAAATAGGGAGCTCCTTTATTATGTTTAGGTTAATATCTAGGGGTCTTTCTTGCCCATCACTGTCTCTTGTAAAACCCATAGAATAATGACATACACATTTTATATTCCACATGTTAGTCCCATAAGTTTCTGTTTACCTTTGTCCCCTGTCCTATGAAAATCTGTTCTGATTATCTGAGCAGCATCACTGATGTGCTCTACTGGTTTTACTCAATTGATGTCACTGTTCTCTTATTGGACTAAGATCTTAAAGGTAATGTGTGCTTACATGTATTAAAAGCACTAATGTCAACAAACAAGGAATACATTTGAGGGGTCTGATTAATTAGGATGTTTTTCTATTTTTCTGGGCAATTGAAATCTTTTGCTTATTCTAGTTGAACTTCTCTGTTTTATCAGTAAGAGGAAAGTATTTGATTTTTGTAAATGTGAACTAAAATCACTCATGTTTGTTTTCCCAGTTGAAGTACAGACTTTTATTAAAATAGTTAGTCCCAGGAAAACAGCAACTGACTAATTGCATTGTAATGGGCATGAAAACACCCTCTAATATTTCCTACTTTGGGGAGTGTAATTGACTGCTGGCTACAGATCCTGCACTCTGTCCATCATGACTTTGGTGCTGAATTCCCTTCCCAGGAGCTTATCCCAGCCAATGACTGAGAGCAGCAGGGGTACTAAGGCAGGCCCAATCCTTCAAGATGGGGGAGTCCTCTGACAGTGACTTTGACTCGAGGATTGCCCAATTTGCCCAAAACTTGCTTAGATTGTGCTAGAGTGCAAAGCCTACTTCCTTATGGCACGTGTTATAGCAGGATAGCTCTCCCAGCCTCCTCTGGCTTCCTCCTGTTTTCTTTCATAGGCCATCACTGCCACCAACCCCACCCCCCATAACCAGGAGGGGGCCCTACATTGACACACACAAAAAAGATTCTTGTACCCAAGTAATCACATATTTGTGCCCCTTTATTCAAATTTGGTCTCAAGTTTTAAAGCCTGATCTTTCATCATAGACTTATATAACCCTATACTTAGAAACTGTTAGATAAACTTGAACATCTTCATTACTTTATTTTTTTAACCTAGTATTCATGTCCCATCAATCTGAACTCTGCCAACCAGTATAGAAAAGTATAGTTTCTCCTGCATGTGTCAGTCAAAGGAGGTTTGTTTATCCTATTTGGCAAATCAAGATGACTCGGTGACTCTTTGCTAGGTCTCCTGTGATGCTATGTCGGAAAACACTTTCACAGGCTATTAGGCCCTATTATGCAATTTTGTAACTGAGGCTTGAGTTAAGGACTCACACTTGTCTAGGAAGAATCTTGACACCCTGCGATTTGTCGGTGCTTTGTTTTGTTGTGTCTGTCCGTGATCAGGGCAATGGGATATTTACCATTCCACTGCATCTCATTTTGGCATATATCGTTGTGAGAAAGCTAAGGGAAGTGGTAGTTATTAGTGCTTTAACAGCATACATAGTTTGCAAAAAAAGAAACTTTATTTTTAGATAGCTCCCAGATCAGTTACGCTGATGCATTAACAATAATTTCTAGCACCTGGGTATCAGTACAAATTATTTGGGGGCTTTGAAGGTTGAGTATTATCTAAACCTTGGTGAAAATTCTTTCCTTGTTAAAATGTTATCCGCATACTAAAAAGCCCGCTCTGTCCATTCACGATTAATACCCCAATTTTATTAAAAGCATCTGAGAATGCTGATTTTATAATGTCAATTTTAAATATGAAGACTCCGAATGAAACAATACAGTAGTTGCCATCAAAGGAGCAGTTGAAGGTCAGGCTATGAGGTGCATTAATTCTTCCAACATTAAATCTTGTAAAAATGGTATTTTATTGTTATTAAGTAGAGGTTTTTAAAAGGTCCATTAACTCTGGTGACCACAAAGTGGCATATCAATTGTAAATTTGTTTTATGTTAATGGGACCCCCAAATGACACTATCATTGTATTGCTTTTACCTTTGATCAAAATAGTCAAAACCACTATGTGACAGTGTCTTTGCTTGATTTCTTAGATAAAATCTGGGGCTAGCTGAGCAATTCATATCTCATGCATTGAAGACAAATTGCTTCAATGAAAATTCTATTATAGCTTAAGAAAATTATCTCCCTTAATCTGACACACTGAGCTGGCTGAGAATATAGTTATCTAGTGACACCTGCTTCAAATGGCAATGGGAAGTACCTGGGAACCTTTGTTCCACTCATTTGCTACACCTGACCTTTGGAATTGCAATAGCTACCTTACACACAAGGATTTAGGTGAAGCGCTAAGTAAAATTTGAAATGAAACTAAATTTAAGAAGTTGATGCTACTAGACTTTTGGCAAAGAAAATGAACAGATTTCACAATGGACAATAGCATGGCTTTTTATATAAATGAAGCTATTAAGACAATATGATATATAGTGTTCATGGCCACTTAAAATATTTTATTCCTAGGAGGAGGCCAGTGGAGTTAAGTTGCTAAATAGCAGCAGCTGATATTTGCAACACATTGCTGAAAATTAGAAGAATATAACAGATTTGTGTTTTAGAGTGGACAGTTTCTCTGTGGTCTCACAACAGCTTTGATTTGCTCCCATATTAACCTTGACAGCTTACTGTTTTCAACATTCAGGACCAAAACTACTTAATATGATTAAGTTGGCAAAGCTCACATTTTGGCCTTATATTCCATTCCACATTTTCTTGGTACCGATTTTCCCATTCTCTTAATTTTTTATACATGGTTAAAATTTGTGTGCATGAATGTAAGCCAGTGTGGTACTTGCCCGGAGATGTTTATAAGTGAGGTCCCAAGTGAGATACTGAAGGGATAAAGTACAATTTCTTGTTGGACTTATAGGCATCAGAAACCACAGAGAGGATGAATTGTCACCCAAGCTGTGGAAGGTAATGGCTCAGGGTGCAGACTTGGTTCCTGAATGCTTGTCTTCAGATCTTGGCTGTATGACTTTGGGCAAGTTCCTTAATCTCTCTGTCCCCCCCCCCCCCTTTTTTTTTCCACTCAAAAGAAGGAGACAATGACAATACCTCCTCACAGGGTGCTTGTGGGAATTCAGTGCATTGTTGTTTGAATAGCAGCCCAGTTTATCTGGTACACTGAGAACTCTTAACTATTATTATGGGCTACTGAATATCCTGAGTGTATATATATTATATAACGTTAATCATAGAACAGTGCTTGGCACATAGGAAGCACTCAGTAAATAATAGCTACTGCTAAAAATAGAGGCAAGAGATGGATCCAGCTTTTCTAAGTCCCTGAAGCTTTTACATTTGGGGGGGAGGCACTTTATAAAAAAAAAAAAAAAGAAACAAAATTATGACTGCAAAGTGCCTACAGCAACTTCAATGCTTTTGCATAAAATAAATTATGAATATAACTGCCTGCGGTTTCCATGGAAAGGGCCCATGCTAGTGAAAGGGCACTGAAATTTATGTGTTGTTGGCTTCAATAAATCTACCTTTGAAAAGGGACTTTGCCAACCCCATTGAAGCTATTCACCCTGTCTATGAAATAAGTGTATAGGGGTCATGAGGGGCAGGGCCAAGATTCATAGGATCAAATTTAGGATCAAATTTTTATACCTTTATACCCTACCCCCTCCACCAACACACACACACCCCAGACACACGGTGTGCCCCTAACAAAAGTATGTTATTATAATAAAGGTAGTTAGTAACTGTTAAATAAAGGCAGCTATAATGTATGTTTGTTAGCCTATATTTAGTGTAAGGAAATGAAATAGGGCTATAGAGATAACCAACATGAGGAAAATAAAGATTAAAATTAGAAAAAAATATAAGGTTTTAACAAGTGATTTATTTTTTTTATTCAGGAATTATTTATTAACTATCTACTAAATGTACTTGATGTTAGAGATATGATGATAATTAAGATAGGATAGCTTTCCTCTGCGAGTATAGTATAGAAAGAGTTAAAAGATGTATAAATAAAAGTTTCAAAGTGTGGTAGGGACTGTCATAGAAGCTCTGTAAGGAGGAAATGTTTAATTTTCCTGATTGTGGTAATGAGGAAAGGTTTAAAGAGAAGGTACCACTTTGTCTGATCATCAGAATAGTGAGGTTTTCCTGGAGTAGACAATGGAAGGTCATGGACAGAAGTAAAGATAAAAAGATACGAAACATAGAGGATCACTCAGAGAATTCTAAGTAATTTGAGATAAGTAAATATTGGGCTTTTCCAGTGCTATGGCAAGAGATAGGGTGAGATCAGTGTGATTATATACCTTACTAAGGAGTGCTGATTTTCTACAGTGAATGGTGTAAGCCAAAGACACAAAGGCAATTTAATAGGATGTACACTTTGGTAAGATTACTCTGGGGACTCAGCAAAATCTCTTTGAAAGGGTTTAAGTCTGGATGTGGAAATGCCAATTAATCCAGGTGAGAGAAAATGGGGCTAACACAGTAGCAGTGGAATGGAGCTGGTGGTGGGGGCAATACAAAAAATAAGAAAGTAAATTAATGGACAGGATCCAATTATCAATAGCATGTCAGGGTGAGGGGAGAAAGGGACCTGGGCTACCTTTAGGTTTTCTTGTTCAGAGAATATAGAAATAATTCAGGGAGATAAGTTTTAGTTTTGGTTATGCTATATTTAAGAAACCCATGGGATACCTAGGCATAGATATCATGGGTGGAGGGTGGGTTCAAGAGATATGGGGGGCTATATAAGTTTCAGCAAGTAATTAGTAGCTAAAATCATCAGAATGCATGTGATGGTATGCCAATAATGTGTGGGAGAGGAGACACCAACTAGAAAATCCAAGGAACCCTATATTTAAAAGGCAGACATGGGGGGGGGGAGTGCAGAGAGAGAGAGAGGTCAAGTAAGAGAAAATAGGGATAAGAGAGGGTATTATGAAAATCAAAGGTGCAGAGAGTTGTGCTACAGAGAGATTAAATAAAATGAGGTCATTAGTGACCTTGGCAAGACCAGCTCTGGTGAGCAGAAGGCACAATTCTGATGGTCATGCTTGAAAAGGGAGAGAAGAGAGGAAGTGGTGTCAGCAAGTGTAGAAGGTGGTATCAAGTGAATTACTTCTTCGTTACACACGAGTCAGCAGTTATGTGGATGGCCGCACTTCTGAAGTCATCTCAGATCCTTTTATCTTGTCATAGCATGCCTAGTGTATATGATACACACATACACAGTGCATCATGTTTTATTCCTTCCCTCTTCTCTACAACATTAGTTTTAGTAGCATCATGGAATTACAAAAAGTAATAATTATGGCCAAAATGAAAAATGATCATATGTATGATTATTCCAGGAAAATAAATGAGCGAATAAATTAAATACTATAGTATAGCAAAGAGCAGGAAAGTAATGGAACAACACTTTAAGTTGCATTAATATGTTTTCTGAATAAAGACAAAATATATGCCTACTTATTGATCTGTTGCAGTGTTTAATAACATTATGGTTTGCAGTTTCAAGCCTTAACTTAAGAAAAGTTGCCAATGACTTTGTCTGAAGAGCCCTTTTTATTAATTTTAGTTTTGAAAGGCATCTTTCACATGAACAAATGGATATACAAATAGGTAGTTAGGAAAATTCTTAATTAAAAGGTAAGCTTCATAGACATTTAAAAAATTCCACTTCACAATAAATTCTAGAAATTGCAATACAGACCATGTCTTTGTCTCCTTGGGATAAATTCTAGGGGCTTTTAAATGTCTCCATAGCCAAATAAATTTTAAACACAAATAAAATTTCAAAGTGTCCACATAAAGTAGCTCCAATTCTTTTTTATTTTTATTTTTGGTCATCACAGTTATGGTGAGATAATTGTTTATTTTAAATCTACTTTTAAAAGTTAAGATCATGTAATAACCAGAGTTTGGAGATAGCAGCCGTACCCAGAGAGAGATTCAATAACTCCAATTTTGAGCCATTAGGAACTTACTCTTTTTTTTTTTGTAATTTATTTTTTATTTTTAAGTTGTATTTTCAATTATTGTTGACATTCTATATATTATTTTGTATTTGTTTCAAGTGTACAGCATAGTGGTTAGACAACCATAATTTATGAAGTATTGCCACCTGGCATTATACATACATAGTTATAGTCAATAATAGAAATTTATTCTTTTATATATATATATATATAATTCAGAGAGAAAGAGGAAGGGAGAGGGAAAGAGAGATAGAAACATCAATGATGAGAGAGTCATTGGTTGGCTGCTTCCTGCACTCCCCCCAAAACCCAGGCAAATTAACTTCCATGAAGAATTCAGTGTTTATTCAAGGATAAGTGATAAAAATGTGCTAATTTGACACATACAAATATTATTAAAATTAATAGTAACATTAGCAATTGCTTAGAACTCGGAGCAACAAAGGGTATTTTTCAAGGAGGAATATTTTAACATGGATAGTGTTTAGAATTGCCAGCACACAGTGAAATAAAATGCAGGTTAACTTTAAATAGTTTTTGTTTTGTTTTGTTTTGTTTTTAATTTATAGTCAGGAAATACCTCTGCCTGCTCCATCTGCCTGGTCTTTGGAACTGCATGGTATTATTGGGGAAAAAGTACCTCTGTTTAAGTGATTAACATTCTTTTTCAAAATTAAATGTTTTCTCAAATACAGTATAAAGGATCTCAAACCTTCATGTCATCTTTACTAATATTATTTACCCATGCTTTCCAAATTCTATTGGAAGAGTGAATCATTCTATGAAGGGTAGACAGTGTACCTTATTGTTGGTTAGATTTGATTCTTTGTGTAGTTTATAGTCCACAGAAGTGCATTTTTAAATGTAAAGTATTAGTTAACCATGCAGAAGGTATGATATACAGTAATAACCTCCTACAAAAAAAGATCTCAACTATTTAAATAAGATATTATTGAAATTAATAATCTCTAAGTACCTAGTATCCATCTTAGTTTATTTGAGATCATTGTTATAATATAAATTTGAAATATGAGTAATTTATAGTATTTATGTTTTAAAGTTATTTAAGTATTCCATTGAGGATCCCACTTCCTCCATATTATTTCTGTGTGTTTCTTTTAAAGAATCACCCTTTCGGAAACTGATGCTAGCTAGATATTAACATACATTGCTTTGCCCAAATAATGATTACTTAGCTACTGTTTTCCAGTCTGTTATAATGCAGAATACATAATTCAAACTATTAATATAATGATGACAAGCATGGACTCTGGTAGGAGATGATCAAGATAAAATTCTATCTGTGCTACTAAGCAAGTTATTTAACCTCTGTGTTTTAGTCTCTTCATCTGTCAAATGGGGCTAATAATATTACATAGCTCATTAGGTTGCTTGGAAGGTTAAGAAAGAAAGCACATGGAAAGCTCTTATAACAGTGTTTAGCATATTTTAAAGTCTCAGTATGTGTAGTTATTTTAGGAAAGAATATATAATACTTATTACTTATTTATTCCTTTTCCGTGCTTGTATTGCAAAGTGGGCAATGGCCCCGAGATCTTACTAATCTGGCTCATTTTGATTGAGAAAGCTGTACCTACTGTCAAATCTAGACGTACTTTAAAGCAACATTTTAAACATTTACATTAGTCATATTGTCTACAGCGTTAGAGCATAATATATAAAGTATACTAGCTGTATTGTTTCTTGTTGTAATTTTTTTATTAGTATAAATATATGTGTAAGATTTTTTTCTCAGTAATACTGCTAAAAAAATATTTCTTCCAAACATAGCATTAACTGCACTAGAAACTAACCCACTTCATTTTAACGGCAATATTAATATCTTTCCTTAAGGAAACAAGATAGCTAATTAAGACAGAACTCAGTAAGCAAAAAATGTCAAAAGGCCTCTCAACATATCTTCTCCCAGAATAAAAAGATCAGTCTTACTTTCACAAGAGGCTCTGGAAGAGAACAGCATACTACCAATAATGTCAGGAATTCCATTTAGTTATTTACTCTCCTTATTTCTCTGACATTCCCAATGGTTACGAGCTGGCCTGTTTGATCCACGGCTCAGATTCATGATAAGTAAAACACACAAAAAGGGGCAAAGCACAGAGGGGCCAATAAAGATAGACCATTTTCTATATAAAGGAATTCACTTCTTTCAAGGCATGTGAGTTGGATTTTTGAGCTGAAAAATGGGGACATTTAGAGCAGAAAAGTCAGATTGTGAGGGGTGGCTGGAAGAACACTTCAGTCTACAAGGAGAAATGCACCTTGTAATGAACTGCAGTGGTCTCTAAAATGAAATCGCTGGGAGCTACATAAGGAAGAGAAAAGAATAGAAACAGAATGAAGAACATCCAGATTTACAGCATCCCTGAAGGCAGCCGAGGGGATGACCCCATTACTTTCATTGAGCAATTTGTTCCATCTCTCCTCACACATACCCTCACTAGGACTTTTAAAATAGAAAGATGAACAGCATCCTTCAGCCCTTTCTGCTGTCTCAAAGAGGTCCCCAACTTTGTTTATTAAGGTTTTAGAACTTCTTCGTGTTTTACTATTTTTAGCGTTTGGTTAACCTTCTATTTTTTTCCCCCTCTGTTTATTTTTCTCCTTGACCTAGATCATGGAATTATATTCTAAGAGGGCACTTTTCTAAATGTAATTTGTTAGAAATGACTTGGCAAAGACAGGCAAAATTCACAATATCCTGCAGCAATAGAATTAACGAAGAGTTTTTTTGTTAAAAAACTAAGCCTGATTAATTTTTTATGCTTTTGAAATATAAAGGCCAAGAAGAAAATTTGAAGAAATAATTTTAGAAAGATAATTTATATCTAAAATGTTACAAACATTTAGAAGAACACTGCACTAACAATTTGATGAATCAACAGCTTTGGTTTTCATCACTTTGAGGGATATCATTTTACAACATTCACACAATTGATTTTATGCTTGTAAATATCTTTATGAAAACTATATGTGAAGATGTACAGGAGAATATTGTGTAATGCCATCACCTTTAGCGACATTTGGTCTTTGTTTCTCAAGGCTTGTGCAATGTTAATATTTTTTCCTGTAGAAACTAAAGTCCTCTCTTATAAAAACTCAGTTGGGTTCAGATTTGTAAGCAGCTTGTAAGAGCATGAGAGCATGTTATCTTCAATTGTGCTATATGATGGTTAATTGAACAGAGGAAAGAGTTCCAATTATATGAAAAGCATCTACTTTGTTGGTAGATCTGTGCCACACATTCATACAGGTCCAGCTTATGCCATGCATTGTGTTAAGTGTTGGTGGTACAAAGATATGTAAAGCAGACACTAGCCACTGGACAGGTCAGGCTCCAGTGGGACTGGCTACTTTGCAGGAGGAATGCACTGCTTTCCCCAAGAAACTATGAAAACTGGGGGGGGGGGGGAGGGGGGGGAAATGCTTTCTTTAAACTATTTGACATTATATATCTTTAAGTGGCTTGGCTAGCTTTAAAGCTATCAATGTAAAAAGACCAAAAGTTAGTGTCTGATAGTGACTTTCTGCTTACCTCCATAATACTAGTAAAACCAATCAACTAACTATATATTAAACAACAAGCACATGGAAAATTAAGCCAGGCCTTGTATTATTAGGTTCAACCAAGGGCTGGTAAACTCTTTAAAGGCCTAGATAGTCATATTTTCAGCTTTGCAGGTTACACAACCTCTGTTGCAACTACTCAGCTCTTCTATTATAGCATGAAAGCAGAATAGACAGTATGTAAATGAATTAGTGTGTCTGTATTACATAAAACTTTATTTACAGAAACTGGTGGCTGACCTGATTTGGCCTACAGGTCTTTGTTTGTTACCTCTGTGTTAAGGGGTGAACATGACAGTTTTCCTGCTAGCAAAGAGTTTGTTATGAGGATTATGTAATTTATTTAGTATATATATAAGATGCTTAGAACCATGTATGGCGTGTAGTAAATGCTATAAATGTGTTACTACCACTATTACTAACATCTAGATGATTTCTTGGACTTAATCTTGCATATATATTTCTTTGAAACCTAGAGTATTGACCACTGGATTTCAACATATCAACCATTCATATATGTAGTAAGGGATTTTGTGAATGAAAACCTTTAGCTGGTTCAGTGTTTCACTAGCATATTGTATATATTTGGGCTGTTTCTAGTAAGAGATATGAAGTGATTCAATAATATTTAATACTATTTAAATTTTTTTATTTGCCATTCATTAAACTATTAACCGTTTCCCCAAACTTGGCTTATTCAAATGACATACTTTGGTTTTCTCTTTATACTCCTGCTTTAATTTTTTTTTTTTTTTGCATTGTATAGATATAAACAAGTGTTTCTGAGCAAGAAAAACAATGAAATACCAGTATCCTTGACTATGGTTCTCTCACACAGTGACACACCTAATGGCAGCTCTACCTCATAGACTATTCTTGATTTTACCAGATTTTAAAAATATTGAAACCTAATATGTTCCAGTTTGGGGCTACATTATTCTACTGGGAGAATAAAACAATATAGAGATCTGGCGTTAGTGACCTGGAACAGCATTGATTTAGTTAAGCATAACCAAGTTTCAGGAATACATTGGTCTTATTGACACTTAATATCCTGTAGTCCATTTTCTTACTTGTAGGGGAGATTAAATAGAAAATAAAATACTTGAATTTGTGAATTCAGAAAGATAATTTTCAAGTGCCTGTGCCATACTCAGTCTACATTCTGGGCATGAAGTTCCTGCTGCATTTTTATAGAGTAAGATAACAGTTTTTCATTGTGACTTTTACTATAGAAGTGCTATCACACAGAAATAGAGAGAATGAAGGAAAGAGTTGTGGGAAGTAGAGGGAAGAACTATTTTAGATGGGGTGATCTTGAAAGTGTCTTCAGAGAAGGAGGCATTTGGCATAGCAAGTTCTAAACGAAGGGAGATAAGTCATATGGAAAATCTTGTAGTGGAGTGTTCAGACAGTAGGAACCATAGTACAGAATGTTCTGAGATGGGAATGGAGCTTGTACATTTGAAGAAAGAAGGAAGTCAGTCAGTAGTGAGCACAGGGAAGTGTGGTCCAAGGTAAGGTCAGCGATCATGTAAGGCCTTGTGAGCCACTGTTAGGTATGCATAGAACTCTGAGGCATGTATGACATGGTTGTAGGTATGGCTGTGATGTGAACTATATTGTTTTCCAAGATTATTCTAGTAGCTCCAGTGGTAGCAGGTATACCAATAAGGAAACTATTATAGTGTCTCATTCAGAAATAGTGGTCATTGGACTGGAATAGAAGCAGTCGCAGTGGTGGGAAGAAGTAATTCAGAATATGTGTAGAAGGATAGATGGGACTTGCTGTTGAGTTGAATATAGGATCCTGGAGAAAGAGCTGACTCAAGGATGTTTCCTAGGTTTTGGTCTGTGCACCTGGTGAATTGTGATGCCATTTACTATGACAAGGAAGTTTATGGTGGGGAGGGACTTGTCAAGAACCAGGAGTTCAGTTTTGGCTACATAAGGTTTGTGAGGTCTTCTCCATATCCAGTTGGAGCTGTTGAGTAGGCAGTTAAACATTGTAATCTAAAATTCATTAGAGTGGTCTGAATTATAGATGAAAATTATAGAGTCCTCAGAATGTAAATGGTATTTAAAACCATGAGTTGGTGTAGAAATTGTCAAGATAGTGAGTGTAGACAGAGAAGCCCAAATATTGTGTCCTGGGGTGTTTCAATTTTAGATGTTTAGCAGAAGAGATGAACCTGAACATCAGATCAAAAAGTGGCTAGGGAGTTAAAAGGAAACTAGGAATGTGTCTTGGTCCCCAAGACAAATAGAATGTGTTCCGAGATGGAAGGCATGATAAATCAATAAATGCTAAGAAGAACTTGAGTAAGATGAGAGCTGACAAAACTGATCATTGGATTTGGCAAGATGTAGGAGGTTGTTGGTCTTGAGAAGAAGAGTTTCAATCGAGAAATTAAAAATTACATTTACTGTGCAGAGGCTTTTTAGTTTGATATAGTCCCATTCACTTATTTCTGTCTTTACTCCCCTTGCCTTTGGGGTCAAATTCATAAAATCCTCTCTAAGACCAAGGTCCATAAGTTTAGTACCTGTGTTTTCTTCTATGTAATTTATTATTTCAGTTCTTATATTTAGGTCTTTGATCCATTTTGAGTTAATTTTTGTGTAATAAAGCAGTATAGTTTTATTCTTTTATATGTGGCTTTCCAATTTTCCTAGCACCATTTTTGAAGAGGCTTTCTTTTCTCCATTGTATGTTTTTGGCTTCTTTGTCAAAAATGATTTGCCCATATAAATATGGTTTTAGTTCTAGGGTCTCAATTCTGTTCCATTGGCCTGTGTGTCTGTTCTTATATTTAAAGGGAGAAAAAAAATCATAGGGAGGAAGTAGAAGTAGGAAGTATAAACCAATCTCTCAAGGAATTTGCTATAAAATAAAGCACAGTAAAGAAATGGAACCTAGAAAGTTTTAAAATTGGGTGACACTGCGGTATATGTATACTAGTAAAGAGGGAGAGATTTGTGATGTAGGAGGAAAAATACAGGATTTTGTAATAACAGATTCTTTGAGTAAATATGAAGGAATAGAATCCATTGAGTAAGTGGATTATTTGGCCACAGATAATGATAATAACAGTCATCATTTAATATGTACCAGAATGCTTTTCTAAGTTGTTTACATTAGCTCATTTAATCCTCAATATAAGATAGGTTCTATTATCTTTACTTTACATGGACAGAAACCAAAACACAGGAGATTAAGCTTGTAAGTGATGGAGCTGATTTCCATACCCACTATATCTGGTACTGATGTACAACAGTGGCCTACATTGAGAGACTCAGATGTTGCAGAATCTTTCAGTGTAGACCACTGTACTGATGTACACATGTAATATGGGGGAAGTTATTTTAAATTTGCCTGAGTTTTTGTTCAGGTAAGGCAGAAGGAGAGAGAGAAGCAGATTACACAATCTTCCTTTAGTAAAAAATGCCAGTGTCTAGCAAACTTCCCTTTCAGGAATTGCTTCCAGGTAAGTCACTTAATATTTCTACAGCTTCATCCAACTCCCATTTTCTTTTCTTATATACTAAGCCCAAGAGACATATTTAATTAATAATTTTATAAAAATTTTAGACTTGTCAGATTCTTCAAATATTATTCAACTTTATTGCTACCTATCATAGGAAATCTAAAACTGGCTTATATTTACCTTCTTTCACTTTGTTATAGTCTCACAATTTATTATTTAATGAGTTACTTCAGTTTCTAAAAGTATAACTGTAAAAAAACTATAGTCACCAAAGTGAACAATGACACAATGTTTGTCAAATCTATGGATTTATTCCATTGCTCTTGGCCTTTGTTTCTTATTTTGCGTTATAACAAAATATTTGTGTTATAAATAAATATTTAGGAAGTACCGATTTATTATGTCATGCAAGACACTGAACTAAGGGTAGAAAGTGGCGTAGTTTCTATCTTTTAAGAATGTGAATGTTATACTTTGTCATTAGTTGGAGATTACAATTTATAACACAGTTTGTAATCTTTACAAGTAAGATAGGAAAGAATTCTAGCACTAAGCTGGTAGAGAAAAGCAGCTTGATTCTGCTTGGAGTAGTAAAAAGAATGTAAACAATTATCTGAATGGGAGAAAATAATTTATTTATTCACCTTTCTTTTTAATTGAATTTCTTGCAGTGACATTATAGAATTGTACAAATAAATTACTTGTAAAAATACTTCAGGACATGCTTTAATGAGATGTGTTAACACAGACTAGCTAATCTCACCCTAGTTGACAAAACCCTTTTGTTATAATGTATCTTTTAGTTTTAAAGGTTTGTATTCTACAATAGGACAGGCTAAGTATTTACTGTCTTGTCATCTTTTGTTTTCCTTTATTCTTCATTTTTTGACCACGTTGAGTTCAGTAAAATACACTCTTGGCTCATTTAAGTACCTGCTCAGATAGGAGAACAATGTATCTTCAAATTTATCCGCAACCCATTTTCATCAGAATCTCCTAAGAAGGGTATGCTTGCAAAAATGTAAATTTTGTTCACCATAACTAATGGGTCACAATCTCTTGGGGTGAGGCTCAGGAATGTGAATTTTGTCAGTTATCCCCAAATGATTCTCATATATGCTAAAGTTTGAGAACCACTATAATGTACTGTACAAACTGCTTGTAGTGAGTACAGTTTGGCAAAATGGACTTTGGTGTCAGGCTTATCTGAGCTCAAGTCTTGGGTCTGTTAATTGTGGTATAACCATGGACAAGCCACTTGAATTATTTCAACTTTTATTTTCTTTAGCTATAAAGTTTGAGATGAAAGGTGACCATAATCATATTTGCTTGAGAGAGTACAGGTTTAATTGCTTGACAGTTATTAATAGCATCTTCATTCTCAAAATGATCCTAGTTTGGAATATAAATTATATGATCACTCCAGCATGTGATGATTATATGACACAACTTATGTAATCAATTTAGCACAATTGGAAGCTAATACATATTTAGTAAATGTTCTTATAAATAATGCTAATTTAAGAGAGCAAATAATATATGTAGTTATTTATATATCTTAACAGCATGCTCAGAATTGTCTACTGCTTTAATTACCTTTAAAAATGGATTTTCATGGAAAATAAGTCACTGATTATTGATTGTTGACTTGCTTTGTCATCTGTGGGAAAAGGTCTTTAAATTAAGTCAATTTGTCTTTGTTGTTTTACTAGGTTGGTTATGCTAGTTGGCATTATTTTGTACTAAAAGGTATTTGGAATAGAGATGTTGGGAAATAATATATTCAAGAGAAGGATAATGAAATTCTTTAAACTGCAACTCTGACATGACAACAATACTGTTGTCTTTAAGCCCAGTTATTTACAAAAGAGGAATATAACATTTTTCTTCTCTTATTAATATCTTGATGGAAAACCTAATAATGCTGCCTTTTATTTGCTTTTTTATTTCTAAGCAAGTGTGTTTCTACAGAGTGAAAGAGGTTTTTATATGGTTGTTCTTGAATGTTATTTCATCTTGTAGATGAAAATCCTGGACTCTCAACCCAGAGAGACCTATATTTGAATCCCTGTTCAGCCACGTATCTGTAAGGAAATTTATCTAACTTCTCTGCACTTTATAAGTAAAATAAAGACATTATTAGTGTCTATTTCATCATGGTATTATGAAGAGATGAGATAATGCACATACAGTTTGCTCCTGCTCTATTATTATTGTCTAATACCATTATTAAGAAGAATATTCAAGATGATCTTCTTAAAATTATGTGGGCAGTAGATTTAAAGACTGTAACCTGGGATATACTTGGCCCATTGACTTCTTTCTTCCCCATTCAGATTTTTACTTTTCTGTTCTGTAACTATTACTCTTCCTTCTGAGGAAGAGAAAAAAAGAAACATAGTATAAGGAGGAAAAAAATCACAATATGTGAAAATCTAAGGGAGAGGAACTCAAGAATTGATAGATCACGTGGCACAGAAGATATATAATGTGTTTTGGAGTGGTTGGTTGCCAACACATGCCAGTAAGTGATTGAGATTTTCATATCCAAAGCCTTATTCCATTGCCATTTTAAAAATACTTTTATTCAACTTCAAATGAATACATCATCCTCAATGAAATGTGGAGAATTTTGTTCTTACCATGGAAATAAAAATATTCAAAATAGTAGAGCATTATGAAGCTAAGATAGTCTTTTCAACAAATGGTGCTGGAGAAAGTGGTTATCCACATGCAGAAAAATGAATCCAGACACAGATTTTATACCTTTCACAGAAATTAATTCAAAATAGATAATAAACCTAAGTACTAAACACAAAACTAAAACTCCTAAATAAAATCAGTACTTAAAAAGGATATCTGCAAACCCATGTTCATTGCAACATTATTAACTATTGTTTTCCTTTATTCTTTATTTTTTGACCATGTTGAGTTTGCCAAGATACGGAAAAAACCAAAGTATCCTTTGACAAATGAGAGAATAAAGAAAATGTGCATTTGCGAGAACAGGAATGAACCTAGAGGACCTTCTGCTACATGAAATAAGTCAGACCCAGAAAGAAAGAAAACCTAAATGATCTCACTTATGTGTGGAATCTAAAAGAAAGGAAAGAGAGAGAGCGAGAGAGAGAGAGAGAGGGGAGAGAGGAGAGAGAAAGAGGAAGAAAGAAAGAGAAAAGGAAGGAAGGAAGGAAGGAAGGAAGGAAGGAAGGAAGGAAGGAAGGAAGGAAGGAAGGAAGGAAGGAAGGAAGGGAGGAAGGAAGAAAGGAAGGAAGAAAGAAACTTGAACTCATAGTAAAAGAGAGTAGAATGGTGGTTACCCTGAGTGGTAGGTAAAAAGGAAGGGGAAATATTAATCAAAGGGTATAAACTTTCACTTATAAGATAAATAAGTTCTGGAGACCTAATGTACAACATGGTGACTATAGTTAATAAAAATATACCATATGCTTGAAATTTGTTGAGAGAATAGATCTCAAGTGTCATCTTCACAGGGATGCACATACACACACCAAATAATGGTAACTATATGAGGTTATGGACATATTAATTAGTTTGATCATTGTGTTTGTTTCACAATGTATACATATATCAAACCATCATGTTGTACACCTAAAATATATATGATTTTTATTTGTCAAAAAATAAAAATTAAAAAAACTCAAAGACTATAAACCTTTTAAGAAGATAATATAAGCAAAAACCTAGGTGACTTTGGGTATGGATGATGACTTTTTAGATACAACACCAATGCACAGTCTGGGAAAGAAATAATCGATAAGCTGGATTTTATTAAAATTAAACACTTCTGCTGTATGAAAACAATGTCATAAGGATGAGAAGACTAGCCACAGGCTGGAGTAAAATATTTCCAAAAGACACATCTGATAAAGGACTGTTACTCAAAATACACAAAGAACTCTCAAAACTCAATGATAAGAAAGCAACTCACTTTAAAAATGGGTCAAAGACATGAACAGACACCTCACCAAAGGGCAGGTAAGCACTTGAAAAGATGCTCCACATCATATGTCACTGGGGAAATGTAAATTAAAACAACAATAAGATACCTTTACTTACCTATTAGAATGGCCAAAATCCAGAACATTGACAATATCAAATGCTCATTAGGACATGGAACAACAGGAACTGTCATTCATTGCTGGTGGGAATGCAAAATGGTAAAGCTACTTTTGGAAGATAGTTTGAGGGTTTCTTATAGAACTAAGCATACTCTTATCATGCCAGCTAACAATATATTCCTTGGTATTTATCCAAAGGTGTTGAAAACTTATGTTCACATAGAAATCTGTAAATGGATGTTTACAGAAGCTTTATTTATAATTGCCAAAACCTGGAAGCAACCAAAATGTCCTTTAGTAGGTGAAGGAATTAATAAACTATGGCATATTCATACAATGGAATGCTATTCAGCACTAAAAGGAAATGAGTTATCAAGCCATGAAAAGACATGGAGGAACCTTAAATGTATATTACTAAGTGAAAGAAGCCAATCTGAAAAGGCTACAAGCTATGTTTCCAACATTCTGAAAAAGGCAAAATTACGAAGACAATAAAAAGATCAGTGGTTATAAGGGGTTAGGGGAAGGAGAGGGATGACTAGGAAAATCACATAGGAGTTTTAAAGAAACCCTGTATGATACTATCATGATGGATATATGTCATTATGCATTTGTCCAAACCCATAAAATGAACAACACCAAGAGTGAACCATAATGTAAACTATGAGCCTTGTGTCATTATGATGAATCAGTGTAGGTTCATCAGTTATAAAGACTTTACCACTCCTGTGAGTGATGTTGGGGCAGCAGGGATTATATAGGAAATCTCTCTAATTTATCCTCAATTTTTCTGTGAACAGAAAACTACTCTAAAAATGTACCCTATGGACTTGAACAATAGTGTGGTGAAGGCCAAGAGAGGGAGACACATGGGTAGGTAGAGGAAGGCAGTGGGGCGGGGGGAGGGAGGTGGATACCTGCAATGTCAACATTAAAAAAATTTTAATAAAGAAATAAAATGAATAAAAATGTCCTTAAAAGGTAGCATAACATTAAGCTTGAATAATCCTCCATAATGTTTATTTACTTACTACTGATATTTAAAATATAGAAGAAAATTAGAAACATAGACTTCTACAGGTATTACTTTTATAAATTACAATCTTCATGGCTAGCATGTTATAATTGTATGTTTCAGATATGTGCAAGTGATGGTAAATTAGAAAAGCTTTGAATCATTGGTTATCTGTTTAACAATTATACACATATAGATTATCCTTAATTCTTTTGTGCCAAAATTGACTATGTGAACCCTATGTTTAGTGTGTAAGCCACACTTTTCAGTAACATTTTCTTCCACTGCAATATTTTTCAATGAACCAGTATTCTTATAATAAACATGGTGTTATTCTAACGAAGCTGGCAGTACAAGTGGTACTTTGTGTTTTCTCATTTCATGCTCTCATTTAGATTTAAGATGTTCTTGGTTTCATTTCGAAGTTGGCATGAATTAGCAGTAAATAGGAATCTGCCGGCTTGTGTTAAATTTGCTTCTCACATACCTTTTGGGAAAGAATGGGAAGAATTTAGAACTGTAATCAGTTTTGATTGAGATTACCTAGATATAAGTCTTCTATATATCTATACATCAAGCCAAATTTCTTAGCAAGTAATCAGAAGGAACCATGTTGATTTCACAACTTATTGGTGGGTGTATAGTTTGATTAAGGAGTCACAGAAAAAGGAGATGGTGGTATTCCCATAGATTAATGATTGTGGATTTTCAGCAGTTATAGATTTCATTTAACCTAGAAAACAATTCCAAAGAATCACTAATCATGCAGTTCTTAGGAATAGGGTTGATTAAAATTATGAATAATGTATAAAATGCAATATATGGCAAGAAAGATGGCATTGGCTTTTACTCATAATCAGGCATACATGATTATTTTCCAGTCCTTCCTTTAGCATTTACTTTTAGGTTCATTTTGCCTCTAGAGAGTTACAGAATAATCCTCCCCCCCCCAATAAAAAAATAAAAGTAAAGATGAATACTCCAAGAGAAGGTACATGTGCTCCTGTTACTTTGCACCATGTAACAGGTTTCCATCAACCTGGCTTGCTGTATCAGTCAGAATAGTCTGGTTTATGCTGCAGAAACAAATAGTCCCCAAATATCAATGGGCTAAAGCTAAACGACCAAAAAATTATATTTATTTTTTGGCTTCGACTCTATGTCCATTTCAGGAGAGGGACAGGGCTGTGAGCTGCTCTGCATATTGTCCATATTCAGACTCAGGCCTGAGGACGATTCCAAGTGGCATGCTGCTGGTCACTGTGGCAGGAGAAATGGCAAGACTGGAAAATTCTGCAATTAAATTAAATGCTGTAGTTTAGAAGTGACACCTGTAATACTTCTGTGCACAACTCTTTGGCAAGAATTATTCTCATGATCCTGCCAGTGGCAAGGTTGCAAATAAGTATAATTGTCTTTTGTGGTCAGAAGGGGAAAGGAACCAGACTTAGAAGAGTGTTAGATATCTCTGGCACATCTGAGGAACACATTAACTGTCAGAGCAAAGATCCAAGCATCCCACCTTAGCAAACATAACATGATTAACCCTAGAGCCACCGATTCTGGGCTTACACTGACCTCATTTCCTCCACTCACTCCAAGCTGGCAGCTGTGGCTTTGCAAACATGGATAATGCTTCTCTGGTCAGACTGAATTGAATATTGGCAGTAGCACAACTTGCAAGCTGCAGCCCTTTTGTATATCAATGCCTAATTTAATTCTTATTGAATGAAATGTGCACTTATTTTATTCTTTTTGGGAAAAAATGACAACATAAAAGCTAGTATGACTATTAAATCAAGATTTTCTACAAGATTGTTATTAATTCTGCCTGTCCTTACACAAGCCTGAAACTGATTTTATTTTGCAGATGCGATTCATTTTTGATACTTTGAGTAGAGAGAGCAGAAAAATTATGCACCATGTATGTTTTCCGGAAAGACTCATGTTAAAGGCAAGAGAAGTATAGGTATCTCTAAAGAATGTAGTAACCTATCGAATGTAGTTCTATTGATTATGAGAGACCAAGAATGCTTTGCTGCCTTATATGTTGCCTAATGGTGACTGTGCATTAAAATTACCTGGCAAGATTTGAAACTACATAAATTCCTGGCCCCTACTTTCAGACATTCCAATTAAGTAGATTTAGGATGAGGTCCAGGCATCAATGTTTTTAATGTCACCAGGTGATTCTAATGAGCGACCAGAAGTGAGAATTGCTGTCCTGGAATGTTGGCATGTTATAGAAGAGAAATGCACTTATTTTGAACTTGTTTTCTCAAACAATTTATTACCCAAATCTAATTTTTTAACATCCTCTAACCTAAGAATAACACCATCCGTTTAGGAAAAGCAGAATCCATATTTGCAATGTTTCTGGTTCACTTCTTATGTGAAAAGCACTGAAATTATTACATAATTCATGGTGTGTTTTGGAATTCTGTCAGCCTCTGTAGGTTCCATATTCTTGTTTATAAGTCAGTTGAGTAGGGAGCATGCCATTCTTATTATCTAACAATATAATGGGGGGAAAATGCTGCAACTAACAATTGATTTACCGTCTCTGAACTTTTGTTTTTAAAACACTGCAATATAACATGACACACATTTTAAAAATCATATTTTGAGTTTGGTAGCTAAGGTTAAAATGATTATTAGAGAGAGCAATGGAAACCTGAATTATGAAGCTATTAATTACAATAACCTATGTGGTAATAAGTTTCTTCTTTTTAAAGAGGAAATTTGCCTCATGTTTTCAAGAATGGTGGTGGCAGTTGTGTCAGATTCCAAGTGACTAAGTCTGAACCTCATTCTGATGTCCATAGTGCTCTGTAAGATAAAAACACACAAACATGAAAGACTGTCAAACGAGTCTTACACCAACGTATCTCTTTGGCTTCAAAATATTACTCGGTTTATGTAGAGGAACAATTAAGAGAAGTAAATAGTAATTAAACCACACAATTCTGATACCATCAAATACAAACAAATGTGGTTGTAGGTAAGGAGAGGCTTTATTCAAAAGGATTGTTTCAAGAGGGACTATTGCAATAGGGAGAATGTTCCAACCACGACATCTGTATTTCCATAGTCAGGCAGAAAACGTCTTTTCTTTTATAAGGGGAGGTGAACAAGGCTAGAAATAAAAAACAGACGTGGGAAAGCAGGATGAAAGGTAGCTTTGATCAAATCATAATACCCAGTTGATAGGGAATGTGTTTCTCTAAGGTCTGCCAGTGCTCTGGAGGGACCCGTAGAGAATGGTCCTATACTGGTTCAGGCTGAAGATGTTCAGAGGCCTGGGAGAGGGAGAGAAGCTTTAGCTGGGTTGGATAAGCCAAGGTAATTGCTATTATATCCAGGTTGGTCAGTAGGTACAAACAGTTCATCTAATCATTTATGTGACAAGGAAAGGGAATTTGGAGGGTCTCTGTGTCTGTGTGGCCTTGTCATAGAGAGATTTATTTAACCATCACTATTTTCTAGGATTGCAGGTCTTGGGTAAAGTTCAACATTGTCAATTGAAGGCTGTGGAATACATATTTAAGAAAAGGCACTCAATCTTTAATAATGCTATTTGATTAAACATTGAGGCAAAGAAAGATGCTCTGTACAGTCCTAAACTGATATGTATTTTGTATTCTGAAATATAGAGATTGAGTGAGCGAGACAGGAATGAACAGGACCCTAAGGTTGAACTCTGTACAAAAGCCTGATTATAGAGGAATTCACCCCCCAAGTGAACTCTGATTCTCTTGATTTTAAACATTATGTCAGGCTCTGTTCTTTTCCTTCAGACCATGCTGTGAGATCATGCTGGGGAACTTCTCTCTGCAGTCTAAGAGACATTTATAGTAGGATTTGAAATTATTGAATTCATATACTAATAAGCTTATTATATCCAGAACCTACAGATTGTATTTTTTGTCAGTGTATTTTTTTGAACAGTTTAAATTAAAAATGAAATGAAAATGTGACTTTAAGGACTTTAAGAAATCGTTTTTAAGGAGAGTAAAATATGATACTAGAATATCTTAGCTAGCATCGAACCATAGAATTTAGAATTTTGAGAAAACTTAAAGGTCATGGAATCCAACCTCCCACACAGTGCAGGAATTCCCTTGTAAAAGATTCTTAGTAACCAGTCATCCAAGCACTGTTTGAATATCTTTAGTGTTGGCAATCTCACTCCAGGGGCCATGTCATTTTTGAATAGCCCTAATTGTTCAAAATTTTCTCATGCTGGACTGAGATATAGCTACCTAGAAAAATAGGAGTACTATATTTGCATCACTGCTTTAAAAACCTACAAGCAAGTAAATGCAAAATATCAAATAATCTTCAAATTGAATGCCTCCAGGGGGCAGAATTAATCCTGGTCTCACTCATTCATTATTCAGTGACTCTTAATACTGCTTCTCTCATAAAACATAATTTTTGCAAGCAAAAAAAATTTTAGGGAGGAAGAATGCTTGTTTCAATGAAAGAGTATGGACTGTCAAAAATAGCATATGTTTTTGGCTTTTTATTGCCTTTGAGCTACTGTACAAGTCTAAGTAAATTCTGTCTTGTTCCAGGAAGTTTCCATTGACTTCCCTCCCAATTGTAGAAAAAAGCAGTTTTGTCTTCATTTGCAATTCAATTCATTTACTCCATAGAAATTTCTTTTTTTATTTTTTCCTTTGAACCAGTTGTAACATCTGTGTGATTTTGTCATTTAACGAGTAAAAATAAAAATTTTAGTCTGTGTTCATTTTCATTTTTGCATCTGTATTAGTCATCATGTTGTCTTTTCCTGAAAATTATCTTTAAGAAGTTTGGGAGGTCTTCCGACAAGATGGCCCATGGATTCACCTACCAGAGCCAGGTAAAATTTCTCACCAGGGAAGGGCAGCTAATTTAAATCCAGACTCTTCCTTTTCTTGTCTCCCAAAGGTGAGTTCTTAGTGGCAGTAGAAACTTATTGATTCTGTTTCATTTGTTTTTATTTTCTATTCTGTTAATTTTGTTTGGTTCCTTTTTGGCCAGTAAGTTATCCTCCATTACTGGCAGGAGAGGTTGAGAATTTCGTTCTATGATCTGACCATTTAGTGAGATTATTCCCCGTCTCTGGCAACACTGGTTGTTCATTTGGCTTCAAATTCTTGTCATATGATGAGCTCTGTAAATACGTGAATGGTTTATAGAAATCTTATTTCTGTTGAGTGCAAGGTGACAGAGAATCTGGCTTGTAAGACTTTTCTGTCAGTCTTATTTGTCTAGTTTGAGCTCAATTATAAATCTCATGCCCACCAGAGAGTGGATATCTGGACTGGTTTTGTATTTCTGTTTATGGTCGAACTACGGCTGAAAGTTTAGAGTTGAAGTCATAAACTTTCCCTATGTATCTGTAAGTTTATGTTACTAACTCTAAAAGGCCTTTACATTTCATTGTGTAAATGTGTACTAGGGCCCCTTTTCTCCACATCCTCGCCAGCACTTGTCATGTGTTGATTTGTTGATGGAGCCATTCTGGCAGGTGTGAGGTGATACCTCATTGTGGTTTTAATTTGCATCTGTCTGATGATTAGTGATGTTGAGCATTTCTTCATGTCTCTTGGCCATCTATGTGTCCTCTTTGGAGAAGTGCCTATTCATGTCATTTGCCCATTTTTTAATTGGATTGTTTGTCTTCCTTTTGTTGAGTTGTATGAGTTTTTATATATTTTGGAAATTAACCCCTTCTCAGATGTATCATTGGTTAATGTATTCACCCATACAGTGGGTTCCCTTTGCATTTTGAGGATGGTTGCTTTTGCTGTGCAAAAGCTTTTTAGTTTAATGTAGTTCCATTTGTTTATTTTTTTCTTCATTTCTCTTGCCCTAGAAGATGTATCTGTGAAAATTCTGCTACATGAAATGTCTGACATTTTGCTGCCTATGTTGTCTTCTAAGATTTTTATGGTTTCATGACTTAAATCTTTTATCCACTTTGAGGTTTTTCCTGTGTATGGTATGAGTTGGAGGTCTAGTTTCATTTTTTTATGCAGGTACCTCTCCAATTTTCCCTGCACCATTTATTGAAGAGACTGTCTTTACTCCATTGTATGCTTTTGCCTCCTTTGTCAAATATTGACCATAATGACATGGGTCAATTTCTAGGTTCTCTGTTCTATTCCATTGATCTGTGTGTCTCTTCTTGTTCCAGTACCAGGCTGTTTTGATTACAGTGGCTTTGTAGTATAACTTGATATCCAGTGTTGTGAACCCTCCAACTTTGTTCTTCTTTCTCAAGAATGCTGTGGCTATTCGAGGTCTTTTTAGGTTCCATACAAATTTTTGAGTTGTTTTATATCTGTGAAATATGCAGTTGATATTTTAGTAGGGATTGCACTGAATCTGTAGATTGGTTTGGGTAGTATGGACATTTTAATGATGTTAATTTTTCCAATTAGTGTGTGCTTCCATTTGTTTATATCTTCCTCTATTTCCTTATTCAGTGTCCTATAGTTTTCCAAGTACAGGTCTTTTACCTCCTTGGTTAAGTTTATTCCTAGGTATATTGTTGTTGTTGCAATGGTAAAAGATAATAGTTTTAATCTAAAACTTTGATCATTTAAAGTAAAAAGTGAAAACTGTATTTTATTATTTATACATAATACATTAAATTAGATTAAGTTAATTTAATTTAGTAGCATTCCTCAAAACCAAATGGATTTTAAATGATAATTTAAGAATTATCATTTAGGAATGATAATTCTTAAAACTTTTATGTATTTTAGAACTTTTTGGTGGGCAGAAAAATTCAATATGGAGATCGTGTATCATAGAAATGTATACTTCAAACATATATAATCCCTTTAACCAGTGTCATCCCAATAAATTTAATAAAAAAATAAAATATAAGAAAAATATTTTGTACTTCCGTGCTAGTGATCTAAATGATTCAGGAAATGCAATATTTAGTGGAATCTATATTTAAAATTTGATTAATAAACTAAAAATGTAAACAAATAGGTAATTGAAGATATCAAAATGTCATTCAGAAGTAGGAGTATTGGTCATTCCAGAAAATAATCATAGAGAAAAATATATAAGATCAATCAAATTTTTATAAAATATTTTTCAATTATTTAAATTATCCTATACCTAGGGATTTGATTAATACTAAGACATAGAAATGTATAACCTTTACATTTGAAAAGTGCTGAATTATGGCTTATGGAAAATACTACTTAAATAAACTCTTGGTGAAGCAAAGCTGAATTTATTTCTTATTGAGGTAATGGAGATCATTAACCTTGACAGTCTTATTTTTGAGGGGGAAGGGCAAAAACTGTCTTATATTCTTCCCCTGTTTCATAAACCATGCAAGGAATAATATCACAGAATCCTAGGCTACTCATATTAGAAAGTATTTTTGAGATTATTTTGACCAATGTCCTCCTTTATAAACATGCTTTTAAATTTTATAATGGCTCACGAAATAAACATGCAATGTTTGATCTGGCTCTTATTATTAATAACAAAGCATACATTATTCTTTTATAATTCAAACAAGCTGAATGAATGATAAAGGGTATAAGATATAATTTTTATAAATTATTTGGTAAAAAATAGGTATTTCACACCTGTAACATTTTAATAAACCTCTCCCAAATTCTTGTTCAGAGTTCTTCTAATGTGATTTATCTGCCAGTTGGTATATGGAGTCCATTAAAAAAGAATTTTTAAAAAATGTAAAGTTCTGACTCTCATAAATGTAAAAATAACATGGTACGAAGTTTTATTTATCTCACTAATCAATGAGGAAACCAGTAAGATGCTATAGCTGGTTAAAAGGAAAATCAATAAAACAAAACAGAAAAAAACCCCACCAGATAAAGCCAATTAGGAATTCTGAAATGAATTTACAAATAGATGCCAAACTGCTTGTTATATACAGGGCAGTAATCAATTGCATCCCCACAAGACACTAATCATTTACATTTCTATAGACAAGAATCAATTGCATTATAATCAGTTATCTACAATTTACGGAGTTGTAAAATAACTCAAAAGATAACAAAAAACAGATATTACCCAGAAGAGTGCTCTAAACAGCATACTCAGTACCTTTTTGCCCATTTCCAGGACTCTCACTATTTTTCCTTATAATGCTATTAAGGATGAACACAGGGTTTCCACTTTGTCGGAGTCTCCATCAGTCCATATTAAATGTCACCTGTTTGACTTATCTGTTTGAACCTTCTAGGCATTTTAATATAAAGTTTGATATTTCTACTCAAGCTGAGGATAACAGAAAATCAATTTTCTAATTTTAAAAGGTCATGTTTTTTGTTTTTTTTTTTAATTTTTAAATTTTATTTTTGTTTAAAATATTACAGATGTCCCTTTTTCTCCCAAGTGACCTGTTCCACCCTGTCCCATCCCTCTCCCCAGTCCCTCTCCCCACCATGGTCCCTGTCCTTGGGTTGTGCATATATGCATATAAATTCTTTGGTTACTCTCTCCCCTCCACCCACCCGCCCTCCTTCATCCCTCTGACATTCGTCAGTCTCATCTATGCTTCCATGTCATTGAATCTATTCTGTTCATCAGTTTATTAAGTTCTTTAGATTCCACATATAATCGACATCATGTGATGTTTGTCTTTCTCTGCCTGGCTTATTTCACTTAACATAATTTTCTCCAGGTCCCTCCATACTGTCCCAAAGGGTACGAGATTCTTCTTCTTTACAGCTGAGTAGTAGTCCATGGTGTAAATGATCATGTTTTTTTTTTTAAATTTTAACATTACGTTCAATAAAGTCTAAGACAGGAATACCTTATTCTTTAAGGTCTACTAACCTGGAATTTCCTAATTCGTGGCTGCTGAGACAAAGGTCTTTAAAATATCTCTGAGGGCAAATGTTCCCAGCATAAATTTGATATTCCACATGATATTTTTTTCCATTTCATGTGAGAAGGGTAAATGTTGGCCTAGTGGATCCTGCTTCAACAATGTGAAAATAAATATGAACTACATGTCTTTTGGGAAATTATATATGGATATATCTATAGATATAGATATAATAGGTGAAAATCACTTTAGGAAATCTGACTTTTCTATAGAATCATAGCTACAAAGAACTCAACATTTTCAATTAGATCGAAACAAAAATAAATGACAAATAGATTTCATATCAAATTTAATTTGTCACTTTATAATTTCCCCAATTTCTTCCTACTCTTTGAACTCTGGATTTTTTATTTCTAAAGTTTGTGAATGAAACCTGGGAGTGATACTCAGTACTGAGTTACAACATGAAAATGAAAATGTGAGAAGGTTTAGAATCTGAATAAAGTGATACACAACCCTTGACTAATGATCGGACCATTTCTAAGTCCTTCAAGAACTGAAGTATTTTTTAAATTTTGTTATATTTTCTTTCACATTGCTTCTCTTTCTTTAGATCTCAGTTTTCAAAATTTTAGCACTGTATCACTCTGTGAAGCAAAATTTCTTTTGAAATCTTTTTAAAAATTAGAAAGTCTTGCCTGGCCAGACATGGCTCAGCTGTTGAGCATCAACTTAGGATCCAGGCGATGGGGTTGATTACTGGTCAGGGCACATGCCCAGTTGCGGGCTGGATCCCCAGCAGGGGGCGTGCAGGAGGCAGCCGATCAATGACTCTCTCATCATTGATGTTTCTCTCTCTCTCCCTCTCCTTTCCTCTCTCTGAAATCAATAAAGATATATTTAAAATAATAATAATAATAATTAGAAAGTCTTTTGATATAACTTTTTAGAAAAAATCTTATTTTCTTTGTGTAATTAATAGAGGATCAGCCTGCAGAGCACAGCCAAAAGATTTAAGTTGTGTTAAAAATCTCTCTGACATATAACTGGCATACAAAACAGGGTCATTGGAGCAATGTTCCTTTGGTAAGAGAATCTCTTGGAAAATGTGTTTAAAATATGTGAGGTTAGAGAAAGAATTCTAGTGATCATTCACAGTTCTATCAAATTTAGACAAGGTTTTAAATTTGTGTGATTTTAATTATTTTACAAGTGTTTATTATAGCTCATTAATGAATAAAAGTTATATTAATGATAAGTAGGATAGGTTGATTGGTAATGTTTAATTTGAAGGATACTACTTCAAAATACTTATAAGAATTTAAATAATTTATTATGCAATATTTAGGGCATATTTAAATACACGTGTAATCATCACCCAGCTTAAATAATAAAATATTGCTAAAGCAGTAAAATTCCCTACTCTGTGTTCCTTCCCTACTCATCTCTCCTCTTCCCCCAAGGTAGCTATCTTTCTGAAATTGGTGTTCATCATTCCATGCATTTTTATTATTTTTTAATTATAGGTGTGTATTGCTAAATAAATGTATTGTTTTGCAATTTTGAACTTTGTATAAATGGTATCATAAAATAGGTATTCTGCAACATACTTCTGTTTGGCTCTTTGTACTTGTGGAATTTGTTCAAGTTGATATGTGTAGCTCTAGTTTATTCATTATCAGTGTTAGGTGATATTCCTTTGTTTAGTGTACATTTATCAAATGATCACCTGATACATTGAAATAAAGTGGTGAGAGCCCTGGCTGTTGGCTCAGTTGGCTGGAGCATCATCCTGTACACCAAAAGGTTGCAGGTTCGATTCCCAGTCCCTGCACTTACCCAGGTTGCAGGTTCGATCCCCGATCAGGACACATATGGGAGGCAGCCAATCAATGTTTCTCTCTCACATTGATATTTCTCTCTCTCTCTCTCTCTCTCTCTCTCTCTCTCTCTCTCACCCCCTTTCATTCTCTCTAAAAATCAATGGCAGCATATCCTCTAGTACGGATTGGAAAAAAAAGAAATAATGTGGTGAGAAACCCAAGCTGAACAATATTCTAATCATTTTAATTATTTTCAGGACTATTAAAATAAGTTTATTATGAATCAATTAGCAAAAAAAAAGAGAGAAATATTCCTATTTAATATGAGCATAAATCAGCTTTTCTATTGCCTTTGCACTAGTAACTTAAAAATAAGTGAATAATGTACTGAGTCAATGGTAAGGTGTTGTTTATCTCAATTCTACTTAATTTAGAGGTAATACATCCAGTAGGAAAATTAAGAATATCAGCATTGAGTAGTGATGTGAGGCAGATGACTTGCAAAATAGGTTGGAACTAACGATGTTCTGGTCTCCATCATGTGAAGTGACTTGCTCTGATGTACCTAAGGACCCTGTCTAGTGAGTTGTATCACCTTAATGGGCCACACACTGGTGAAAAACAGAAAAGCAAGTTAATCAAAATGCTGTCTCACAAAAGCTAAGCTGATAGCCAGTTAGGGCCCCAGCCCAGGAAAAATGGTCTGGCCATTTGGTCTTTACCTCGCCTTAGCTTCACAAGTAGAGAAACAAAATGTTTGAGGAGAGTGTCTGCAGCTGATCACTTCTGATTGGCATGTCATGTGCGGTTTTGTTATAATAAGGAGGGAAATAAGCATGGAGAAGAATGCACATTAAATTGCCAAAGTGAGCACAGCACAGAGAGAACATTTACTCTTTTCACCTCCCACCATGTTCCATTGTGAATGGAAGTAAGAATGGGGTTGTGGAGATGGGGGTTTCGGAGCTGTCACAGATCCCAGGCATGGATATTCATGGATGCTATTCATTACACAAACACCCTTTCGAGTTTTGTTCATAACATTTACTGATGTTTCTAGGCTAACATAACAATAGATATTTCTGTTGTATTGTAATCTAACTAGAACTTGGCTTTCCTTTTTTTTTCAGACTTGAGTTTTATGTGGTAGTGATTATGATGCTGTCATGGAAAGGAAACCAGAACTAACAACAGTTAACAAATACAGCTCTTTTATTACCTATTTCCCAAACAATCTCCATTTTATTTACCATTTGACAAAGGCAATATTATTTTATAAAATAGCAAAAAATCTTTATGAAGGGTGTATTTTTCGTAGTATATTTACATTAAGGCTTTTAGGTTAAAATGTGACTTATTTTTATTAGCATTATTGTTTTGAATTATACAGAAAAAGGTGCTGTCTGAATTTTCCTATTCTGGTGTTTTCTGGGTTAAAAAACATGATATAAAGTACTCTATTGTTTTACTGTATCATTGGCACTATGCTAATAAAGTTATATTATGAAGATTTAATTGTTTTGCCTATAGATATCTTTAACTTTGCATTTGCATAAGGAGCATATTATTACAAGTCCTAATATTTCTCAGAGGGTAAGGCAAAACTATATTCAAATGAGAATATATGTTGAAAATTCCACATCTAGAAGCTTGAGGTGAATAAATGATTTGGTGAGATGGAGAACAGAATTGTTAATAATGACATAAGTTATTAATGCTAAGATATTTGGGGATTTCAGGCACAGCATCACTGTCTACATGAAGAACCTTATATTTGCAAGTTGAACATTTCCATCTGAATTTGAAAGGCTAGGCTAGAAAATAGCTAGTTGGTACTATTGGACCAAAGCACTTACCTTTCTTTTTTCTTTTCCTGAATATATTTGTTTCACTTGTTTCCTCTCCCCAACATATTTCAAGTTATTAACCAGATTGCCTAAGGGAGAAACCATCTCCTGAAAAATTATAATAACTTCTTTAGAGGTTTTTCATACTTGGCTTCAGTTTCGTCTACCTTTCTTAATAGACTCACCCTCTTTGTTCACCTTTCTAAAGGAGGAATTATAAGAAAGCTTTCCTACAGGGATTTTACAATATCTGGTGAGGTCTGACTCCTTTTTTCTTAGGCTAGACATTTTCTCACTGAAAGAAGTCTTTTATCAGCATCTATTATGATCCTTTTTCACTGCTATAAATCCCCTATATTTTCTTAAATAGGACAGATTATATGAGGAATCCCTTTCCAATGCCTTAGTACTTGAATTTAGTTGTGAGTCTTTTTATTCCTAATCTCTATAAAAACTCTGATAGTTGCTTGAAAAGAACTTTCCTTTTTTGTTTGCTTTGTTCCGTTGTTAAGCTTTAATGGTGAGTGATGAGGAAAGGTGAATAAAAGAAAATCTTGGAAGGCCATGAAATTCTCATTCAGTTTGGAACAAATATGTCAGCTTAAATATCTCTGCCACTTAACATATTTAAGTTCTCTGGTGTGTGTGAATGCTTGTCAACAGTCTTGAATTGAGTGTGACTTGAAACTCTCAGGCATTTTTAGAGTATATTTTGTTTCTGATCATACACTGTTAAAGAGTATGTTGGATTCCAGAGCTGTTTATTACCACTTTGTTTCTCAATAAAATATAAGTATCTATAATTTTCATCTAATATTAAGTGGATATTCAAGGGGATAACAGGTAATTTTCAATATAGAACAATTTATTGTACTTAATATCTTAAATTTATTTTGGAAAGTGATTCATTATATATAAATTTCTCAAATACTCAAAGCACTAAGGAAAAGTATAGAGAATAACTTTCTAATACTGATTTGAAGTCCTGTAATACACGATGGACTCACTTTTTCTACTGGGTAAACTTTCTTTTTGTACTTACTATACAATGACCTTGCTAAACCAGTTGTTTTTTCATTAGCTTAATCATTCTGAACAGCACCTTTACTTGACATTATATTTGGTACCAAAACATGTTAAAATCGTGACTGAATAATTGGTAAATCATTTGGTACTTTATACATATGTATTTTAGTTATTTTACTTTTATTTTTTAATTTTTTTTATTGATTGATTTTAGAGAGAAGAAGGGAGAGATTGATTTGAGAGAGAGAGAGAGAGAGACATCAGTTTGTTGTTTCACTTATTTATGTATGCATTGGTTGATTCTTGTATGTGCCCAGACTGGAGATGGAACCCACAACCTTTGCATATGGGGACAGTGCTCTAACCAACTGAGCTACCTAGCCAGGGCACACTTTAATTATTTTATAATGAAATCCTTCATAGGAGATGTTTGAGTTAAAAATTTCTACTTTCAGTGTAAGTTCAAACATTCTAGTCCATCCATCAAGTAACAAATAGTCATTGTAACCTCATGGAAAGCACTGTGGTAGGTCTTTTATGAATGGATGTTAGTAGTTTCTTTTGTAATTAATACATCTGAAAAAAAGTAAAGGTGTTTTTACTCATAGTGGACAGCACTCATTTGCGAAATACAGAATCACTTTTCTGCAAATAGTATTTATTAAGGGAGTTGTATTTGTCTAAGTTGAGTACCTTTAGGTAGCATCTGTAAATAACCAATTCAAAATGCTTAACTAAAATTCATTATCATAGTAGGTAATTGGGTTATTCTGTGGAATCCAATGTTAGCAAAGAGAGGTGGGATTCATAAAGGAGACAGGGTAGAATAAGGATGCTGTCCAGGACTAAGGCAGAACTCTCAATCTGGTCTGGGCGCCATTTGCTCTCTTGATTTCATTCATTCGTTTATGCATGTTTTTATTGAACAAATATGTATTGATTACCATGTGCCTGTACTAGACACTGGATCTACTTCATGGACCAAGAAAAATTTGATTTCTTAAAAAACATAATATGTAATTCACATACTTTACAATTCACCCATGTAAAGCCTGTATTTCAATCATTTTTAGTATATGCACAGAATTGTGCAACTGTAGGTAAGCAGAATTTGATACCCCAAAATATGTCTTTTGGGATATTGATCATTTTGTACTGGTTATTTTTAAGAAATGAAAGACTCAGGAAAGTCTTTGAGCTTCCCTCAATTGCCTAAAAGTATTTAGATACAGTCCCTTATCCATGAAGAGAGCTATCATAGATAACTATAGTTTAATATGAACTAGTGGGTGACAACCAAGGAGGAATCTAGCAAAGACCATTTGATCAAAGTCCTGTCTGTGTCCCATTGTTAAAGATGATGCTGCAAACATTTGTTTACCAAACCATTTGCTTTTCCATCTCCTTGTGAATTGTCTTCCTGCCTTTCAAAGACCCAAACCTCGATCATCCCCCCTTTCACTTTAACTCAAGATGGCATATAAGCCTTAACTTTCTGGATCCGTCCTCAGCTCTAACATTCTTACGGAACCCTGTATGTACATATGTGATAAATTTGGTTGTTTTTCTTGTTAATCTGAGTCGAAGGAAGAGTATTCTTCCTTCCCCATACAACTATCACCACAAACAATTTGAGAACATTTTCTTTACCCAGAAAAGAAACCCTGTGCCATTAGCAGTCCCTCTCTATTTTCCCTCCCTTCAACCCCTGACACCCAATAATTTGCTTTTGTAACTATGGATATTCTAGATAATTCATATAAATGGAATCATACCTGGTCTTTTGTGATTGGCTTCTTCCCCTTAGGATAATATATACAAGGCCCTTCATTCCTATTTGTTGTAGAATATTTAATTGTATGGATATAGCACATTTTACTTACCTTGTCATCAGCTAATGGACATCTAGGTTATTTCCACTTTTTTGTTTTGTTTTGGCTTTTATGAATATGAAAATCATGTGAAAGCTTTAGTGTGGAGATGTGTTTTCATTTATTTTCATTATAAACCTAGAAGTAAAATTCTGGTTCATATTGTAGTTTTATGTTTAACCTTTTAAGGAACTGCCAGACTTTTCCAAAGAAGCTCTAGTATTTTTCATTTCCGCTGGCATTATATGAATGTGTCAGTTTCTCCAGCTCCTTGCCAACACTTGTTGGTCTTTTTTATTACAGCCATCCTAGTGGATATAAAATGGTATGCCGTTATGGTTGTAATGCACATTTCTCTAAGGAATAATAATGTTGAACAACTTTTTATGTTCTTATTGGCCCATTTGTATATCGTCTCAGGAGAAGTGTCAATTTATATGCTCTGGCCATTTTTAAATTGGGTTATTTGTGTTCTTATTGAATTATCAGTGTCTTGTGTATATGATTTAAAAATATTTCTCATTCTGTAGGTTGTCTTTTCACTATCTGGGTGATGATGAATGGTCTTGGAAGCACAAGAGTTTTTTATTTTGGTGAAGTCCAATGTATGTATTTTTTTGTTTCTTGTGCTTTTAGTTTATAGCTAAGAAGACTTGTCTAACTCCAGATAGAGGAATGAATAATCTAATTTCAGGATATCTGGGATTTTCTTACCTTTAAATTTGAAGATTTATAAATGGTAATTAGTAAGAGTTAGAAACTCTTCAAATGACTGTTAATGAGTAATTCTGGGTTGATAAGGGGAAACAGAGTTTTCCTTGAATATCAGCTATCCTCCATGTTTTACCTTTAGCAACAATGGGTCACTTGTGTGATTTCAGGAAGGAGTCTTACTGGAATGCAGGCAGGCCTGGTGTAAATGTTATTAGGGAAATTGGGGTGTCCTCTTCCCCACTGGTTGCTGGGGGTGGGGTCCTTATGACATCTTTAGAAAAATAATTTTCTGAGACTTACATGGGAGGATGAGTGATTTTTATTTGTGTGAATTACGTCTCTGGGTTTCCAAAGGCCCATTTCCCTTAGTCCAGTTATAGAAGAAGTGTAGTTGGGGTTTCAGTAGAGCTAGAAACAAAGCCAGTGTCCAGCGATTCCATTCCTGTTGGAAACAGGTCCCATTCAGCATCAGGCTAGTTGCAGTCCATTAGTCCATCGTGTGGGGCCACATGGCCCTGGGCCACGTGGACAAGTGCCAGGAAGCAGAAGAGAGAGAGCCCTGCAAACCAGGGGTCAAGTGCAACCAAACAAGAAAGTGAATTCCTTAATTCAGGGGATTAAATATCCCAAAGTTCATGCCTTTGCAGTGGCCACTCCTATTCAGGCCCATAACCTGTTCCCAGGTGTGACAGACAACAAGCACCTTCCCTAGTCCCTCCAGCTTCACCGAGCATGTGTCTATCTTCCCTTTGCTGGACCCCTGGGGAGTGAAAAGCGTTAGCTTCCTGGTGAAGCTATCCAAATGACATGTCTATAATATTTCGCCTTCCCTTTGCTCCTTTCCTGTTATTAATAACTAGGTTAATTACAGCGGCATCACAAAGACCTTGGAGTGGGCAGTCACTGGTAAGGTACCGAGCCTTTGTGGGTGCTTTCTCATTTATAGACTGAGAATAATAGCTCTTCTGCAGAGACATTTTAATGACTTTGTTTCTGGAACAAAGTGTAACTGCTGAACCTATGTTAGTTTTCCTCCCTTCCTACTTCCAGAAAAGATTTTCTGTGATTTACATATAAATGACCAAGTATAATAGGGCCATTAAATTAAGGATAAAACAAGAGACATCTAATGGAAAGAGAAGATAGTTTTTCTACAAAATCTAGGCTAAAACTGGTCACTCTAGCTGCATTAAAATTTAACTATTAGCTTTTTGGCAAACATGGGAAAAAGGGAAAAAAAATCAATTCAACAACTCTTGGTATATAAAGATTAAAAGACATACTAGTTTGTTAAGAGAAATAAATTTTTTTCTTAACATTAAGTTTGTGTATTTAAAATGAATAATAAGAAAAAGAGAATGACCTACTTTATAATGTTTAAAAAGCATCAAATGATAGATGCTTTTTTATTAGGTCCATAAAATTCTTCTAGCCTCTTTGCACTGCCGAATTTCAAAATTTTAGGTACCTTTTACGTTAGCACCCTGGCGGCTTCCAACTAGTTACCAAAATCTGTATTAGATTTCTATTGCTGCTGTAACTAAATGCCTCAGACTTTGTGTCCTAAAGCAACACAAGTTTATAATCTTATAGTTTTGGAGAGCCAAAGTCCAAAATGAGCCCAACTGGACTAAAAACCAAGGTATGGGAAGGCTGAGTTCCTTCTGAAAGCTCTAGGGGGAATCTGTTTCCTTGTCTGTGACGGTTTTTGGAGTTTGCCTGCATTCATTGGCTGGTGATGGCCTTCCTCCACCTTCAAAACCTTCGATATCAGTCTGGCCTTTATCACTCCGCTTTCCTTCCTGCTTCTCTTTTGCCTTCCTCTGCTCCTTTTATGGACTCTTGTGATTACATTGGGCCCACCTTCATAATCCAGGTAATCTCATTATTATTATTATTATTATTATTATTAACACTCTCCCAAGGATATGTTTATTGATTTTTAGAGATAGAGGAAGGGAGAGAGAGAGAAACATTGATTGATTGCCTCCCATACATGCCCAGACCAGGGATTGAACCCACTACCTAGGTATGTGCCCTCACTGGGAATTGGACCTGCTGCCTTTGGGTGCTCCAGACAACTGAGCTACCTGGCCAGGGCAGGATAGTTTTCTTATTTTAAATTCAATTTATTGCTAATTTTAATTTCACCTGCTACCTTAATTCTCCTTTGTCATGTAAAGTAATATTCATAGATTTTAAGAATTCAGATCTGGGACCCTCTTTTTCTGGGGTGGGGAAGAGTACATTATTCTGCCTACCATAATCCTTAATAAAATCCATCAGTATCATACTCAGTTCCGGTTGTGTAAGGTATTTCTATAAGGAGCTTCATTAGTATAATCAAACTATATAGCTTTTTTGTATTTTACTTGATCTAAGAATTAAGAGATTTAAGAGAAATGGATATTTACCCTGGCCTCCATTTTCACTTTTAAATATTGGTTGTCTCAATTTGTCTTCTCTTCAGAGTTATATATCTGATTATTTCATGAGACAAGATTGAGAGTTTTAATTTAGAAGCATTTAAACAACCAATTTTACCTCATGTATCTAATGTTAATGTCTTTGCGCTCTCCTCTTTTTCTCATGAATGGAAATCAGTAGTATTTTAATGAAAAAGAGTAAACAAATACTAACTTATTGAAAGGATATTGACTTTATGTATCACATAATAACTATGCCAGGTCCCTTTTACAATACAAAGAATACGTTGCTGCAGTGCCAATAAGCATGTAAATACATTTGCTAATCAACAGATGCCAAGAATTATCCATTTATCCACTCCTCATCTATTGAGCATCTAATACTGGAGATGCAGTAGTGAGCCATAGATTTTTAAAATATTTTTATTGACACACAAAAATCTATTTTCAACTTAAAATGATACAAAAATTCTTCTCCCCATTTTATTTATTTTATTTTTTTAAAAAATATGTTTTTATTCATTTTAGAGAGAGAGGAAGGGAGAGGGAGAGAGAGAGATAGAAACATCAATGATGAGAGAGTCATTGATCGGCTGCCTCCTGCATGCCCCCCACTGGGGATCAAGCCCACAACCCAGGCATGTACTCTGACCAGGAATCAAACCCTTGACTTCTTAGTGCATGGGGCGATGCTCAACCAACTGAGCCACACCAGGCCGATTCTACTCCCCATTAAAAAATATATTCTCTCCATTTTAACAAATTTATTATAAAATACCTCAGACATGTCACAGGTTAAAAATGATGATGATAATAACCCTGGCAACAAACCCTTAAATATCATATAGTACATGCCAGGCTCCTTTTATTGCTGTGAAAACTGAGGCAAAGAGAAACTTATCTAAGGTCATACATCTCATAAGTGGTGCAGTTTGAATGCATTAATCTGGTAGTATTGCTCCTGATTTTGTGCTGGTAAACTCTAATTAAACTGCTTGTTTTGGTGATATGATGAATATTCAGTCAGCTTACAGATTTGTTTTAGCAAAATTACTTTTATTGCTAAAGAATGTATAATACTGACATCTTAAAATACATTCTATAAATGCTAGATAAAACATTATTTTTTCTATATTAATTCATATAACCTGTATTTAATACTTCACTTATTATTTTCTGTTAAAAATCACCCTCAGGTGTCTGTGGGTATTAAACTTGTTAAGTACTTATATGTCCAAATATTATTTTGGTCTCATGAATGATAGATACTTTGGATAGAATTCTGGGTACAAAATCATTGATGCTTGCAAGATTCTTCAGGGCTTCCTGAGTCTTCTAGAGTCCAAGATTAATAATGAGATATCTGACTCTTGTTTCTTCACAGAGACATATTTTTTCTTTTTTTTAAATTTAAAATTTTTAATTTTATCTTTAGTATTAAGATGTCCCCCTTTTCCCCCCACTGATCCCCTCCCCCCTGCACTCACCCCCCTTCCCCCAGGCCTTCCCCAGACCAGTGTCTATGCATATAAACATATAAGTTCTTTGGTTAACCTCTCTCCACCCACACCCCCGTCCCCACCTTCCCTCTGAGATCCCTCAGTCTGTTCCATGCTTCCGTGTCTCTGGATCTATTTTGTTCATCGGTTTATTTTGTTCATTAGATTCCACATATGAGTGAGATCATGTGGTCCTTGCCTTTCTCTGCCTGGCTTATTTCCCTTAGCATAACACTATCCAGGACCCTCCACGCTGTCCCACAGGATACAAGAGCCTTTCTTCACAGATACTTTTATTTTTGTCTCTTAGTTCTTTTAAAAAGTTCATTAATATCCTTCATATTTCCCTGATAAATTTTTTTCTCTTGAAGTTTTTAATTTATCCATAGCGTTTTTCTTTATTGTCCATCAAGTTAATTATTTGTCAGCAAGGTTTTTTCTTTGAGGAATTTTTAATATTATTTATGAAATTATTTTCTGTCCTGTGTTGCCTCTATTGTTGGTTTCAATAAATAACTATTGCATAGGTGCTGAACCTCCTTGTTTATTTTCCATGTCTTTTTAATTAACTTTTCCTTTTATGTCTGTTGCTTTTTCTTTTTTTTCTTGAAGTTATCAAAACTTTCATAAAAATTATCAATCATATCACCTGATTATCTTTGTCCAATTTGTTATCCAGTCTTCCCATTAATTTTTTTGTTTTGTTACTTTTTCTCAAGGAAAGGGGTAATGAAGATGAGCTAAGATTCAAGTAAATAGTACCTGCTGGTTATAAACTAGAGGTAAAGAGACATGAAAAACTTAAAAGCTCTGTTGGACCCTAAGTCTGCGAACATCTGCTTTCAAATACCGATGGTTTAGTGGTAAAGGTTTATGTTCCTGGCTCTATGAGTTAACTTATACAACTTGCTACTATACAAAATCAATAACACATAGTAATAAGACTGTACATGCCCTTATTGTAGAGTTTAAAAATGTAAGGTAATTTACGTGCAATGTATGGAAGACTCAAAGTTATAGAGTAGAATATAAATGTTGTATATCTTTGTAAAATAAAAAATGATTAAAATGTTGATTTAAGCGAAAGAGGAAGTTGTAGGTTCTAGGAGTACAATAAATTCTCACTTTTAATACAGCTTAAAGATTTTGTCAGTGTTTTCAAACCAAGGGGGAAAAAACAATCATAGATTAGCATAGTAATTGATTTCTCTCAGTTGCAGGTGGCAGCGTAATAATTATGAACGTTTATTAAAAAAGAAGATAGACCTCAGGGTTAATATATTTTGGCTTTACCTATCACAAAGAGAAAAAAGATTCAACAATTCAGTGTAATTTCTGTTTTAAAATGTTTTTATTGACTTTAGAGAGAGAGGAAAGGAGAGTGAGAGAATCATTGATATGAATGAGAAGCATCAATAAGTTGCATCCCATACAGACCCTGACCAGGGATCGAACCCGGACCTGGTATGTGCCCTGAATGGGAATCGAACCAGCGACTTTTTGGTACATAGGACGGCGCTCAACCAACTGAGCCACACCAGCCAGGGTTGGCATAATTTCTTTAAATGACAATATTCCTAGAAATTAACTCTGAAGTCAATTTTTTCTTTATTGTAATTAATTTATTTGAAAATACTTTCCAGTTTTCCTGTTGTTAAAGGCAGAGTTGTCGTTTAGGCCTAAAGTTTGGTATGTGATTTATTTAGAAAAATTTTGAATTATTTCTCTACTATTTGTCAATGTTTTAAAATCTGAGCAATCATTTGCCCATTCTTTGTAGAAGCTTAAAGGACAAAGAAAAGGGATCCCTGTATCAAATCGATGCCAGTTAATCCTTCTGTGAGAATCTGTTGCCTTGGAATTTGTAAAAACCCAAAAGTCTCTTAAGATGCAAACATTAGATGGCGTATTAGATTGGAATTGGTTTCTGAGTGCATGGAAAGGACTTAAATGTAAAAATGTAAAGTGCCCTGTTCTTTTCGGTAACTTTTCTTCTGTCTAAACAACAGAATAATTTGGTATCTGTGTGTTTGAGTTTCCTGTATTAGCAACAACTCTAACCTGTGAGTATGCTTAACCTCAGATAAACATTAACATGACTTGACTTCTGAATGGGGGTTTAATTTCTTTCATAATTGCTAACTTTGAATGGAGCCAGTGAGAATTGTCTTGGTTTCAATAAAAGTTAATTACTTTAATAGTCTAAAGAAATTATATGAGTAATAAAACAACAGGCCATAGCTTGCTTATATATGAAATCTTTGTGTTTTCTTTCAAATGAATTTAAAGAAAGATAGAATGTTGATGTACATGCTTAGTGCAAACACTAATGTTTAGTCACCCTTTTACTGGTTTTATACTGTAGAAACAAAAATTTAAGGTAAGAATAAACAATAGTTTTGATAAAATTTAATTTAATGTTGCCTTGTTTTATTGTTACTTTTTTTCAATGAAGAAGCATCATGTCACTTCATATAGGATTAATATATAATATCAATTTAAATATTTAGATAGCAGTTATTTTTAAAAAAATATATACTTATAATTGTTTCCATTTTGCTTTTCAATTTATTTTATCACCCTATTTGGACATTTAATTTTTTTCTGCTTGCATTGTTGCCTGTGTTCAAAAATCTCTTTCTGTTATTTATTTATTTATTTATTTAGCCTTTCTTTAACCCTTTCTTCGCAGTACCATTAGAATTCTTTCTTAAAGAACATCCTTTTTGTGAGGTTTTCTTGCCTAGCATCTGAAATCCTGATGCCTGGAATTCAAGGCTCTCTAAAGATGGCAACAACCAACCTTTCAGTCTCATATTTTATATCTCTACATTCATGAACATTTGGAATGTAATCCATTTATACAAATTCACCATGTAAAGTTTTACCTTGTTTTTGTTTATAACCCCCCCCCCATGAGTAGCATGACAATTTCCATCCTCACCTGCTGAAATATTGCTCATCCCTCATGCATACATCAAAGGCCACCTTGTGAAATTTTCCAAGATGAGTTCAGCTTTGAAAAATTTCCTTCATCTGACTCATAAAGTACTTTGGGTTAATTTATATATAACCAAGGTATGTATATGGGGGTTGGCAAAAGTAGGTTTACAGCTGTTCATATGGAAAATAATACAATAATTAATAAATAATAATACTGTAATAAACTGTGTTTCACATACTCACAATTGTAAACCTCTTTTTGCCCACCCCATACAGCTCCACATAGCCCCAACTCTACACAGAATAACATTTAAAAACCTGCATCCAGTGATCTTAAAGTATAAAGTATATTTGTTTTTGCTAGATTACGTTGTGACATGCAGGAAGTCCCCGAGAAACTTTGCAAAGTTCCACATTCATGTCACCACAAAAATTCTCTCTCCAGCTTCCCTTTGTCCATGTTTTTTTTCTTGCTGTCTAGAGTATACCACCTCACGTTTCTCCTTCATTTTATCACATCGTGACACTCTCTCTTCTTCTTGGAAGAGGTCATTGGGACTTGTGCTGCTTCCTACTTCCTAGAGAACTCACAAATTTCATGCTTCATCCTTAACTCGTGGTTTTCCCACAGAGAGAAGCTAAAGAAGCCTCCAGGTAATAGTAGTTCTTCTCTCACTCTAATTTTTGTTGTGAGATCCATGTGGAGACTTTGTAGTAAATAACAGTTCCCACTACTGTCTTCTCTATATGATTTTCAATAATTATTTTATAAATTAGTAATAATGTATGTTTTATCTACCCTTCAAGACTGACAAAAATTGAAGGCAGGAAGCACTTTTATAACTCACAGCTTAGCCTCTAGCAATTCCCCAATATATTTATTTGATGAATGAAAGAAAATATCTCACCTATACTTCCTTTAGGTGAAATATCCAAGTAGGGAGGTCAGCTTCAGTCACAAACTTGCAATACTAGCAGATTGTCATTGGCATTTAACTAACACAGATCCTCAAAGCCTTTATTCCTTCTGCTTATGGTGTTTAAAAAGGTCTAGAGAAAATTCCTTTCCTTGCTTCCTTTCCTAAGCATGTGCTCTTTTTCTTGCTCCTAAGTTTACATGACAGTGGCTTAGTCTAATAAAATAATTTATGTGTGCTGTATGATATGTTATTGGAATTGGATAAGACAAAGCCTAATCAAATATCTTGACCTTGGTATTTATTACGAGCTACCTAAGCACATATATTGTATGGGTAATATATAACACTTTCATAAAATGTGTACATATATGTATTTCAAAAATTATATTTGTGTCTTTTTGTATTATATTTAAATCATTTATGAAGAAAGTTAAAATATAACTTCATGAATTAAAGAATTGTGTGTGTATAGATGTATGGACATATATATATACATCTATACACACACAAGTTTCTTTGATTCTTGTCACAAAATAGAACTATAGTTATATATTTTTTCTACAAAAAGTTCCATTGAAGTTGCAGAGTATCAGGATTTACTATCTAGCTATCAAATTCAAGCATCATTATAGTCATTGTCACAGCAATGATAATAATAGCTGCTGTTCACTGTGCTATTACTATACACCAATGGCTAATCAAAGAGATTTATAAAAAATAACTCATTTATTTAATAATCATAAAAACTGATGAAGTGAATTGAACACAGATAAGCCCAAGGCCACACTTTTGCTAAGTGAATGAGACAGAAAAATAGTATTAAAATTGATCTGTATTTCCGGGTGAAAACTTCAGTGCTCTTACTTGGAGTAGTGTACATAACACTGTGTGCGGAGCTCAGAACTGCTGCTGTTCATGGTAGCGGTAGTTCTCGCAGCGGGTGCTTATTTGAGTTTCAGGCATGCGTGTCACCCCAGCGCCGCTGCGCAGAGTGGAGAAGGTGGCAATTAATCTGACAAGTCATAGCTTTATAGCTGGCACAATACCACATTCTTAATCTTAGAAATGAGGGAACATTTAAGTGTTTACTTTAGAGAGGCTTCTTTTTAGATTTCTGTGTTCTTTGGTAACATCTCTTAGCCACAGTTTCCTTGTTTTAAAAATGAGGGTTTCTGTTAGGCCTGTAAGGATCATTTGCTCTACAATATCTACAGATCTGTGAAAACATTTTATCATTAAACCTAATTTTCTTAAAGGCTGAAAGACTATTATAAGATTTAAGCCCAATAGATTATTCAATTGCATTAAATCCAGAAGACCTATAAAGAAAAAAAATGGAAATAAGTTTTTATTTATATAAATATATAATATTTAATATTATATAGCAATAAAAGTACAGAAATATATAAAATTAAATGTTATATAAACATATAAAATAAATATTATATATCATATAGTTGTGTAAATATGAATTTATATATTATGTAATAAATATCTAATTTTACCCATAATATTTCAACATGTATGCATACATTCAATTCAGACTTTTAATACTTACCATTTAAGTAAAATCATGTGTTGTGACTTAGGGAATTAACTTTGTTTCTAAGGGATACAATAATTAAACAAGTAGGGTCTTTTATAGTATGTTGCCTTAATATTTTCTTTTGATTTGCTTTGAAGTACCCATTACTTCTTTGAAGTCTGTTTTTTTCTTTCATTTAGTTTCAGATCATTTCTCTCCCATTAACACTTTCCTTCCATAGTTTCTGATATAAACCCATTTAATTTATTACTGAAATGTAATTTTCAATAGACTAGCTCTTTAAAACTTAATTACAAAATTCACTTTCCTATATATAATTATCATCACTAATCTGTATTTTGAAAATAGTGTATGTACTTGAATTTTTAAGTTTGTGGACCATATTATCTAGACAATGATGAGGAAAAAGGGCTTCTAGTTAAGTATATATTCAAAGTATCATATAATTATTGATTTATATTTGTTGAGGACCTTCATCTCAGAATTATTATTTATGAACATAAAATATGTAAATTTTAATTTTTTGCGAGAGAATTTGCCATAAAAAAGAACAAAATCACAGTAGGATTTTTGCGTGTGTGTTTAAATGTATAGAGGAAAATCTACCAAATGTTGAGCAATGATTTTCCTTTAGTTAGGGTGGCAGTGGAAGGGTAGATTCAGAATGTATTTTATTTTCTACCTTATGTACTTTTGAATTAGAATATTTTGAATGAATTTGTATTTCTGCAATAGCTACCTAAGTGTGTAATTACATTAAGAATGTCTATAATTCCCACGCTAATAGATTGTGTATTCTGCTCTTGCTTGATGGAACAGTCCATAAATGTCAAAACAGGTCAAGTTAATCAGTGGTACTGTTCAGGTCAACTATATTCTTAATGATTTTCTGCTTACTTGATCTATCAATTATGGAAGTGAAATCTTCAACTTTATTAGTGGATTTGTCTATTTCTCCTTTCAAGTCTGTCAGTTTTTATCCATGTATTTTGCATTATGCTCACATGAATTTAGGATTGCTGTGTCTTCTTGGAGAATTTACTATTTTATCATTATGTGGTGTCATTTTTTTATTCCTGATAATTTTCTGAAGTTTGCCCCGCTTTGTGTAATATTAACATAGCTATTCCAGCTTTTTAAAAAAATTACTGCTAACATGGTATGTCATTCTCCATTCCTATATTTTAACCTAAGTCTTTATGTTTAAAGTGGGTTTATTGTAGACAGCTTATGGTTGAGTCTTTTTTTGATCTACTATTTAAGTTTCTGTCTTTTATTGGTGTACTTAGATCTTTCACATTTAAAGTAATTACTGACCCAGTTGGATTAATATCTCTCATGTTTAACTATTTTCTATTCATTGCATTTGTTCTTTGGGGAGAGGAGGGGAAAGTCCCTTGGTTTGTTGCTCCCTGGAATATAAATTAATGGCTCCAGGGGAGATGTATGCAGATGTCTCTAGGAGTTTCTTTCTTGAACTTTCCGTTTTCTTTTCTGAGAAAGCTCCGACCATGCAGAAACATGAAAATAATTTATATAGCATTGCTTTCTGACAGTTTTTAGCCAATTTCTGTCAGTTCCAAAATCTTTAAACTTAGAGGTTATTTTAACCTTCTTTTTTCCTTTTATGAACATTTTGATATTTTAAACATAGTATTTAACTTGATTCTGAACTTCATTTAAAAGGCTAATCAAACTTTTTAGGAAGATGATCAATTTCGGGAAAATGTTACTATCCAATAATACTTATTTGAAATAACCAATGATACTGTTTTGTATTTATATTTAGTGTTGGAAGAATTACAGGTACTCCCTCTTTTCCCCCCCTTGACCACTTCCTCCCCACTCCCGCCCCCTCCCCATACTGTTTTTACATGCTTAGATTTTATAAAATACAATTATTCAAAATTTTAGTTTAAAGGATTTTTCTAAAATACTGTGATGTATGTCAGTAACCGCTTTTTGTTTTTAGGGACGTTTTCTCTGGTTATAATGAAAACTAGTTCATTTTTCTTCACAGATTTGCAAACTCACTAAAAGCCCTCAATCTGTTTTTCCACAAAGATGTACCAGAACTTTGCTGTTGAATTCTTAAAAGAATGATTGTTTTTGAGAAACCTGTATTGACTTTATCTGGATTTATTTTATGTTACTGTATTTTAAAATTCTTTACTCTTGTGACTACCTAAAAAATTTAAACTATTGTATTTTAACCCACTAATATAATCAATTCTACCAACTCTATATCAACCACAAGGAAATGTTCTTATTTAAAACAAACTAATAAATAAAATACCTCTAATTATCTCCATTCTGTGAAGTCTGAGAATGTGTGGGTCAGATAGTAATCATTTGGAAAGACTATTCAGAATGCTGTTATTTGAGCATAATTCTCTTGGCTCTATGACCTGAAAAGAAGCCTTTCTTTGCAAAACTTCAAATCTCACCTCCTTCAAGGGATTTTCTTCTTTTGATCTGAGAATCACTGATATCTTTGCCTTTCTCATCCTAATTTGAACACACATCCCTTAGGGTTTTATCATGATTTCAACTAGAAACACTCATTTGATGTTGGTAATATATAGAATCTTAGGATCTGTTTCATTCTTCTTATTTCATAGGGAAAGAAATATTTATTAAATTTCTACTGAATATGTAGAAAAAAGAGTAGTGATATTTATATACTAAGGCTAATTTAAGCATAGTGTCACAGAGGCAGGAGATGAATGTTTCAGAAAGGTAGAAATAATCATCATTGTTAAGATCAGCACTATTTTTTCATTAAAAAAGAAAATTTTTATTTAAAAAGTGGAAATATTTCTAAAGAGCTTTTGGAATGAGTCTTACTATACTATACTTGTCTTTCCAAAACTGCCTGACCCTGGAAATCCTTAGATGAGTAATGTAGATAATGGTTGCTGCTTAAGTGTGCTTATGTGTAACCCTAATTCATCACTGTCCAATGGTTAATAGATTTAGTGTGGCTGCATTAAAAAACCATGTGCACTCTTTTATAAAAAACATAATCTGTCTTGTTTTTGTCATGTTGGCAATGGAAAATATAGTTTTATTTTGATAAAGGTTATAAAATTTATTGGGGAAGGTTATCTGATGGTATTAAAAATGTCTTCCTCAAAGCAATTTCAATATCAAAGTTACTTACTGATGCTCAATCTCTTGACACAGTCATACACCAAGAATTTCTTAAAAGCAGTATAGAATACTAATGGGTTATTATTTTTTAGCAAAGAAAATGCAAATGGATTCTGAATTGAATGAATGTTATACTAAAACTATATGATGAATATTTGAAATGAAGTAGAAGGTCCTTAGCAGAAAAATCCCATGAATCATTAATATTTCCACTGTAGAACAAGTTGATTTTCAGTTTAGCACAGTAGCACTTATCATCAAATCATCTTTTACTTATGTAGTCAAAAAGTATTTTCAGGAAAGCATTTTACTTTATAAATCACTGTTTTGGGAAGTGATTTGGGTCATATACCAGTGTCTACAGTATGGTTAACAATCCTTGTGAAAAGAAAATATGCACAAATTTGGGAAGCAGAAAAATACAGATTTTGCATGTTTCAATAACTTATTTGGCTTGAAGTATAAGATATGTGGGTCCCACATGCTGTACCATTTTCTGTGCTAGAATTGCTCTTCCCCTATTATTTCTCCTCTCTTTCATTCATCTTTAAATTTTAGTTCAAATATCACTTCCTCAGGGACGATTTCCCAGACTCTCAGATGACGTCAGGTCCCAAACTATACTTCTACCACATCTACCTAGTACATATCACATATAGAATTAAAGATTAGTTGTTTAATTGTGTTAATTATCACTAGAAGGAAAATTCCCCTTGGGCATGGACCATGAGTACATTGTTCACAGCTGTATCCCTATGGCCAGAAACAGTGCTTTGAACATAAAGCTCAATAAATGTTTGGATGAGTGAAAGAGGGGATGAAAAAAAACAAGACTAGAAAGTATATTGTATTCAAATCATCATGGACTTAAATTTTTTAATTATATTTTTTTCTCAATTAGGGAGCCATGAAGAATTTGTAACAGTAGATTGACAAAAGGAAAACAGAACTCTTGTCAGACTGTATGTGTACAAAACTTAGAGGATAGCAAGACTGCAGGGAAGTAGCTTGTTAGAATACTTAAGGCAGTGCACCTCGAAGATGGTGTGGCACCCATGGCACAAGAGATGATGGCATTGGGAAAGCCTTCATGATATTTTTGCACTAATTCAGTATTCCTCGTTCGTTTTAACCATTACAGAATGTAAGGCTCCCAGAGATTAAGAAATCTGCCTAAAGTCCCAGGGTTACAAAGTGTCAGAATTTGGATTTGAATCTGGATTTTGTGCTGGTTCCATAATGCCATATTAGAGAGGATAAGATACTAAGATGCGTAAATGAGAGAGAATATATATATATATATATATATATAGTGTTATAGTAATATGTGTATATATTATTATCTATATATGTGTGTGTGTGTGTCTGTGTGTGTGTAGGTATATGTTCCATTTCACAAGTGAAAACAAATTTATGGATATTCAGCAGGTATTTGGAATTTGGGGACAAGGCTCTAGTGTAATATTGAAGTTGGAAATAGACAACTGATTCCCATATAAAGCTCTTATATTTAAAAGAAATCTGAATGTGTATAAAAACTTAACTTGCTAAATTTTAATTCTATTAAATTAGTAATAGCCATAGGAGAGCATGTAAAGGGAATTACAACCCATCCTCCTGAATTTTGTTTTATAGATCAGATTGAAAAAATAAGAATCATTGGTAAAATGTTATAGTTGTTTTATTATCCAGAATGTTTCCATTAAAAGGGTCTTCTGATTATTTTATTCACTTTATATTAAAAGTAAACTCTCTTTTATTTATATTTTGTATATTTTATCAGATTATTTTTGTCGTGACAGATAACTTTAAAGTCCTTAAAAATAACCAATTCTGACACTGGGGTTTTTTCTCTTCTAATGGCAGGTCCTAATGAGCAATGTAATAATTTAGGAAGATGAGAAAAGGGAGTTAATAAATGAAAATTGACTGTAAGGATAGTTCTGTAGGAGTATGTAAAAATCATAAATCATTGAGTATTTTGGAGGTGGTTATTTCACATTAGAATGGAGAATATAAAAGTACCAGAAGGGGAAATGTGCAATGATTTTACCCATCCTTTTAAATTCTTGAGCTGCAGCTCCAGAATATTGGTTAGGGCCAATATATGCTGAATATTTCCTTTTAAAATTATACATATAATTTTATATTGTATCCCATAGTATCATGCTTAATAATGTGCTGCCTTCAAAAGATATTTCAGTTTCAATATGAGCATGGCTTATTTCTTCAAATTGATGGCAGGCTCCTCCTTGAGGGCCTGCATACATTTTCTACAAATATTTATATACTGTACAATGCTTAATGATAAACTGGATACAGAATAAAAAATAATTCTTAGGGAATTTGGCAAGGGCAGCATCTCTAGGGCATAGAAAGATGGGGATATTTGTTCCTATCAAACAACTCAGGGGAAAAATCTGATGAAATGGTACAATCGAGTTGAAGTTCTGGTTAAGCCATTTAGCTTCAGTTTCTTCACCCATAAAATAATTATAGTCAAACAATTTACCAGTTGTGTGTTATGGGAAAGTGAACTTTGGATACTTTTGTGAGCATTTAAAATGTTACTGTTATTTTGATTTTTCCTAATACTATGCTGTGATATATACTAAGGAGAAGTTGGAACATACTATTTTGCGTTTTTATACCCAGAAAATTCTAGAATATAAAAATAATTAGGAGAGTAATTTGAATGAGACGATTTTCAGTGATGAGACTTAAAAATTGCAGTATTTCAGTTTTTTATGTGCTGAATGAAGACTTAGGAAACTCAGTGGAATGTTAACCAGTACTGAGGTACTGCACTGTGTCAGTAAACAAAAGAATGGAGTAAACATGGTCCCTGCCCTAATAAAACTTAGAATGAACGTAGCAAAATAGAAAACACAGCACGAGTATGGAGAGTCATAAATCATTTGAAAAATGTAAAATGTTCATTGTAAAACCATCTCCCATAAGCTAATTTTATATGATCCCAAGTCTCGTTATTGTTAAGTCACTTTATTTCCCAAATTGCCTTAAATAATTCTGCCAACTTTATATCTTCTTATTTCTTGTGTCACAGGGGACATGTGGTAAACAAAATTTGAAATGAATCGCTTTAGAATCTCATTATGTTATTTTAAACTCTTAAGTTATCTTCAACATTTGAGCCTTCATGTCCTCATATACTTAATAGGGATAAAATTATCTACACCACCTATATTTGAACACTTTGAAACTATAAAACACTCTGCAAACACTAGATATGATTATTTCAGCCCAGCCCAACAAACAATGGCAATATGGATGTTTTCGGTGTTGGTGCCTGCCGGCAAAATGTGTGTTAGCTCGGCAAGATATAGTTTTCAAATATTCACATCATGAACTTTCCATTAATAATTAATCACTTAACAAGGAGACTATTGCTTGTTTCTCTTTTCTTCCATCTCATTTGTCACAAATTTAGGCATCTGAACAAAAGGCACATGAAAATCCAGGTTTATAGTGAAAAATGTAGATTCTTGCTACTTTTAGCTCTATGGTATTATATTGTGTTTTAGAAGAGTTAGGGGAAGTGTAGATGATACAATATCATTTTAAGCCTTCAGGCTCCAAAGTCCAATAGACTTCCAAATGCACCCTGGCCCCAGTACTAACGATGCTTTCTTAGAGGGGCAGCTTAAAGAGAGTATTCTTTGAATGCCTGGAATATCCTAGGCACTGTTGCAAATGCCTTACATATGTGTTTAATTTTCCCAGAAATGCCAGGAGTCAATTACTACTATTGTCCCTATTTGATATGAGGTAACTCAGCTAACAGATGATAGAGAAAAGATTTGACCCCAGCTGTGTTTACCAGGGCCTGTGCTCTTTCCATTATACCGCGCCTCTCACTTTGCCATCTACAAAAGAGGTCTTGACTACCTATTTTATAAATTTGTAAGAATTAGATAAGACAATAGGTGACAAATAGCAATTCTACAGCATCCTGTAAGTGCTCAATAATATGATTAGTGTGATATATTCCAAACCCCTATTGGTCAATATATTTATTTTTTTCAACTTTGTTAGTGATATGAAAACTAGTATAACTTCTGAACAGTGCATGAGAAAAATAGATTATAGAGAGTCACTAATTTCAAGTAGTTAATAAATATGAAATTAGTTACTTATCAGTAGAGTGAAAACATTAAACTAATTAGAACTTTAAAAGATAAAGTGTTTTGATGGGCTTGTTGTGAGTGTGGAAGACACTATATTTCTTCTCCACTAGCACTGTTAAATTAGATGAGGTTTCTAATTTCAGTCAGTCAAGAATATAAAATCTAGAATAACCACAGAGAGCAGGGGCAGATGTAGCATACACCTTGGCCCCCAGTACCCCTAATGAGGACAAATAGCTCCAGGACACAGGTTCACCATTCTTAGCTCAATTATTGTGGGCACACTGGATTTTTATTATGAGGGCTTATGCCCACTCAGGAAGTTGTCAATTAACAATGTATGAATGTGTATTTAAAGAGCATGGTAGCAAACTCAGAATTAGCTAGGGTCCCTTCTTCATCTGGGTTCAAGGTAATCAGGAAGCAGTGTGACCCAGATGTGGAGGTAGAGACTGCCTTCAGCGCTCCAGAGGCTAGCTATCCCTTCATTCTCAAGCTCTAACAGTCTATGAATGGATGCCCTGCATGTGTTCTTTAGAGCTGGACTTGAGATGTGCGCTTCAAACTTTAATTTGTGTAGGAAGCATCTGGGGAGCTTGTTATAGGGATGTGATTCAGTGGGCCTGTGGTGGGAACAGAGCCAACTGCATTTCAACAAATTATCAGGTAATGCCCAAGCAGCTGGTCAGCAGACAATACTTTGAATATCAAGTCTTTAAAGCCCAGATGATGCATTAACTAGGTGAGTTTCACATATCAGTAAGGGATTTTAAAGACATTCTTGTCTGATTCTCTGAGCCTGGTCACTATCTTTTTAGTTTGTGTTGTTCTGTTTTTTAAGCTATCATTTATATTTCAGGGATCTTTTATTTATTATAATTGAGATATGGAAATTTTTCTCTTAAAGTGGCTCACAGTGTATATACTGATTTGTCAGGTCCACCAACCACATTCATCATCACTGTTTAAATCAGAGTATAAACAATAGAATTTGAGGTTTGTATTCTCTACTGAAAGACTCCTTTCCCTTGAGTCCTCTCTGATAAACAGCATTATTTTGTTCCACTATGGAATGATAGTACTTCAATATTGAAGTATGAGTCCCAGATCATAACCTCATCAAAATGTATTTTAATTCGAACAAGATTCTTCATTGCCTGAGGGAGGGTGCATTATTAGTGACATGTACTTTGTTTCTTGATACAGAAAAGATAATGTAAAAGTTGTGCTTGCAGTGCATCATTAATATAAAATCGGTTTCATGCAAGCCAACTTTCTTTAATAATTACTATTGCAAAGAAAAATGTTAACACAACTCATTTACAGTCTTTTAAACATTTTTTCCAATATAAATCATAATTTTGGATTCCAACTTGCTTTATCTTGGAATCAATTTAAATCCTTCATTTGTGATATGGTACATGATTTGTGACAATTTGGGGTCAACAATATTTTAAGTTTCAAAGTTTAGTTCAGTGTAGACCTATTGACTACTTGAAATTTATTGAGACCAAGTAACTCTTTGATTGCAATATTGTAGGCTGTACTGATGGTTCAAGTACAGTGATTCTTAGTAGGGGGAGGCGGAGAAGAGGCACAACAAAAGTTATCTTGAGATTTTTCAAAGGTGAGAGCACTACTTGTCACCTAACCCTAACCCTAACCCTAACCCTAAGATTACCTCACCAGCTCTGCATTTCAGATATACGGCACCTGGGTTAGAAATTTCTGTTTATGTGTTTCCAGATGGTTACATGATAATAAAGAATTAAAGAGATACTGTATTTTTTAAAATTCTGGTTTGATATACATAACAAAATTTACCATTTTTAGCATTTTAAGTGTACAGTTCTATGTCATTAAGTACACACACAGTGTTGTGAAATCATCACCACCATCCATGTCCAGAACTGACAACTGTTTTTTAAGACTTTTCTCAGTTCTATTCTTTGTTTCTGGAGTCTGTTACCCATGTTCAGTTAAATGTATACATATTTTAAATTTGAGACTGCTTTTTAATTGGGAGAATTGAGATCCATCTGTCTGAGGGCACTGAAAAAATTTGACTTTCAAATATATGATTCCTGTTTTGCTTTTGTTGTTCTTCATGACTTCCTTTTTATAGGAATATTTTCTTTAAACACATTGACATTCAATTTGACAACCTGTCACTTTTGGCAAATGCCATTTTTTCCATGAGCAATTTTCTTCTTTCTAGAAACAGAATTAGTCATCATATCTTATTCTATTGCATATCTCCTTTTAATACTGATAATGTAAAATTCTTTGACTAATAATTCTCACAAAAATTATATTGAATAAAAAATTAGAAGACTAGTCTGGGCGGCATGGTCAGTAGTTGAGCATCGACCTAGGATCCAGTAGATCACGGTTTGATTCCCGGTCAGGGCACAGGCCCGGGTTTCGGGCTCGATCCTCAGTAGGGGGCGTGCAGGAGGCAGCCGATCAATGACTCTCTCATCATTGATGTTTCTCTCTCTCTCTCCCTCTCCCTTCCTCTCTCTGAAATCAGTAAAGATATATTTTTTAAAAATTAGAGGACTAAAGACATTTACTCAGAAAAGAACAAATTCTTTTTCCTTGAGAATGACAGTGGCCAAACCAATTAAATAAATTGAAAATTAAACAAAATGAATACATTTTCATCTTAAATGGATGCTACCAATAAAATTGTGGGAACTATAAATAACAGGCCCAATACCCCCATGCAAGTTGAGCTTTTCAGAAAACTTTGCAGAGGCAGGAAATGAAAGTGTTTGTTAATTTAATGGAGAAACCCCTTCCCTTAGCTGACGGGCTGCCGACATCCTCTTCTTCAAGCACAGTTCCTGAAGGCCCTGGGAAGGGAGAGGACAGGATGCTATGAAAGTGAAAACCAGTGATTCGCCTTTTATCAAGGTTTCCAGTGAGTTGTCAAGGATTAAGGAAAATTCCCTGAATTTTAGAACAGAGGCTCGATGCTCAATAGATGTTTGCTAGGCAAAGACCAAGGGTGAAGCCTTCTTGGTAAAGGGGAAGGCCTGGTCCAAAGCCCTGAGTCAGGAAGGCCACAGAAAACAGGTTAGTAGGGCCGAAGGCTGGCTCAGGAAGGAGACAGTGGTCTGTCCTACATAAGTGGTAGATCATGTAAAATCTTGTAGAGGGCTTTAAACTTTTTGGACCTGTAGGTACAAGGTGAAGCCACTGAAATATTTTAAGCACAAAATGAACATTTTTTTTCAATTTCTGTTTTAGAAAAATAACTTTTGTTACTCAATGGTGAACGTGAGGCAAAAATGTTTATAGAGCTAGAGTTAGACAGTTCTTGCTGAAGTCCAAGAATACTTATTTCCTCTCTCTTGGTGTAAACGAGATGAAAGATACTACAGGAACACCGCATGTTCTCAATGACTGAAGGATTGATATACTTGCCTAGGGGGACATTAAGAATACTGAACAGCTGTTAATGTCTGTTGCCCTTAGGAAATTTATTTCATCAAGCATACAGTGTTTCAACCCTTATTAACTTATCTCATAAGGCATTATATAGCTGACTGTGAGCCCTTCACTCAGTGCTACTATGCTCTTTGTATGAGTGTGGAACACCCAGCTGCTCTCTGTGGTCATAGTTTACAAATGCAAAAATTAAGACATTTGCTTATCTATGAAAATGCCTCTTCCCCCATAATATTAACACCACAATCTCATCAAAGTACAGTTTTGAAATCAAACTTGTGTTCGAATTCTGTCTCTGCCACTTACCAGTCATTTGAACTTGAGTAAGGTATTTATCCTTTCTGAACCCCAGTTTCCTCATCTGGAAATGGGGATAATAATGTTTACTTTGTAAAGTTGTTCATATTAAGCCACCAATGAAAAAAGCATAGGCTCGTGACTGACAAATAATAAGCATTTAATAAGTGAGAGATACACAAATAACACAAATTTGAAAAGGGTACTATAGCTGACAAATATTCTTAAAGTCTACAATGTAAGTTATTTTTATAAAATATAATATCTAAATGAACATATAAATATGTTAGGGGCAAGCTTGCCTATTAGATTTTAAGACTTAAGAAAATTTACTAAGTTTAAATATAGTTCTCTTTGCTTGGTTAGTTTTATATATTTGTATGTATACTTATTGAAAATTATTTTATTGTATTAATGAACTGCCAAGCATTATCCAGACTTAAAATGTGAAGAGGGAAAAAGATCATTTAATTCTAATGCTTGTTCTTTTTGGAGATTCAGTACACAATATCAGATAATTCTTTTGCCTTTTCTGCTTTGGTACACCTAGTAGATCTGTCATTTCTTTTAGAATCAGCCTTTAAAGGGGGTCATATGTGGTGACCAAAGATTTGACTCTAGATGGTAAACACACAATACAATATACAGATGATGTATCATAGAATTGTATACACTTTAAACCTAAATAATTTCATTAACCAATGTCACCCCAATAAATTTAATAAACAAATAACTTTTTGTGATAAATCTCAGCAGCTTTTTAAACACCAATATTTTAAAATGCAAATAATGCTTAAGAGGGATTAAAATATGGTACTCTGTTAAGCTGAAAAAACAGCTTTTTTCTATACAGTTGAGGGTTGCTTTGAATATGTCCTTTGACATAAATTGCTCCTCCAAGTCTTCCTAGATTGCCCCAATGATGACAGTTTTAATGATGTGGGTATTTGATGTAGAGTTGCTCCTAACAAGGAAGAAACGCTATTGTCTTTCAGACATCATTCAGCCTGAAAAGTATTATTTTTCTCAGCCAGAGCTATAAATGTCTATAAAATTCTTTCATATGGTGGCAGCAGTAGAAAATAAAAAGTCCTACTAAACTTGCAGCTTCTTTAATCTTGGATGTTGTGATTCCAGGCTGAGATTTCCCTCTTCTTCCTTCAAAACTTATATACAAAGAGCAGATAGCTAAATGGTGACCAAAGCACTTGATTTATGAATGTCTGGCAGTCATCCAGTACCTACCAGAATGCAAGACTGTCTCTTAACAATAGCTGGATCAAGAGCAAACTGCACTGCCTGAGCCTAAAATAAGGCGCTTTGCCACCTGCCCATTAACTGAGACAAATGGGCCAGCAGTGGCTGATGATAAAGCAGGAACAATGAATGAGGAGCTCTCCATGCTGTTTTACACACAGAGGCACTACTTTGCATGTGTTTCAGAAAGAGAAATCCCCTGGCTTGGTTCTTGCTTTGAGAGAAATTAACCCTAAACAGTAATAAATTATTCTTTGCAGGTCAAATTCTGATCCCTAAGAACAGGGATGCTGCATTCTTGAGAGGGGCAAGTAAGAAGGTGGAAGTGCAGTGGAGCCAAAGTGTCCTGTTTGAGGGTGGGACTGAGACTAGAATGTGAAGAGAGGAGCAGAAGGTTTCCTAACCTCTCAAGTAAAGGTTATGCGGATTCATCTAGGAACAGAAGTTACAAATAGAGCAATAGCCCTGGCCCGTGTGGCTCAGTTGATTGGGCCTCATACCACACACCAAAAGATTGCTGGTTCGACTCCTGGTCAAAGGGGGTGTGCAGGAGGCAGCCCATCAATGTTCCACTCTCCCATCTATGTCTCTCTCCCTCTCCCATCCTCTCTCACTAAAAATCAGTAAAAATATTTTAAAAAAATAGATCAATAGAACTAGTTTCTAAAATCTATGGAATAGAGACAGACTGTAATCTGAATACTAAATTTGAATTCTCACAGTTCTTTGATTTGATTGTACCATCATTTAAGTCATAGTTTTAAGGGAAATAATCATTACATTAGAGAGTAGATATTAGCAAGATGCAACCTGATTTTCAAAATGTAAAAAATTTACAATGTGTTTAAAGCAATATACAGATATTACAATTATATTTGGTAACTGAAGTGGAAAATTTATACAAATATTAATTAAAATTTTCTATAAATATTTGTGATGTTGGAATAAAATGAATAAATAGTAAAAAAAAAGTGAATAAAGTCAGTAATGAAATAGAAAAAAATATAATAATGGGAAAAAAGTAAAAGATGATTCTTAGAATAAGGGAATTCTAAGATATTGCAAGGTTAAACTGGAAGATTTCTAAAATTGCTGGGAGTATATACCCTGTCTGGTGGGACCCACATTCCTTCCTCCTCTCTGTCTTCTCTTCCCACCTCACCCTTCATTTCTCACTGAACACCACCTGCCCTGGGAATAAGCTAGCATTAGATTCCAAGTATGGAGCAGCAGGTTGGGGGGAACAGAAACGGGAGTTTTCAAATTAAGTAAGAGCATCATCCTGCCCACTCCTGGCCAAGTGTTCTGCCAACAGCATATTTGGATTTACTCTGTGAGTTTAATTATTTTCATTTAATCCTTTGGTTGACTTTATAAAGTCAAAAATAAAGAAGCACTATGGGTTCTGCTGAATGGAGACAACTGATTTGTATGGAACTTGTGACATTTAAACCCCTAACTGATGTATCAAATTGGGCTCAATGAACACATCTGAGAAAGAGTACATGTAAACACAGGTGAACCATATTTTTATTTTCTCTATGAATATTGAATACATATGGAATTATGGGACTCATGAAGTTTCCCCAGAGTTATCTAGAGGCCCCAGGCTACCAGATTGATAAACATAATTTTGGTAGTTTGCCTATAAAGGGAACTTTTCTAGAAAGTTTCCAAAGAATATCCAAATAGGGATTCTGGAAAACAAACAGGATCTTCTACATCTGTAAGGGTAAGATTCATACAGCCCTCATGTGAAACACCCTCTGGCAGGAGATTAGATACATGTTGGAAAAACAAAGACTTTTTTTTTTAAATATGTCTTTATTGATTTCAGAGAGAGGAAAGGAGAAGGAGAGAGAGAAACATCAATGAGAAGAGTCTTTGATCGGCAGCCTCCTGTACGCCCTTTACTGGGGATCGTGCCCACAACCCAGGCATGTTCCCTGCTTGGGTATCAAATGGCAATCTCCTGGATCCTAGGTAGATGCCCAAAGGCTGAGCAAGCCAGCTGGGCAAGGAAATACAAAGATTTTAACAAGAAGAACCTGAAAACATAAGTGGAAAAGTAATTTTTACTTATACTATTGGAATATTCAAATGAGGAAAACAGATTAGTTTTATGCTAAAAGAAGCAAAAGCATATGAAATTTTTTTAGTTAATTTCATTTTCTGGTTTCCTTTATAGTGAAATTAGTCATGCTTTTTTTTGTCTATCATTACAAATGTTGCTACAGATTACTTGTTATTTTGACTTTTAGTAGACCACCTAGTGAGTGTTAACTTTTTCATTTCATTATGTACATTATAGAAAAATTTACACAATCAGTGTGAACAAGAAAGATAATTTGCAGGCCCACCAAATGCTTGAATTTTTGTTGCATTTCTAAGTGTGATTTTGGTGTTTCAAAATTCCCATAGCTGACTTAATACCTGGAAGGAAGCATTAATATTTAAATATAAATTTTAATACAAAAGATAAAGCAGATTAATACATTTGAATAAATATTTTAAAATTCCTTAATTAGAGATAGTTATATAAAATTAACTGTGTATTCATAATTTGTAGGGCTAAGTCATTCTTGGTACATGATAGTACTGTCCAGCAGATTCATCTTTTTGCCAACTATTTTTGTATTAGTTCTTGAGGTCAATTCTCAGCATGACTTTATAGTATTGATGTCACTGAAGGGGTGGAGAACCAGACATTAATGTCAATTTATAATTTGTGTGAAAATTGCCAGTGGTTTAAACTACAATAGAAAATCTTGTGAATTGCCTGCTTGAGTATTTATGGTTTCTATATATACAGTACTTTGCAGTAATTATCAAGTCTACTGAAGCTTTAGAACTACCGACCTAAACTAATGAACCAAAGGAAATCTATCTTGCAGCTATTTGAACAATCAGACTCTTTACTTTTCAAATAACTAGCAAACACCTAGTGCTAGATGCGTGATGGATAAGTGATTCTATAGCTGAGCTGTTCAGTATGGTAGCCATTAGCCACCTGTGGCTATTTAAATGTAAGTTAATTATAATTAAACAAATAGAAAATTCATTTGTGCATTAGCCACATTCAAGTGCTTAATAGCCCTGCATGTCTAGTGGATACTGTTATTGAACAGCACAGAAAGACATTGCCTTATTGAAAAAAATTTTATTAAACAGCATTGTTCTCAAGCGTTAGCAATTCTCCCAGGATTTTCTCCATTTTGTTAAATTTCTAAAAACATAACACATTGTTTTGAGAATTATAAAAGCTATTTGAGATCCAAATTATCTGCAAGAGTAATCCATTTTATATTTTAGTTATTTTTCCTCAAAATAATCTATTGATATTTTTAAACCAAGAGCACTAACTTGTAGGAATTCCTGGTATGGATACTGCCCATCCCTTACCATTAAAGAAAAGTGGTCTGAACAAGGAGAAAGCCCCCTCTCCTATGTAGTCTGATAATAAATCACTTTTTTTTTCCTCCTAAAACTATTCTGTAAATTGTAGTTTACAGCCTTGGTTATAAAAACCCACCTCAATGGCTGCGTGCAAGTAGTTAAATATCATTGATTCACCTCATTCAAAATTCATAGCCACAGTTCTCAAATGAGCACTCAACATCCCCAGGCATCCTGTTTTGTTTCCCTTTCCTGTTCTCCAAAATGATTCTACAGCCCCCCCTCCCCAACTGATTCTGCTCCCTGCATGGCTAACCTTACTTCTTATTTCATTGAGAAAAATTGTTATCATACCTGAGTTCCCTCACCCATCCACCTGCAAACCCACCAGCTCATCTGGTTCTAAATCTATATTTTTTACCTGCTCTGCTGTATTACTGTGGAGGACAGCCTACCTGCTCTCATTTCAAGCCTAGCCCTTCCATTTGGACTCGAGTTCATTTCTTCTGAATGTATTCATGCATTTTCTCTGGAAATTATCTCTTTTCTCCTTCAATATCAATTTCTCTCTATCTACAAATATGTTCTGGTATTTTCTAACTTAAAAAAAATCAAAACATAAGTAAACTCTATCGATCCTCTTTTCTCTTCTAGGTATTGCCTTAGTTTGATATTTTCCTCAACATACACACACAGAGTCATACAGGCACTGAGAGGTAGGGGACACTTGATCACAAGGGCTGTTGGGGAAGTCACATCAGGAAGTTACATTTGCTTGTAACTGCTCTCTAGGGGCATGAGTGTGCGTGAGAGGCTAGTGTCAGGTTATGGTCTGCTTGGGCAGGCAAAGTGGATGCAAAAGAACTGATACCAAGAAATAGCTTAGCTAAAATTTTGACACACACACATGCACGCACAACACGCACACACACACACAAGCATGTGGTACCTCAGAGTCTTGAAGGAATTATTTATAGTGTATGTTGCACTTATTTACCTCATAGTCTCTCTTCAATTCAGTTCATTAGGTCTGCCTTCCTCACCAATTGTTTTCTTTCTCTTTCTTTCTTTCTTTCTTTCTTTCTTTCTTTCTTTCTTTCTTTCTTTCTTTCTTTCTTTCTTTCTTTCTTTCTTTCTTTCTTTCTTTCTTTCTTTCTTTTTCTTTTCCTTCCTTCCTTCCTTCCTTCCTTCCTTCCTTCCTTCCTTCCTTCCTTCCTTCCTTCCTTCCTTCCTTCCTTCCTCCCTCCCTCCCTCCCTCCCTCCCTCCCTCCCTCCCTCCCTCCCTCCCTCCCTCCCTCCCTCCCTCCCTCCTTCCTTCCTTCCTTCCTTCCTTCCTTCCTTCCTTCCTTCCTTCCTTCCTTCCTTCCTTCCTTCCTTCCTTCCTTTTTTTTTTCTTTTCTCCTTCCTGTTTTTGTACCCTAAGGCCAAGTGACCAATAGCCTTGTCTCAGTTCTTCCTGTATTTAATCACTGAGCAGATTTTGGCACAGTTGATCACTACATCCTTCTGGAAAAATTCTCTTATGTATTGAATTGCACAAAATCTTCCTAGATTTCCTCCTTCTTGGTCTCCTTTTCTCATTTCTCCACCTCCAAATGTTTACTGAAGGTCCTATCTTCATACATTTTCTAGGTTAACTCATTCAATCTGATGGCTTTAAATGACAACTATATGCAAATGACCCTCAACCTTTTTTATATTTAATTTTAACTTGTCTCTCGAACATAAAATTTATTTCTCATAAATTTGACATAGCCATTGGGGTATGTATCTGAGATGAATCACAAACTTAACATAAAGTAAACAAACCTTTTGATTTTCTCCAACAGCCCTTCCAAAATAAATAACAAACAAACCTGCTCAACCTTTTACTTTTCCAAGCTTCTCAACTCACTGTAGTGCATTATAAAGCAATGGATAATGTGAATTTTATATATACTTTTATAAAGTTCATGTACAATCTATCAGTTAATCTTGTCTTCTCTACCTCAAATACCCCAAATCTCTCTACTTTTCTGTCCTATACATGATCACTGCCTTATCCTCCCTTTGTTTCTTACCTAGATTATTGCAGTTGTTTCCTACAGGGTCTTTCTATATTTGTCACCCTACAATTAAATTTCCCTTCTCCCCTCTGCAGATGAAATAATCTTTTCATAGACAGAACAAATACTATTACAATAATGACTCCTCTTCACCCTAACAAAAAGATCTGAATTCTTTAACCTGACATACAAAGTTCTTCATGGTCTGTCCCTTGCTTGTCTCTTTACATCTTTTTTTTTTTTTTTTTCAAATTCACTCTAGCCTCAGGCCAGGCTGTCTCTTGCCTTGGAGTCTTTCTGCACTAGGTGTTACCCTGCTGGAAATGTTGCTACTCCAGATATTCAGTATATGGGCTTCCCTTTGTTTTTTAGATTTTAGCTTAAATGACATCTTCTCTGACATGACTGCTCACCAAACTAAAGTAGCTAATAGTCACTCTTAATCACTTTAACCTATTATAATTGTTTGTGGGGAATTTACACTGTGTAAAATCTGTCTTATTTTACTTATTTATAGGTTTATTGCTTACCTTGATCTGTAATGACAACATCCATTGTCTCCCCAGGGTCTAGAGCTTTGCATGTTTCAAAATTAGAACTCTGAATAAATTAATGTCTTTAGGATGAAGTCAACAGAAGCTGCATTGTTGGTTTTCAAGTGCCAGGATATATTTAACTATTTGAGATTGCGGGGTTACTAGAGATCCTCACTCCGGTTGACATTTCACTGAGCTAAACAATGGCAATGTGCAAATTGTATATTAGGACCTAGATGTGGCTACAGCCAACGCATCACTCCTCTCCTCTTCACCCTTTACTGTAGTCACCATGGAAGTAATGAATCTCTGGAATCAGACTCATAACACCTCCCACATGGTACATGCGATTATTCTGAGAAAAGTGTTGAAAGGCAGCTAGAGAGCCCGATGATTATTTAGTAGCTGTCTTTCTTCACTGAACAACCGTGAATAATACCTTTGATCTCTGCCAACAAGAAATAAACAAAACCCTTCCTGAAATTAAGGCCTGGGGATAATTTCCGCATTTGCAGTTATACAGATGTTTGCTTTTGAAGCGTAACTGGTTCATATAATGATTTTTATCTATTTATTTCAAAATGCATAGTAAATTATTTTATGGCTAATATGAAGAAGTTGTAAAATAGTTTCTTCCTTATAATATGTTATGTTGTTGGGAGAGGACTTCTTGCATCTAAACCTTATAAAAAAAGTTGTTTTCTTTGTGTTCGAGTGGAACAAAATAGAAGAATAAGTATTTTGGTTGTGCTTTTTAAAGGAAGAGTGTTAATTCGTATTCTTGCAGCAATTTCTTATTAAAAGCTTAAATAATAAAGGGGAGAGTCAGTATTCTGTGGACAGCTCAGCACCACACTATGTCCTTTGTCCTTCTTGCCAGTCACTTTCCATAGTTAATGTTTTTCGCTCTTTATAGATTCAGTATATAGTGGCACTTTGACTTAAACATTGCATTACATCAACACTGTAGACTTTCCATTTATCCTGGGCACTATGTATAAGGTATATATTAGCTTTAACTCAGATATAAAAATTAATTTCTAAGTATAAGAAAAAAATTTTAAAAATTTTAATGTAAATTAAAATCTTGACCATGAATTTCTTCTGCAAAAGCAAATTGAAGAAGGTATTTGGGTTTCTAGTGAAATACCAGCTATAAGCTGTGCTATAAAGTCATTGGATAATTTGGTGGGGTAGATTTTAAAAATATATATATGTAATTAAATGAGTGATACAGGATAGGTATTGTAAGTACAGGGTAGGGCAAAAGTAGGTTTACAGTTGTTCATGTGGAAAATAATACAATAATAAATAACAATACAAGAATAAATTCTGTGTTTCATGTACTCACAATTGCAAACTATTTTTGCCCCACTTTGTATTTAGATTAATCATTTAAACTTTGTAAGTATAAAATCAGTTATGGAAATGGCCTACATTACTCCACCGTCTCTGTTTTAAACAGTATTTCCTTTACAGTTAACGCTAACCAAGTCTTGCAACCTTGGACACTCTGTTTCTCCACCCCGTCGCCACGATTGAGCCCTGTTTTGTCAGAAAGTGTGAAAACTGAGCTCTTTTACCTCTGAAGAATAAAGCTAAGGGAAATATCTTCAGTTCAATTAGGCAGTAAGTGCTACATATGAAACTATTTAGAATTTAAGCATTTCTCTTTACAGGTAAAATCATGTATTTTTGGTTTATTATGAATGCAGTTCCTAGTATATATAAATTATTCTTTTTAAGTTATTAAAATATTTTCCTTCAAATCCCATCATTCAGTTTAGTAAATATAAAATATATGTTTTTTCACAATATTTTATTAGCTACCATTAATAAGTATTTAACCACACTGTTTCAAATTAGTTATAATTAGTTAGCTAATGATGTATAAATTATGAAATCAAGCTTGGAGATTTATTTGGAAAAGTATTATATAGTTAACTGAAAATGATCAAAATGTAATTGAATTTTTATTCATTATTTAATACTTTATTGCCACACAAGCTTAGTTTTCAAACAGTGCTGTTTTACATTTAATATAAAGTTGGATTTGCCTGTGTGGGTACATGTAATTATTCCTAGAAAGATGCCTCTGAAAATATGTAACACTTTTCCTTAAATAGTAAATTTGTAATAAATTTTTTACATAGAGGAAGGCTAATTTCCATTTATATGCAGTGGGCACACAAACTGAGTTTGAGAGAGGTTCTAATGATATGTATAACTTGCATATTCTTATTTGCATTTGTCGCTAAAATCATTATATTTTGTTCTCTTTTTTTCAAATAACTTTCTTCGAGGTCTACTTCCTGTCTCAACTCCAAAGAATTCATTAGCATCTAAACAATATGTCTTGCAAGAAGATCAGTAAACAGAAACCTTATTTAAAATGAAGTAGGCTAGATCACGTGATGTTTGTCTTTCTCTGCCTGGCTTATTTTGCTTAGCATAATTTTCTCCAGGTCCCTCCATGCTGACCCAAAGGGTACGAGATTCTTCTTCTTTACAGCTGCATAGTATTCCATGGGGTAAATGTCCCACAGCTTTTTATCCGCTCATCTACTGATGGGCACTTGGGCTGCTTCCAGATCTTAGCTACTGTAAACTGCGCTGGTATGAACATAGGGGTGCACATATTCTTTCTGATTGGTGTTTTGGGTTTCTTTGGATATATTCCTAGAAGTGGGATCATTGGGTCAAAAGGCAGCTCCATTTTTAATTTTTTGAGGAAACTCCATACTGCTTTCCATAGTGGCTGCGCCAGTCTGCATTCCCACCAGCAGTGCACCAGGGTCCCCTTTCTCCACACCCTCCCCAGCACTTGTAGTTCGTTCACTTGTTGATGGAGCCATTCTGACAGGGGTGAGGTGATACTTCATTGTGGTTTTAATTTGCATCTCTCTGATGATTAGAGAAGTTGAGCATTTTTTCATATGTCTCTTGGCCATCTGTATGTCCTCTTAGGAGAAGTGTCTATTCAGGTCCTTTGCCCATTTCTTAATTGGGTTGTTTGTCTTCCTCTTGTTGAGTTGTATGAGTTCTTTGTACACTTTGGAAATTAGCCCCTTTTCAGATACATCCCTGGCAAATACGTTTTCCCAGACAGTGGGGTTCTTTTGTATTTTGAGGCTGTTTTCTTACACTGTGCAAAAGCTTTTTAGTTTGATGTAGTCCCACATGTTTATTTTTTCTTTTGTTTCTCTTGCCCTAGGAGATGTATCAGTGAAAAGTCCACTATGTGAGATGTCTGTGACTTTACTGCCTATGTTTTCTTCCAGGTTTTTATGGTTTCATGACTTAGTTTAAGTCTTTTATCCATTTTGAGTTCACATGATCTCGCTTATATGTGGAATCTAAAGAACTTAATAAACTGATGAACAGAATAGATTCAATGACATGGAAGCATAGATGAGACTGAGGAATGTCAGAGGGATGGAGGAGGGTGGGTGGAGGGAGGGGGAGAGTAACCAAAGAATTTATATGCAGATATGCACAACCCAAGGACAAGGGCCATAGTGGGGAGAGGGACTGGGCAGGGAGATGGGACTGGGTGGAATGGGTCATTGGGGAAAAAAAGGGACATCTGTAATATTTTAAACAAAAATAAAAAAATAAAATGAAGTAGAGAGGCCAGAAGGGGGACCTTTCTGGCACTCTGATTGCAGAGCACAGCACACAGAACTTATTTTTAGTAAGAATCTCCCAACTTCCCCTTCCCTGCTTTAACAGAGTTCTTTCCCCTTGTTTTAGAGGACTTCCACGTGTTACTCTCTGGCTGTGTGTTCTTAATTGCAATTCTTCTTTGCTTCAGAATAAATTAATTTTGCTGGAGAAATATCTGGTTGACTTTTTGTTTACGGTCAATAGTCTCATAATTTCCTTGTAATTTAATGCAGAATATTTTATAATTGAAGATTTTTCTTGATCCTGGCCCTTCTACTGAAAAGAAATGTGTGGGTCTGTGTTCTTATTGATATGGATAAATACATCTTCAACTCCAAGTGCTAGTGTTTTGGAGAAGTAAAATTTTGCTTTTGCTATAGTGTTCTTGTAAATGTTAGTAATAAAGAAACAATTAACCTAAATACAAAACAGTGTCCTGAAGGGAAAATTTTTTCATAGGTCCCTTGAGAAAGAGCTATTTAGGCTTTTTATGTTTCTAATTTTTACCGTGGAGCATACAACTTTACAATTTTTTGCAATTCAGCTTATTTGTAGTGCTAATAGGTAAGGTAGGAAAAAATCATGGGGAAAAAAGTAAAAAAGGGGAAGTCAGTCCCCCAAAATATCATACATATTTGGATTATTTTCTTGTAATAATTAAAATATTCCATATGCATATTTTTATTTTCAAAGTCCCAAAGTTATCTTAAATTCTAAAGCTAATACTAATCATTCTCATGCATTTCTACTCCTGAAATTTTATTTCTAAATGCTTGGTCAAAGTACCTCAGTTTTGTTTATACCATAATGCCATATGCCTTTCTCTGTATAATTTGTTGGATGAATTAATTTAGAGTTAATTCATTAATTCCAATAATTGATTTTTTAAATTTCTATGAGCCAGAACACTTCCTTCAAATGTGTATTAATCATGGGTCAATAATTTCTTCATGTTTAGGTTATTGACTTGGTATAAGTGTTAATGAATTTTCAGCTTGGATTTATACATTGTACTTTTCATTGGTTTGTTTTCACTGCCCCAGATCATTCTCTGTGTGGGCCAAGCTTGGAGAAGCAAACTTTCAAGCTGTTCCCACTGAAGTACCTCCCCTATTATAGCTCAGTCACCACCATTATAGAGACAGTGTTGGAGAGTGTCTTCTACCAACATCCTCATCTGTGATTGAACAGAACTTGTTATCCGTCAGTAGATTTCTTTTCTTTCATCATTTAAAAAGAATTCTACAGAAAAACAGATTTGACAGAGTGAAACCTCTAAGTATAAATAAATCATGATCAAACTACATTGAAAAATTCATCTTTATGTTACTCTGAGAAAAGTACATCACCTCATATATAGAAGTGTTCTTGAAATCTTTGTGTTAGTCTGTTTGGTTGTTGGTATGAACATTTTTCTTCCTTGGCATTGAAAACTCTTATTTTTGTAACTGTTTTATTGAGACATATTTCATATACCATACAACTTACCCACTTAGAGTGTGCAATTTAGTGATTTTTTTTGTATATTCCATAATCAACTTTATAATGTTTTCATCACCACAAAAAGAAACACTGTATGCATTAACAGTTCACTGTCTATTGCTCTTAACTTCCCCAGCCTTAGGCAAGTACAAATCTACTTTTTGTTTCTATATATTTGCCTATTCTATACATTGTGTGTGAATGGCATCTTATGGCATGTGATGTCTTGTGACTGAATTATTTCATTGAGTACAATGTTTTGGAAATCCATTCATGGTGAAACATGTCTCAATACTTCATTCCATTTGTTGCTGAATAACATTCCATTGAGTGGATACACTACATTTTATTTATCTGTTCATCAGTTGATTGTCATTTGGGCTGTTTCCACATTTTGGCTATTGTAATGCTACTGTGGATATTCATTTACAAGTTTTCTGTGTGCATGTATGTTTTCGTTTATCTTGAGTGAACACCTAGGAGTAGAATTGCTGGGTCACCTTATGACTCTGTACTTAACTTTCTTTTTTTCTTTTTCTTTTAAATATATCTTTATTGATTTCAGAGAGAGGGAAGGAGAGGGAGAGAGAAACATCGTTGATGAGAGAGTCATTGATCAGCTGCCTCCTGCACGCCCCCTGCTGGGGATCTAGCCCACAACCTGGGCCTGTGCCCTGACCGGGAATCGAACCCCGATCTCCTGGATCCTAGGTCCATGCTCAACCACTGAGCCTCGCCTGGCCTGGCTATACTTAATCTTCTGAAGAAATATCAAACTTTTCCAAAGTGATTGAGCCATTTTACATTCTCACTATATAATGTATGAGGATTCCAATTTACCCACCTTCTTCACCAATACATGTTACTTTAAAAAAAATTATTATTAATTTTATAGAAATCTATTGGATTTGAAGTGGTATCTCACTGTGGCTTTGCTTTGCATTTTCCTGATGACTAGTGATGTTCAGCATCATTTCATGTGTTTATTGGCCATTTGTATATTTTCTTAGGATGAATATCTATTCTTATGCTTAGTCCATTTTAAAATGGGGTTATTTGTCTTTTTATCATTAAGTGGTAAATGTTTTGTGCATATTCGTAATACAAGTTCCTTATATGTATGATTTGAAAATGCTTTCAACAGTTCTATTTTTTTTACTCTATTGACAATATACTCTGAAACACAGTTTTAAGTTTTGAAGTCTAATTTATTAATATTGTATTTTATTGCTTGTAATTTTAATATCCTAGCTAAGAAATTATTGAGTAATCAAGTCACAAACACTTACTCCTCTATTTTCTTTGTTTTATTATATTTTTAGCTTTTTAATTTAGGTTTCATCCATTTTGAGTTAAATTTTGTTTATGGTATGTGGTAGGGGTCCCATTTTATTCTTTTGCATGTGGCTATCCAGTTGTCCCAGCACAATTTGTTGAAAACACTATTCTTTTCCTCATTGAATTGCCTGGTACTCATGTCAAAAATCCAAAAAGTCAATTTGCCAAAAACATAAAGGTTTATTTTTAGATTCTCAATTCCATTTATTGATCTAGATGTCTGTCTTCTCATATTAGCATCACACTGTTTTGAATACTGTACCTTTAGAAATTGGCAGGTGTGAGTCCTCCAAATTATGTTTTCTTTTCCAATATTATTTTGGCTATTCAGGGTTCCTTGCAATTCTATATAAATGTTATATTTATTTTTCTAAATTTCTGTTTAAAAAGCCGTAAAAATTTTGATAAGGATTGCATTGAAGGTGTGGATCACTTTTGAGAGTATTGTCATCTTATCTTCTGATCCATGAATACAGGCTGTATTTTTATTTTTTTAGTACTTTAAATTATTCTACAATTTTTATAGTTTTCAATGTGTCATATAGTTTGGCAGTTTACATTATTCTAGGAATTTTTCAATTTCCTAATTTATTTAATTTATGCCATACAATTTTTCACAGTATTATATATTTTTTTAATTTCTGTAGGTCTGGTAGTAAGGGCCTTCATTCCTCATTTTCATGATTTGAATTTTTTATTTCAGAAGCCAGAGTGTTACTCTTCCTGGCCTCCTTGATGTTTTTAATACTCATTACATGATAAAGTCTTATATACAGGATAACTCATAATAAAACAAATTTCAGCTCTTTTTCTATAGCCTGTGATAACCAGGGTATTGGGGAGAGTGATCACAGTCAATAAGTGTGCATGTGTGAATAATTTAACCTTCTCATCTTTTTTACTTTCTTCCCCTCATGTAAATAAAATGTGATATATAGAGATATCCTGCCTTTTACTACCTGCATCAGCGGTTCTCTACTTGCCAACTGTGCTTTTCTTCCTGCTATAGTTGAGTTTTATGTTCCTCATTGAAATTTTTCATTGTCAAAAGTAGAGTTTCCCATTAAGGGAGAGAAGAGAAGAAACTGGGCACTCAAACTCTACTGGAACATTAAGAGAATAATTTCAGGAGAATGGGTTGCTCTCTGATCCTTCCTCTTTTAGTTCTGTGTCAGCCACGCTGGCCAGTCCCTTGCCTGCCAGCACACCCCCTTCCTGGCCTTTGCGAAGCCCTTTCTTCTGCCAGAGGGAGCCAGGGGGCCTTCTTCTGCATCTGTTTCAAGTCTTTGTTCAAAAGTCACAGTGCCCAAAAATCATACTGCTTTACTTAAAATTGGAACATCTCATATCCCTGAGGGCTCATCACATCTTGTCCACAGTTTAATTTCCTCCTTAGTGTTTGTCACTTTGTAGCATAGTATATTATTTATTTATTTATTTATTTATTTATTTATTTATTTATTTATTTATTTAGACTCTTCCACTTATTTAGAATATAAGCTCTCTGAATCCAGGATGTTTCTGTGTTTTTCACTGTACCTAGAATAGTGCCAGATATATTTTAGTCACTGAATAAGTTTCAATAGGAGGTGACTAAATAAGCAACCTGGGAGTTTCACCTATTCACAAGCTACAAATAGAACTGTTTTACTTATTACGTTTTATTTTCAAGATTTTTAAATAGAAATCTAGTTGAAATACAATATTATATTAATTTCAGGTGTACAACATAGTGATTCAACATTTATAGAGGTTATGAAGTAATTGCCATACTAAGTCTAGTAACCATCTGTCACCATACAAAGATATTATATTATTGACTATATTGCCTATGCTTAAACAGAACTGTTTTAAAACAATATCCAATCTTGAGCTTGAACAAAAAGTCTCAAAAGGATTTCATTTAGGACATGAAGATGCACTGGTAAGTTAAAAATAAGATTTTTTTTCTGCATGACAATTCGTCCTGGAAACCTGAGTTACCCTGGAAACTTGATAAAGATAATTTGCCAAGTATATTAGAAGACAACACTGAGTATAGTAAAAAAGTCAATGATTGGCTAATTATATCCGTACTGAGAAACCTTTAAATAGCTTATGGGCAGACAGTAGCTTTGGACTTTCCTGAGGGCTATGACTTTCTAAATTGGAAGCTCTGTCATGGAGCTGTTACATGAGATCCTAGCTGTTATGTGGCATGAGGTTTTTAAGCCAGGGAGACTCCAACATCTGGCCAACATGGACATTGGGTTTCTTCTGTAGGGTCAAAGAGAATATCTCATGGATGGCTCTGTGGACTGTTGAAGAGGAGTGCCTAATGCTGCCCTACCAGCCTGCTGTGCTCCTGTCTTATACTCCTGTGAATGAATCTCATACCAAGTATGGGCTCTTGTGGTCTTGTGTGTCTGCATGTTTGGCAGAGGCTACAATGCAGGCTGGGTTTGGCCTTAAGCGTAGAAGCAGGATATGAGGGAGTTTAAGCTGCTTGGCATTTGTCTGGGAGAAAGTGCATATCTCATATATTTGCACAGTATGTTTATAATTAGCCAAATGTAGGTCACCTGCATTGATTTACTCTGAGCAAATTGAGTTACCTTAAGCAAATCCCTTAACCATTGAGCTATAGCCAATTCGACTATAAAAATGAGAACATTGTAATTGATATTCTCTGTGGTTTATATCTAATCAAGCATTCTATAACTTCCATAAGATTGTTCAGTCTGTAGTTTGATTCGTTCATGCATATCTGAGGACTTGAGGTGTTCAGACTATTTCCTCTGTGGGAAAACATAGTGTAGAGAAACGTGCTCAGGGCTGCAGACGAGATCCTAGGCTACTCTTTGATCATGGTAACTTCGACAGTGAGTGTTGAAAACACTTGTTGTGTTCCTGAATATAATGTAATAATATAATAACTGTGTGCATGCACGTGTGCATATTTATCATTGAATGGCAGGGCTTTTGCATGAAAGAAAAAGAGACCTTAATTAAGAATTAGTGATTTTATCTTTGGCTCTGCTGCTAGCTTTATGTGTGAAAATGGGTGATACTCTTAATTCCTTTGAACTTCAGTTTCCTCTTTTTTTACAATAAAAGGTTTGCATCACAAGAATTCAGAGTTTCCTTTCAATTGTACAACCATGTGGTTGATGACATCACAGTCTTCACGTGCTGCTTTGACTATTTAGGGCCAAAAAAAGGGGAGGGTTTGGCTTCAATACAAATTTTCAGAGAATTTGACAAATTAAAATTTTGAGACATTTCCTCTGCCTCCACCGAACTCTCTTTTATAGGTTATAGGTGTTTTCCTTTTCTTATTGGCTCTAACACTATTAATCTTAGTCCCATTGTCAGGCCTTGCCATTTATGCTGCACTGTCTGTAAGGCCGATGAAAAATTCAGTCGATAAAAATATATTGAAAATTTCCAGTTTGCGTTTTTATTCATTTTTATCCCGTCTTTGGAAATAAATTTATGTATGCATCTGCATTAAAACTTATTCTCTGAAAACAGTAAATAACATTTAGCCCTTTGTGTTGCTGCTTATATTGAATAATTACTCTGAGTTCCTCTCTCACCCCAGAGAGCACAGAAACCTACGCTGAACATCCAAAATTATTATTTGTCATGATGTACAACTATGTCATATCTAGACATAAGGTCAAATCCATTATTGTACTTGGGTCCTTAGGTTGTGAAACTGACCAGATTTTACTTTCCTACCTACTTGAATAAGGAAATATCCATAACACAGAAAAATAAAAAGGACTGATTTAAAAACACCCTGGGTACTATGTAACTGCCACATGGGATGGCATTGGTAGTTACTCTCCCCAAAACATCAAAAACTAGTGACAGTGGCATTGTTCCTGTAATTTTTTTGGTGTCTAAATGCTATCTTGCAATCTGTAATAAAGGCATGATTACTACCATCACACACATCCCTCAGGCTAAAGAAGACCCATTATATCTTATGAATTCTAAGATACACTATCCCCACTCTCATTTTAACATCTTTGAAATTCAGATATATCTAATTTTACAATAAATTAGCAGTGATTTTCTTGTTTAACTTGAATGTAAAGTAACATTGAATCATACCATCAATGTGTCTTGGATTCAGACAAATTTCTATGCCTAAAGGCAAATTTGCACAAGCAATGACAGAGCTCAAATTTCATACTATATCTTAGGTTTATTAAATAGCAATACTGTTCTCTAAATTCCACTGACTAATCAACCCATCATGATTGAGGTTTGACTATACATATATGTACATTTTTACTTCTGTCTTCCTCTTTAAAGCAGGTGCAGCTGCACAGCATGTATTCAACACACATGGTAAAGAATCGCTTTAAAAGAATATTTTTATATTTAATATGTGGATACAGAAATAACAGAAAGAGATAAATATGCTCACCAAATGCAAAGAAAATTACGCTCATATAAATACTTCTTATTACCTTCTCCTCAGCTCTGCAGAAAATATGAAACCAGTTGGAATGTTCATTTTATGTGACTCTCAAGGTACTGTTCTCATAAGGGTAAAATGAGAAACAGTAAATTATTGCGAAGTTTAGTAATAAGAGCAAAGAAGGCATATATTTATGAGAGTAAAAATATCGAGTAGCATTTGGTCAAAGGATTGGGAAACTCATTTGAATTTATTTCTTTTAACCACTGTAAATAAAAATGATTTATCGATAAAAGCCTATTTCTAAGATTTTTTCTCTCTATTTTTACTGTCCTCTTAAGTGTTCCTTTTTCTTATGAACAGTTTGGAATACAGTCTTCTTATCACATAAAACTGTTGCAATATCAGAGATAGTTTTCTTTCTAGAAGTTTTAGAAGATGTCATTATGTGTCATTCTAGACAAATAAGATGTGGTTGGTTTAAATGTTTTAGGAATCTCTAAGGAAAGAAATAACCTGTTGATTATATTATGCCCTGCTTGGGGAAATGGAAAATCACAGCCAGGATAATGCTGTCTGTGTCAGTCACATTTGATTGTGTGGCTCGCTCGCCTTTGGCACTCACTCTGTCATTTGTAAGAGCAAGTAAATATCAGCACTATGTCTGATAAAACCTACCCACTGCTTTTTGGATATATCTGTAGGTGATGAAAATTATCATGACATGATCAATCATTATACCACAGATTTTCCATAAATGCTTTAATTCATGAATGGATAATTGATTTGAGCATGAGTGAGAACTGATTTTTCCCCCCACTTTGGAAAAGATGAGTCACTATAACTTTTTCTTTTTGGTTCTTTTTATTTTCCTTTATATTATTATTTCAAGTTTATTTATGGTACTGATTCAAGCAAATATTTAAAATATTAATAGTTTTGATAGCTTTAAATAGAAAAAATATTTTGGAATGCCATTCTAATATGAAAATATGACAGCAGCAAGTTTTGTCTTCCCGTGAAGACATGAACAGTTTTAGATGTATGCTAGCCTTAGCCATTGATAAGATATTATTTCTTTTTACTCAACAAATATTCATATTTGTATACATCACTATACAAAGCTCTGGGGAATGCTTAGCATTTTCAAAGGGTAGGGGTAAGTGCTTTTTGTTTTTGACTTATCTCTCTTGTTACAAACTCCTTGCAAGATGATTACTTAGATTTGGATGAAACTGGAAGAGTTAAAGAAATTTATGAGGGAGTAGACGATTTGGAATCTTCTGACTTCAACTTTTGGTACCGTTTTTTGGGCACTCCTGGCAAATGTCGTTCTATCTGAATTGGCCTCCATCTAATTGACTGTAGAAGAGATCAACACTCTATACTGAGCAAGCATATCTGCACCTCAGCATAAGCACTCTTAAGAAGGGGCAGAATATTACAGATGCCCCCTTTTCTCCCCAATGGCCTCTTCCACCCCATCCCATCCCTCTCCCCAGTCCCTCTCTCCACCATGGTCCGTGTCCTTCGGTTGTGCAGATATGCGTATAAATTCTTTGGTTACCCTCTCCCCCTCCACCCACCTGCCCTCCTCTGTCCCTCTGACATTCGTCAGTCTGATCCATGCTTCCATGTCATTGAATCTATTCTGTTCATCAGTTTATTAAGTTCTTTAGATTCCACATATGAGTTGAGATCATGTGATGTTTGTCTTTGTCTGTCTGGCTTATTTCACTTAGCATAATACTCTCCAGGTCCCTCCATGCAGTCCCAAAGGGTACGAGATTCTTCTTTCTTATAGCCACATAGTACTCCATGGTGTGAATGCGCCACAGCTTTTTTATCCACTCATCTACTGATGGGCACTTGGGCTGTTTCCAGATCTTAGCTATTGTAAATTGCGCTGCTATGAACATAGGGCTGCATATATTCTTTCTGATTAGTGTTTCAGGATTCTTAGGATATATTCTTAGGAGTGGGATCACTGGGTCAAAATGTGGAGAGAGACTTGGGAGGGGGATGGGATGGGGTGGAATGGGTCATTGGGGAGAAAAAGGGACATCTGTAATATTTTAAACAAACAAAAAAAGAAGGGGCAGAAATTACTAAAACACTTAAGGAAGGTGCTTTAACATTTTTAAAGTTTTCCTTTTTAAAGATGAAAACTTATTACAACTTTTGGAAGTAACCATAGTATTTAGTTTGACTCCATTTAACCTTTCAGTTATATATCACATGCTTTCTATTCATGCTTAAGTATATGATTATATTATTTGCATAAAACTCTCATTTTCTCTACTAGATTATAAATTACTTAGGGAAATACCATGCTTTATAAAATTTTAGTTTTCAGAGAGTACTCTCTCAACTTGCATACAATAGGTCTTTTTAAAAAAAATATATCTTTACTGATTTCAGAGAGAGGAAAGGAGAGAGAGAGAGAGAGAGAGAGAAACATCAATGATGCCAGAGTCATCATTGATCTGCTGCCTCCTGCACGCCCCCTGCTGGGGATTGAGGCCGCAACCCGGGCATGTGCCTTGACCAGGAATCAAACCCAGATCACCTGGATCCTAGGATTCTCTGGCTGGGCCAGACCATACAAACCTAATTAAATAAGAGTACTACTAACTTCTGTTCCTGGTTGTCCCATAGACTTATATTTGAGTCTACAAAATTTGAAGGACTATTATATAGAAAAGGAGAAAAATGCTTTAAAGATTCAGAGTAAAATAGGAGCAAGGATGGGGAACAGAAATGGATGACAGATGAGGATTTCTTATGCTGAGATAAAATCTAATGTGCTCAAAGCCATAATGAGCTGTCATGGGAAGTGTTGGCATGCTGTGTTCAGTCAGCTTGGACAAGTGTTTCGGAGGGCTTTTCTAGAAAGGATTTAATCATCTCATTGAAATGTGGTATACTTGATTATAAGGAAATGAAATATAGTAACATAAAATTTGTATTGTATGTATAGGTTTGGGCAAAAGTAGGTTTAAAGTGAGTACATGAAACAGTTTATTCTTGTATTATTATTTATCAATTATTGCATTATTTTCCACACAAACAACTATAAACTTACTTTTGCCCCACCGTGTATGATAAAAGTTTTATACATGTATGAATATATGTTATAAACATAAATGCAGATATAGAAAGTATATGTAACAATTTATTCCAGGTCATTTTATTCGTAACACTTTCAATGGTTCTGAACTGAGATCTTTAAAATAAATAAGTGGGGTATCATTTAGGCCCATGTTTAGTTTCTCAGAAGCAATCCTCAATCTTTCATTCAGTTTCTAACTTATTTCACATGTAATTTAGACATGCATGGTTATCATCTTTTTCATGTCTGAATAAACTAAAAAAATTGACCATAATAAAGTTTAGTGGGAACTGAGCCATAGAGTAGCAATATGAGACGTTAGATAGCAAAAAATATTCATAATTAAAGAAAATTAAAGATTTGTAATGACATAAAGGCATCAGATGTTTGAGAAAACTTCCTCTGAGTAGTGGAAGAATTAGGAAAAATGGGGTCAAAGCTGAAAGAAATAGGGTTTTCTATTGAATATAAGGGTGTTTTCTGAGAAAGGATAATTTTGGCCTCAAATAGTTTCCCCTTGCCAGATATTTTCAAGCACAAAATGAAAAAAACATCATGTAGTAAAGACACTGTAGAATACATCCAAGAATGTGTTGAGATGTTTGAAAAAGTAACCTTTAAATCCTTGTGATGTTCAGTGTCATCAACAAAAAGTAAATTCAACAGTGTAGCCGTTTAAGAAGGCACAGAAGTGAGTAAAATGCACAAGAAGCTACTTAAAAAGTTTAGTTTTTCTCTTTAAATATGCAAGCTTCTTAAATTGACTTCTATACATCACTCTCTACATTTTGTGACGGCTTCACATGTGTAAAGTTTGACTTTGTGTGATGGCATTAGCTTAGAATTCGAAAAAGGAAGAGCTACATACCTCTTAATTCTTAGCCAGTCGAATATTTTTCTCTCTGTAATGCTCCCATTTGTTACATAGCATATAATTGACAATGGAAGGATTGATCATTAGAACAGATGCTTTGACTCATTACAGCAATGGCAATCTGCCCTGGTGGGTCAGCTGATTGGAACTGAGACCTTGGCAGGGGATCATGGAGACAGAAATAAGATAAAGGTGGGGTCAGTTAAATACTATGGGTGTCATTTGGAAGAATTTGAATGTGGAAGTGAGCTATTGATCAGGACAGTAAGGTTAAAAAGTAAGATTCAAAGAATTTATATGCATATATGCATAACCCGTGCACACAGACCATATAGTGTGGTGAAGGCTGGTGCAGGGTTGCAGGTGGGGTAGAAGGGGTCAGTGGGGGGAAAAGGGGACATCTGTAATATTTTCAACAATAAAGATACATTTTTTAAAAAGTATGATTAATCCATCAGTAATATACAGTAACCATTAAAAGGAGGGAGGTAATCATTGAAATAATTTTTAAGGCTAAGAAACAAGTGATATTACCCTAAACCTTGCAGTTAGAGGCATCCTGGAGGAAAACTTGAGATGAGGAGGGAGATTGGGAATTGGGAGATGGGGGTAGTTTTTTTCCTCTTATTAAAATTTCCCCAACCTTTAAATAGGATGTCATGTTATCTTTAAGATTCTCATTAATATATACTTGATTGCCCAGAGTTGCCAAGAGTATTGGTAGGACCAGAAATTATTGGCAATAGGTTCTAATAGAAAACAACAATGAATCCATTGGGCATGATTAACGTACCAGAAAAGAAAGGACCTATTCTAAGGTGAAATCCATTTGGTGCCTTAGTTTGAATTCCACAAACTGCTGAAAGGCTGATTCCTCTTCTCAGGTCCTTTGGCTTCAAAGACCTTTGCTATTATTTCCTTCATGTATCTCCTGAATTTGTTTCACCACTCACCTCAAAAAGGATTTGTGTGTAAATCAGAACACTTGTATGCAAATTCTGCAACTGATGCATTTGGGCAAGTCAGCTCATTTATGAGCTCAAGTCCTCCTTAGTTGTTGTGAAAGTAAATTAAACTAACTCAGTGTGGACATAAATTGTAAGTAAAAGTCAATTTGGTTGTTTTTATTTTTAATTATGGCAGCAGTTCAGAATTTTATCATTTTTAAATTATCGCTGTTAGTTGTTTTATTTTTGTTATGGTAGCAGAAGATCATAATATTATTTTAAAATAATCATTGACAAGCCAAAAAAAATCACAGATTCCTCATATCAGTTAAGATTTGATAAGGTCTATGTAATGATCTATGATACTTTCTTAAACCTTGTGTCTAGTGTCACAAATAATGAGACATTAGGATAATGATTTGAAAGTTCTCTTTTGATGTGTTTTCTTTGGGTTCTATTTCATAGTTTCTAAGAAAATCTCATTATGCTTGCACCCCTGCATCATTTTTATGAATGTGCCTCATGTCCACTGGGAATGCAGTTGAAGTTTAAATGACTTTACAATGTACTTTGTTTTCTAGTTTTTAGTGCAGTATGTGTTCAGATGACAAATAGTAGGAAATAGTTTGCATATAATTGAAAATTGTTTTTTATGATGTCAGTGATAAGTAGAAGTTTCTGGAACTTCTTGGATTTTGTTTTGTTTTGTTTCCAGTTGTGTAAAAAAATAATTATTGTAACTAAAAGCGTAACTTTATCCAACACAAAAAATGTCTACATCTAACATTTAGCATATTTGAATTTTATTTGAAGACTAAAGACAAAGTAAAAACAAACTGCATGGGATTTTTATTTAAGATCTTCAAATGGAAAAAATACTTTTAATGTTGGGATAGAAGGTTTTATTTTTTTAAGATAAGACAAAAGTGGACAATTTTTTAATCTGACTGTAGTTTTTAATCTTGTTCAATTAATTCATTCACAGCAGGTTATTTTCATTATTATTAATTATCCAACCATATCCAGAGTCTGTGATTGGCATTTTTACCAAGTCTGTATGTGACTGTGATATGTGTATATGTTTATAAAGCTCCCTTGCTTATCAATGGCTTTTGACTACACAGTAAGTTATTAATGTAGGCTGTGTTACCATCCAAGATCTAGGTTTTCAGAAGTACTGAAAACTAATTATAGGAGGTATATATGTATGTATTTATTCACACACATGCATACTATTTTCGGGTATTTAAGTGCATATATTTGTCTAGTAAGTAGAAAAATAAATTATGTCTAAAATACTTTAAAATGAAAAGTGTTTATTGGTAATTGGTACACTCTGGAAATGGAAAATGGGATAAAAGGGCATTCTAAATGATGTAGTGTGATACTGACATAGGCGGAATACCAATTAAGAGTTGTTTTTATTCTCACCTGAAGAGTGAGGATATTTTTTCCATTGATTTTTAGAGAGAGTGGAAGGGAGAGAGAAGAGGGAGAGAGAAGTGAGAGAGAGGGAGGGAGAGAGAGAGAGAAAGAAACATCAATGTGACAGAGATACATGTATTGGTTGCCTCCTACACGTGCCTCAACCAGGGGCGGGATCAGACCTGCAACCCAGGTACTTGCCCTTTACCGGAATCAAACCCTCCAGTGCACAGGCCAACACTCTAGCCATTGAGCCATGCCAGCCAGGCCCAGTGAAGATTTGATAAAATACAAGTCATATGGTTAATCTAATCTACAAATGGTTTATAGGAATACAAAATAGCAGATCATTAATTTATATATTTTGTAAAAATATTTAGTCAAATTCCTGAAGATTGATTAATAGATCTGTAACATTGTCACTTTTTAAATTTTCCCTGTGTGTATAGGCTTAATAATTTACTTACCTTATTTAATATTAAGCAAAATTTGTTTTGTATGTTTTTAAGAGAGGGCAAGAAAGTATACTTATTTAAAGTATGGTCTCTGAAATGATGCTATCTCATTTGACAGCCTGGCTCCACTACTTAATTTAGTGTGCAATTATGGGAAAATTACCTTCTCAATGCATCACCTTTCTCATCTGTTTTTGTGAGAATTAAAATATGTGAAAATATTGTGAGATAACTCATATAAACTGCTTTGGAGAATGCCTAGTACCTTGTAAGCATTTGGGTTGACCATTATTATTAAAGTTAATATATTTATCTTTCAGAGGATGGTGATTCTTGAGCAATAGATATCCAATGGAGTTTTCCATTTTAACCCAAACAATATTTACTGGGTTCCCATTATGTTCAAGGTACTGTGCTTGATTATGAACATAAAAGTGAGTAAGACAGGGTTTCCACTTTCAGTTTCATACAACTTAGCATACACCTTGAAGGCAGTGTCCATATATTTTGGTAATCTGCAGCATTTGGTATGTATTAAAGAGCATGGGCTTTACATTTAATAAAACCACAGTGCTCTTTGCTCTTATTTATCACAATGTCTCTTTCCTACTAAATAGTCCCATTAGTATTCAAATAGTGCCAATTCTGTAATCCAGTTAACAATTTTGAACACTGAGGAACAATATGGGGAAAATTATGAATGCTATAAGCACCACAACCTTTGACAAAGTTGTGCCTGGATCTGCAGCCCCAGTAGGCATGAATTGGAACCACCTGTTCCATTTTCCTTTTTACTATGCAATGGTGGATACCCTTGCTTACATAAATTTCCCTTTTTGCCTGTTTTGTATGTCTCAAACTTGAAGTTTGTGTAATGAGAGAAATAGAGTCCCATAGCAATGCCAGGGGTGAGTATGTGTGTATGTTTCTGTGTACACGTATATGCAAGAATGGATTTGAGGAGGTTGCTGGGGAATAGAGTTTTAATTTTTATCACTTTGAAGTTTAATTCTCCGTTAGCATAGATTTCACCACATACCAGAGGGCATACAAGTTTATTCACTCGTTCAAAGTGTACTGTATGGGGAATATGTTAGGTGCCGAGAGAGGTACAAAGATGAGGATAACGTGGTCTGTTGCCTCAGAAAACCCTCCAAAAACTTATTGCTTAGCAGAAGCAATAAATCAGGCATACAAGTGTTTATGAGAAATAAGAAATGAGCAAATGATGCAAAGAAATAGCCTCAGTAAGAATCTGGAAAAATTATACTTGTTTTTGATGGTTAGAGAAAGCTTCATGAGGAATGTAGCATTTGTGCTAGAAATTGAAGGGTGTGCAGTAGGCTCTTTAGAAATGGGAAATGGAGTCGAAGAACATTCTAGCAAGAGAACATGGCTACAGCATTAAACTAGCTGCAAGTGGTTCCTCCATTACCTCACTTATGAGACCTAGCAGACATTACATAATTAATGCTTGCAGTTGACTGCAAAAAATGATCTACAGAAGAAGTGTGACTTCTGACCAACTAGAAGTCCACTCTTAAGACCTACACACAACTGTATAATTTGTAATGGCTGTGTACAGTAAACTGGGAATGAGAATTTCAGTTACGATTCAGAATCTCATGTTTTGACTTATTTAAAATTATTTAATGGATTTACTTCTTCCATTTAATTTTTCGAAAATTACTAAAACCCTGCTTCTAAGCACATAAGCTTCATTCTGCCTGCTCAACCCCTCAGGTATCAGAATGGGTGACTCTGCTTTTTTTGACCCTCTTTCTCAGACCCATTCTGTCCCCAGCCTCTGAGAAAAATTTACTGTCCCTGGCCTGATCTGGACCCAAGTCCCCTTTCCCAATCCTCAGGAAACAGAGAGCTTTGGGTGCCATGCAGATACAAGGCAGCAAGATGTGACTGAGATGTGAAATTGAACTCTGGCACTTACTTGCTGGGTGGCATTGGTCATGGTACTGATGCTTAATTTCCTCATTTAGAAATGATGGAATGGTAATTAATCTACTTCAACTGTTATCATAATTTGAGATAGTACATGTAAAGCAGCTCTAACATTAAGCACTCTCAACAATAATGTGGTGAACATTCAACACATTATCTAAAGGGAAGTTGCTATTGTTATCATTACTACTACTACCAATTCAATGAAATAATTAGTCTCTAATAGGCCTTGGTAAGTAGATCTTTATTTAATATCAGAGTGCTCAGGGTTACAAATGAACACAATTAAACAGCACTGTGACAGATGGTCTTCAAAATGGCCTTAAAAAACACAATGCAATATGAAGATCATATATCATAGAAATGTACACTTGAAACCAATGGAATATTATTAACCAATGTCACCCCAATACACTTAACAACAACAAAAAACTCACTTTATTTGGACCATCTTGTGTACCCTATGAAAGTTCTTTAGAGATAACTGCTGAACAAATTAATTAGAAAATTTATTTTTCTTTGTTTAACATGAAATAGCCTATGTGTTTTCATTTTCAGAGTCTGTGTGAAGATATTTAGACAGTCAACTCAGTATTAATGGAATATGCCAGGGAGTGGAAAACCAGGGCCCGCGGTCCAATCTGACTCAATGCCCGTTTATGTAAATAAAGTTTTGTTGGAACACAGCCATGTTCATTGGTTAATATATTGTTTGTGGCTGCATCCAGGATGCACTAGAGTTGACAGAGACCATACGACCTGCAAATGCTTACTCTGGTTCTTTGCAGAAAAAGTTTGCCAAGTACTAATAAACTTTTACAATTACTGTGTTAAATAAAATCAGTGTTTTAAAAGTTAATGTCTGGTGTCTGAAGATGATTTGACTTTGGGTGGTGTGCACACAATGCAAGATACAGATCATGTATCATAGAAATCTACACTTGAAACCTATATAATCTTATTAACCAATACCACCCCCAATAAATTTAATAAGTAAATAAATTTTTAAAAGTTAGTCTTATAGAATATCAACATTTTATGACTACTGTTGATAACTGAATATTGAATATTATCATTGCTATGTCTAAGTAAAATTTTATTTAAATTTAATGCACTTGAATATTTAAGGGACAGAGTTGATCTTTACTTAGTCTCATTAGAGTGAATATTGTGGTAGGTTTCAGAAATCAAGATGTTATTTAAAAAAAGACAAAGACAAATCTTCAATATATTGACATCTCTCTTCATTTTGTTTTTTGCCATTAATTTGGGTGTTAACTGGAATACACACATAGATGTGTTTGTGGCAGTATAAATTAAGGGTCATAATAAAATTTGGTATACTTTGTCTAGAATTATAAATAGTTTTATACAGTCATGAAAGGTCAATACTATGGTTTAATTTGTTGAAATCTTGGTCCATTTAATGGGTTTCAATTTTTCTTATGAAAAATTGAAGTACTATTTTAATACTTAAAAAAAAACCCTATAGAGTGGGCATATTAAATTGTTCAGTAAAGCTCATTTTTATTCACTGTGGACTCTTGAATATGGAATATAGCAACCAGTTATGTGAAATTGATGATGTTTACATATTATGAATAATACAAGGAAAATTCAAATCTGTTCAATTAAACTTTCATGTGCAACATTTTAGCCATATTCAAGAAAAATCTTATAGTAATGTATACTAGAACCATTTGGGCTAATCAGATACCCAATCATATTTTAATAGATTTCCCTGGGAGAAGAAATGGAATTTAAGCTTATTAATCTGTATTGCATGCAATTTAACACTCACATTGGGATGACCAAACCAATGTTTTATTCTATTGGGACTAATATCACATCGTTAGAGTAGTAGATATTTCTGAACTTACGAAGACCAAAGAAAATGTTCATTCTCTTCTGATTTTTACTGCTTGCTTGACTATTTATTCATACTTCTGCCTGGCTCCCAAAAGGATGTTAGGTTCCTTACAAAAATCCACACAATACAAAGTAAGAATAAGTAAATGAGAGTTTGGGGACAGGTGTTGGTAGGGAAGAAAAGCTGATGCAGAAGTGAAGCTGTCCTGAGCTTTTTAGTACTCATTACAAAAACTTTATGCTAACATGATTCTAACTTCATAAATTAGAACCTTTATTTTATTTTATTTTATTTTATTATTTTATATTTTATTATTTATTTTTAAATATATATTTTTATTGATTTCAGAGAGAGGAAGGGAGCAGGAGAGAGAGAAACATCAATGATGAGCCATTGATCGGCTGCCTCCTGCAGGCTCCCAACTGGGGATCCAACCCACAACCGGGCATGTGCTCTGACAAGGAATCGAACTTCGACCCTCAGGATCCTAGGCCAAAGCTCAACTGCTGAGCCACATTCAGCTGGGCTTATGTTATTTTTTTTTTGCTATATATACTACTGGAGCTCAAATCTTCCATTCTAGAAAGAAAGCTTTGGTGGTTTTTTTTTAATGCTAGACCATTTAAAGGCAGTCATTTTGAGAAGTGCATCCTCAGAAAGTGTACGCATTTTAAATTCATCCAAGAAAACTGCCTGTCAATTTACAGTTTCTGTATATCTATGGATTAAATAAACCAATATTTAAATAATTGACATTAGATTATCTCAAGATTTGAAAGCATATAATGAATCATAAAGGAGAAATTGAATTATGTCAAGTGAAATGTTGCTGTTACAGGGAGAACCTTGTATAATTTCTAATATTTTTCTACCACTGAGATTTTGTGGTATGGTGTGTGACTGAATTGCTCTCGCTTTATTTTTCTCAATTATTATGTCTTTCTAAAAAAGTAGGTCTTCTAAATTATGTGAAGTTTCTGTGAATATATAACAGAATTTACATGTTCACATATATACAGAGTGCTTAAATTCGATTTTTATTTGCATATAATTACATTTTTTAAAGAAAAGGTATCCATTGCTACCTGAAATCTAAGTGTCTGAGTATTAACTATGAATAATATTTACCCCAATTCTGAATCAGTAACCAGCTATATATAGTACATTCTCACTTTCCAGCACAAATGTTTAAGTTGCTGGCTATTTCAGAAGAAAGAATGTACTGTGTCGGCAGCAATATCTCAGGTGTTAACCAATATGTTAACATGTCATGCTCATATTATTTAAACATGCACAATCTCATTGTCACATTTCCACATTATTAAGAGAAAACATCCTCAAAGAGAATGGAAAACAATACGAAGAAAGGAAGTGTGCCTAAGAAGCCTAAAAAAAATGCTTTATGCATGACAAGTAAAATGGAAAGAAGTGCAATTAAGACATAAGCATGTCAATTCACATGTCCTCATTTACCCTACATTCATGTATTTTCTTGGTTTATTTACAGTAGAGCATATGGTCATTGCAATGAAACTGCATTATATCATTTTATACCATACAAAAATATGAATGAATGTATTAACAATGAAAATATATTAGCTTATTATTGTTAAATAGAATGATTTTATAAAAATATATTTTTATTGATTTCAGAGAGAGGAAGGGAGAGGGAGAAAGAGAGAAACATCAATGATGAGAGTCATTGATCGGCTGCCTCCTGTGCGCCCCCTGCTGGTGATCGAGCCCTCAACCCAGGCATGTGCCGTGACTGGGAATTGAACTGTGATCTCCAAGTTCATAAGTCGACACTCAACCGCTGAGCCATGCCAGCTGGGCAAATATAATTGATTTTTAAATATTCTATATTATGCAGAAACTTTGGTATTTTGTTATGTAGGTGTTAAGAAGTGTTTTGTCACATTTGGAAAATATGATGGGCCTTTTGAATGATATGTTTAGGAATTATTGTTTTCATTATTTAAATAATGAAATACAGACTCCTAGTAACCAAACATTTTCATCCAACATATGACCAGAATGGATTACATTGAGATAATGAAAGAAATTTGTAACTGTAGTGATAGTGATATCTTCATGTGTGACCATAGAGCAGTTTTAACAATGAAATCAGGGTACTAAACCCTAACTTCTAACTTTGTGCTTCTTTTTCTTCCTTGAAAAATTCTTTTTTTTCTTCTTTCTTTTGCAATAGTTTGGAGAGTTGTCAACTTGTCTTATATTCATTTTGGATTTTTATTAAAGCACTCCACACATCTTAGACATTTATCTAATAAGCTTGTTCTTTAAAATAATAGATTGAGTAATTTGAAATCCCTAACATTCAATTGATTTTGATCAGAGTGAAAATTTCATATAATTTAAGCTAGTATTAAATTGGTTATTGGTATTTCCCACCTGATATTTCATTTTAGTCTTCATTAACTATAATTAAGATTAAGTACCTTTTTATTTTAATATATTATTCCTTTTAAGATATGTTTAACTTTTATTTTATAATTTTATTATATATTCTTGTTAAATATATAACCATTATTTGCATCTATTTTTCTTATTCCTCTGTCTTTTGCTGATTTCAATGATCATTCCTATTTCTTTTTTTACAAAATCATTCTTAATTCATTAATTCTTTTTTTTCCTTTTTACCAAATGTATTGGGGTGATACTGGTTAACAAAATTATACAGGTTTTAGGTGTACAATTCTACAACACATCATCTGTACACTGTATTGTGTGCTCCCCTCCCCAAGTCAAATCTCAGCCCATCACCATTTACCACCCCTATACTTTTCACCTCTCTCCACTCCCCGTTCCCCTTGGCAGTCACCACACTGTTGTCAATGTCCATGAGCTTTTTTCTCTTTTCTTTTTTTTCTCAATTCCTCCACCCCCCCCCCCCAAGACAGCTTCAGTCTATCTGGTAATAAGATGGGAACATAAATATTGCTTACTATCATTTGTCATTTTGTTATAGAGGAAAAAAATTTGAAGGTAAATATTTTCAGCTCTTATCAAAGTAACCTATAGTTTTCTCTTTGGTGTTTATTGACAAATATGACAACCAGCATATTATACTATAAATGAATGCAATATAATTTTTGAAACAGAAAAGTAAGGACATATCATTAAGTAAAACCACTCATAATCTTACTATTCAGAATTTTTTAAAACTCTACATTTTCTTGTATGTCTTTCTAAATCCTTTCCAAGGATTTTGTGCTTTTTAAAAATTAAATTTGAAACATCTAATGCAAACTATTCACATCCTGCTTTTTTTTACATGCCAGTGAACTTTCTTTAATATCCTTAAATATTTTAAGAACCTTGTTTATAGTGTGCATAGGCTTTCATCTTAGTGATATATTTTTACCATTTTTCTATTATAAATAATATGATGAAAAATATCCTCAGATATAAATATTTGTATGAATCCCTAAGTATGAGAGAAAATTTCTTAGGCTGTAATTAATTCTTTTCAAGTATCCTTTCACAAAAGTTATACCAATCTATACTTTCAAGTATCTTAAGAGTATTTCATCCTATTATCACCAATATTACTTCAGCTTTTGCCAATTTTGCACATAAAAAAATCGTATTTTTTTACAATTATTTTTGTTAGAGGTGGTGGAGGGATTGTTATAATTCTTTATCACATGATTAGTAGTTCATTTAATTTAACCTTATTTTCATATTTAATAGAAATGCGTTTCTCATTTGTATAATTCAGGTTTGTTTTTTTTACGCATTTTTATTCATGTTTCTTATTATAACAATTGTTTATATATTAAGGACATTAATATTTCACATTCTGGAAATATTAACATTTTCATGAGTCACACACTACTTTACCTTACTCCACTCATACTACCCCACCTATTGGCACAATCTTATTTCTTTCACAATTTATGACATTTTTATATGTAGAGTTCTGGACAGTTTTTTCTGTGTATTTGTTCATAAGTATTTACACACATTTTTTATATAATTATATTCTACATATTTTTTTCTCTTGTTATTGTGACCTAATAACACATCTAGGAAAACTTTTCTAAAGTTTATATTTAAATATAACATCACTTAAAGAAAACTTTGACAGTATTTTTAATACTTCTTTTAATTTTATAGATAAATGCTGGTAAACAAATTCATTGGAAAAGAATGGTGTAAAGTAAGAAAACACTGTCCTAAACTTCTACTCCCATCTGCTGCCACCATTTTTCTGCCCAGGAATAAACAGTTGAGATGTGCCTGTCTATTTTTCCATAAATTATCTAAGCATATGCAGACATATGTTCTTGTTTATTTGCACAATAGCCTGTTCTGCAGCTCACTCCTTTTTTTACATAATAAGATAAATTTATTTTTGCATATAAAGATTTCTTTTTTACTGTTGACATTATTACAGATGTTTCCTTTCCCCCCACCTTTGCCCACTACCACCCAGCCCTCACCCCCCTTCTCTCTGGCTAACACCTCACTGTTGTCTGTGTCTATGGCTTATGTATATATGCATTTTTCTTTAGGTGCTATACAGTGATCCATAAAATAGATATATTTTCCATTTAATGGCTATGTTAACCATTCGTCTCCTCATGAATAGTTGTTTTGTGTATAAATTTTGTCATTATGAAGCACGCTGTGGTGCCCATACACTTATACACATTTTCGCTCATTCATGGGAATTTCACTGTGGGATACATTTCTAATAACCGATTTTCTTGGGCAAAGGGTATGTGCATTTTGTTTCTAGATATTGCCAAATTACTTTCCTAAGAATGAGTACTAATTTATTTGGTACAGATTTGCTTGTTTGACCTGATAGTGTAAATTTCAATTTTTTGATTTTAGCATCTCAAAACATTCCCCTTTTGTGAGGTCGAAGTCTTCTTTCACGTTCTATTAAGGTGGCCAAGTAGTTTTGAAATAATTCCACAGCTCTGCTTTTTCTTAAGGTTTGGGATAAGGGTCCCATTCTATTGTTTTGTAGTAGGTTTTTTTTTGTGTTTTTTTTTTTTTTTTTTTACAGTGTGTGTGTTTCTTTTTACTATTCCTAGAATGTACACTTTGGCTTGGTGTTCATCACAAGACAGCTTGTTTGTCTTGTTTTTGGCAATGCGCACTATCCACTTGTTTAGAATTACAAGAGAATGTTAAGAAAAAAGTCAAGCCATTAAAACTCAGGCTCATGTTCTTACATAAGCTCACAATTCAAAGTCCATTAATTAAAGGCAAAGAAGTAGTAAGCAACAATTTCTTACATTTGTATATATAAAACTTTCATTCCTGATCATTCAAGTTGAGAAAGAACTTCCAAATTAGTTTTTAAACAGCCCATTTAGTAGAATTTAACTTGACTTTGTGAGATAGCAGTTAATGTACATATAAGTACATTTTTTTCTTTGGTATTTAATACCTTGAAATCTGCACCTGCATTTCAAGATACAAGATTTCAGGCAGGTTCCAGGTGGATCATTTGTTTAAGAACGTACTGAGCTTATGGAATGAAAGTGAGCTTTTTTTCTCTCTTAGAAGCTAGGCAACAATTCCGAAGGTCTGGGAAAATATCTTTTTGCATAAAGCAATTTACTTAATTGAACAAAACTTTACCCCCCAACACTCAATTTCAGTTCTGCCTTTTACCTAGCAGGGAAGATAATCCTTAGGAATTAATTTATAGGCTCTAAGGACAGCTTCAAAACTTCACAAGTCATTGAACTGGCATAACACCAGAGAGGATTGCACTGGATTTCATTTTAAACCCTCTAGTTCATTGCCTGTAGGATTCACATTGATTTCAGTGTAATTTTCATGTGGGCCTGGGTAGCAATATCTGCTTATCAGGAATGTGAGTGCTAACACAATGATAAAAACAAAACAGAACCATCTATGTGTTCTCAGCAGTTGTGTTTTTGCGAGATTTCATTTTCCTTTATACTGCGAAGTTGTTTAGTAAAGCCATGTATCATAAAGAATCCTGTTCAAATACAATTTTCTCTTGATGAATGATATAAAAATAACCTCTTTTGTAACAATTCATTCTCTCCATAAACATTTATTTTGTGTCTCTTATTTTTGGAGCACTATGTTAAGCATGTACTAAAAAGAGCTGCATAACCCATGTAATTCTGTGGAATGGGAAAGGGGTGGGGCTGCATCATGACACAGACGCTAAATAAATATTAAGGCAATTGAGGTAAGTCACCTTGGCTTTTAGGTTCACATACGTCCCAATTTAGAGCAAAGCCAGCTATTTTATAATTAGGCTTCCAAAGAAACTCATAACGTTTGTTAGAGCAAATCAGATTCTTAGCATTTCAGTTACCAAATTGTGTTCCTCTATTTTTTGGAAAAAATAAATGATTATGCTATTTTTAAACCCTAAATTGATATATATTTTTTTATTAACCACTTATAAACAGAAGTTACTACTCTTGTTTTCTTTTCTTTAACTTTATTTTTATTGCTTCAGATTGTATAAATCTTTTTTTTTTTAAATCCTCACCGGAGGTTATTTTTTCCATTGCTTTTCAGAGAGAGTGGGGGAGAGAGAGAGAGAGGGAGGGAGGGAGGGAGGGAGGGAGGGAGATGTGAGGGAGACACACTGATTGGTTGCCTCCTGCACGCACCCGACCGGGCGGGGATAGAGCCTGCAACCGAGGTGCGTGCCCTTGGCCGGAATGGACCCGGGACCCTTCAGTCCGCAGGCTGACCCTCTAACCACTGAGCCACACCGGCCAGGGCAGATTGCATAAACCTTTCGCCTTTTACTCTTGCTTTTCTTATTTCTTCTTCCAGTTAGCTGACAGAATGAGAATTCCAACAAGGAGATTATCTTCAGGTATTCAGATGCCATCTACAACTGGGAAGGAGGGTGACTGAGAGAATGCCAAACTCTGGTGCTGGAAGGATGAACGTTGTTACTTCTTGAATAATTCGTGTTTATTATAATAGTCAATGCTTTGGATTCCTTATGTGGCCTTTCAGACTGGCGATCCTATACCAGCTCTTTCCCCTCCCTCCCTTATAGGTTTAAGTCTATATGACACAGTACTATTTAAGGTCTTTCTTTAGCAGTCTTTTGTATAATTATCATGGGGTAGTATATTAATTTAGCAAACCCCAAAGGTATGTTGATATAACTGCACATATTGAACACTAAAGGACCACTTCATCAAGTATTTGGTTCTAGTGTCATCATCTAAATTTTAATGTCATCTATATAAAAGTTTTGCTGAAACAGTGACAGCTGAGTTGAGGGAAACGCTTTCATTTTTCCCCTTGAGATTGGTAATAATTCCTATTAAGTATAATTTTATTTTTTTTGCTTTGCCTGTAATCCATGTAGGCATCACAACAAAAACCTTTGTAATTATAGTCTAGTTATTATAGCTTACTGGAACTTATCTGAATGGTTTTCCACAAGAGGTTGCCAAGTAAATTAGGAGCTATCTAATTTTTGTGAGCATTATTTTGTTGCAAGTTCCACCTTTTGGATTGTAAATTTTTTGTTGCTCTGAAATAACACAACCACCAGTGGGCAAAAACTAGGCCAAAGCAATGACCGAAAAATTATTTATTTGGGAAAATTCAGTGAGTGCTTGGATAATATCTGATTTCAAGCACTCAAAATATTTGGGGATTCCCTACCAAAGATCAGATTTCCATTGCACACATCAGTTGGTAGCTCCATCCCACTGGACCTGGTCCAACTATTTATCCTTGAAGACATATAAGACATGCACTACAAGCGTAATGGCCAGAATCAATATCTGAAGTCTCACATTCTTCTTTCAGCCCCACAAATGTTCAATATCAAATCTGGCATTTAGATTTATACCTAAATTTCTTTTCTTCTTTACCCTTCTATCTATTTTCTAAGTCAAAACTCCTTAACTTAATTCCATTGGCCAGTGAGACAAGTCATTTTTGAAAACTTTCTACATCTAATAGATAAATAATTTTTCTTATCCCTTAAAGCCTTCTCCCAAGCCTCTGTCTTCAAATTTTTGTCTGTCTAGGCACACTGTTTGGGGAAATTTATTTTCATAATTTCACTATGAGCAGTTGACTTCCAAACACCTAGTTCAAACCCTTCCTGAGTTCCACAGCCCAATTTCAAACTCCTTGATGAACATCACCAGTCGTGCGGCTAGACATTGAAATGTGTAGAATGCTGCAGTGCAGGCATTAACAGCCTAGGTCCTTGTTGTAGTAAAAAAAATTCTCCACTTAAAATGTTATTTCAAATAATCACTAAGGGAAGTAAAAATCATCTTTACTTACATCTTAATTTTTAACGAGTAAAAAGAAAATGTTGATGAAACAGACAGAAATCGTGTGCCTGGGGAGAGTGTCAGGCACGTTTGGTCCCTGTGGTGCGCCTGCCCTCAGTTACTGTAAGTGGCTTTCCACATCCCTTTCTCAGGTTTTGCTAAGGAAAGTGAGGCCAGATGGCATGCTCTCTGCTTGTGGAGAAACAAAACAGGAATTTCCTCTGTACAAGCATTAACTAAAACATAATTTTGAATGTCTCTTAGGCAAAGATTTCCTTTATAAAACCTAATGTAGAATGACAAGCTATTGGCCTTTTTAAAAAACCCCATAGATTATTTTGGATGTACTTAGAATACTGACAACCATTAGTTAGGATCCATTACTTCCATAAGTCATTAGTTAATTATTTCTGCATAGAAGTATTAGTTAGGTAATGATGTGTAGTTTATTATTAATATGGGGGTTCAAATACAAAGTGATGTCATGTATAACATGTTTATGGAAGCTCAGAAATCCAAATCTTCAGTTACTTCACATCCATAACTCACTGTTTGGAAGTTTTGACCCTGCTCTTTCCTGACTGTGGCCTTAGGCAGGCATTTACATCCCTCAGCCTCTTTTGGCCTAAGTACAAAATGGGGATAGTAAGGTATGCTTCACAGGACTACTGGGAAGGTAAAATTCTTACAAAATACATTTGTAAGAAGATTCTGTAACAACCCAGATAAATGGTTATCAAATCAGAGTATTTCTATAACATAACATAATAAGAATTAAACATTATGTAGAAGGAAAATAAAGTTCAAGTCTATAATAATTATGAAGGAAATACTCAAAATTCAATTTTATATGAAAAACGCAGGAATCAAAATTTTTCAAATGGTAACCAAATTTGTATGTGTGCATACTCACATGGGGAGAGAGAAATTTGGAGAGGCAATACTTAGCAAGTAAAAACGATGAAAATACAAGTTTTTATTTATTCTTTATATGCATATTTAGAAGGGATTAGTTGTTAAACTGATTAGGTATTGTATGTACTTTTATTGACTAATGAATAAAAAGAACTCATTTTTAGTAATGGAAAAGTTGTAGGTTTTTTCTTTTTTTTAATAAAAGCTATCTATCTAACTATTCATCCATCCATCTATTCAACATACTTTGGCTTTTGTATCAAGGCCATATACTACATGGCCAGGTGAACTAATTGAGAATATATGTTGCAGTAAGGAGGCAGCTTAATACATATAGTTTCCAACCTGCTTTAAACTAGATCTTGCTGGATCTGTTGCTGGTGTAGTTGTAGATCTATCTATCTATCATCTATCTATCTATCATCTATCTATCTATCTATCTATCTATCTATCTATCTATCTATCTATCTATCTATCTATCTATCTATCATCTATCTATCATCTATCTATCTATCTATCTATCTATCATCTATCTATCTATCTATCTATCTATCTATCTATCTATCTATCTATCTATCTATCTATCTATCATCTATCATCTATCTATCTATCATCTATCATCTATCATCTATCATCTATCATCTATCTATCTATCTATCTCTATCATCTATCTATCTAATCTATCTATCTATTTATCTATCTGTCATCGTCTATCTATCTATCTATATCTATCATCTCTCTCTCTCTCTCTCTCTCTATCTCTATCTATCTACATCTATCTATCATCTATATCTATCATCTATCTAGCATCATCATCATCTATCTATCATCTATCTATATCTATCATCTATCTATCATTTATCTATCTATCTCAATCTATCTATCTATCTATATCTATCTATCTATCATCTATCTATCATCTATCTATATCTATCTATCATCTATCATCTATCTATATGTATCTATCATCTATCATCTATCTATATCTATCATCTATCTATCTACCTATCTATTTGTTCATTTAAAAAAAGATTTCCAAGCCTGGTTAGGTGACGTACCAAAACCTACACAGAAAATGTATGTTTGAAATTAATTTGACTATTCTAGAACTTTCCCTATACCATTAAAGCATACTGTTTCTCAAACTGGCTTCCAGAATTTTCTTCTTAAATTTACATGCTTCATAGTTTCTGTCACAAGAGACTTAGAGATGTAAATTGAGTTGCTCAGGCAAAATATTGAATTTCAAGTCATTGTTACAAGCTGGCTTGCTGGCATATAAGAAACTCTTTTATTCTGAGTAGGCATTTTTGTCCAGTTTTTAGAAGATTTAGAACATAATACTTCAATAGCCACATACTGATTTCCTAATCCCACATATTCATGTACTTTAATTTCTATGATGATGTTTGTTAGGTTTATAATCTTGGCTGGCCTTGGCAAGGCAGATGAAAAAATTATAGCTATTAGACTGTCACAGTGGTAGCATCAACTGTTTTTCTCTGTAGTTAACTTCTTTATAAAACTGAGAAATTTTATTCTTAGGTATCAGGAGTATACATTTTCTATGTAGCACCATATATTTCAGACTTTGGATAGTCAATTATTTTGCTTACTTTATTTATTTACATTAATCTTTTAAAACTTTATTTTTTACCAAAATAAAAATTTAAACCGTGTAAGCAAGTTTCACTCCTTTATAAGAATTTAGAAATTAACCAAATTGGTATACCAAGAACAGCTGGTTAATTCATTCAACAAACAGTGAATGCGTACTGTGAATCAGTTACCATGTCAATTATACTAGAATATAAAAGTCCTACTTCTGTCTATTGCTGTTCTTACTAATCTTAACTTTGGTTCATAAGTTTATAACTTCTTAATCAATTTTTAAATCTAAATAAATTTGAATATCATAATAATTAAAATACCATTTGCTTATATAAGCTTATGGATATGACATAAACAGCAACAGTGGCATTGAAGTTATAAACCCTTAAGGTAATGTTTTCAAAGAATTATCCTTAAAAATACTTTACTTATCCTGCCATATTTTATCAATACTATTTATATACACTATTTTCATCCATTCCAGCCATCCTGCTTGTGTTTCAGCCATGTTACTTCAATCTAAAAGAGTTCTTGTAGAATATTTTATATGATATATATATTCAAGTGCTTTGCATGAATGGTCCCACAAAAACAAATTGAAAAGGAAAGAAAAGTATACAATTTTCAATATAGTTAAGCCACACTGCTTTCTCTGATTTTGAAAAACCCCATGAGACATGGGTTTAACTTATTTTCTTGGCTGAAGTGATGGATTGCCTGTTTCACAACCATCTGAGTAACTAGCAACCACCAACTGCAGAGCTATATTGTTCTACCAAGGCAAAACCATCATGAGAAGCCAGTAGGTTGTCCTCCTGCCCCATCTTCACCTCTATGTTATTTACAAAGTGCTCATAATGTAACATAACAAGCAACTAGAAAATTCTGAGTGATTTTTTTCCATATTGTTAAATAAGCAAATCAAAAAAGATAAATGTTTTTGGTGAAACACCTTCAGAATTCTCAATAAAGCAATACTTGGAGTCAATGGGAATGTGCTGCCATTGCCACTCAAGGTTCTCCTTTGTAATCTGTAGCAGGTAATCTATAAATCCCAATGACCTACAAGCACAAGACAAGGACTGCAGGTGCTCAGGCAACATGATATCATTAGCAATAATCAATGCATGGCTGTGTTTTCTCACTAATACATGGGTAGAGTACCAAATTACTGAGCAATGCTAGATCTCTCTTATATCGAGCTCATTAGTCTTAGAAGAATTCATTAATCATTTCAGCTTCTAAGAAAAATGGAACCTAGGATCTGGCAGAACGATCAATGAGACATAAGTGAAAGGGTGTGTGTATGTTTGAAGAGGAAGGTAAAGAGAATTGCAAGTTTAGCACAGAAATTAATTGGAACTATCTGTGCTTGAGGATGGAAATTTGACCTAATTGTATTTGAGGATGTAAGGGGACTTGTACGTGTGGCTTCTAACATAGGCATAGACAGAATACAACTCTCTTTATATGTTTTATCTATATTCTATAACAGTTTAAATTTTCCGTTTTTCCAGGAACTATAATCAGTATAATCAACTTTCTAAACTCAGAACTATTTGGTCACCACATCCTGTTAATTCTACCATCAAATTATAGCTTGCCTAATACCCTTTTTCAATGTATACTGCTGGCATCTTATTTCAAAGCCTTTTTTTCCCCCTGAGCTGTTCTAATAATCTACTGATTGGCTTCTCTGTCATTTTCCTCAGTCCATCATTAGTAATGTGTCAGGAAGATATTCCTTAACAGTCATTTCCTTGTTTAAAAATAGTACTGAGCTCTCTATTGTGAGTGTATTTTGGAGAGACTGCTTAAAGAAATGTACTTAGTGCCCATTCTGTGAACAAATTGAATTCAAATGTGACCTCTCTTTGTCTATGATCTTATAAGAATAAGGGATCTATTTTTTTCTATTTATAACATTTTAAAAAATAGTACAGAGCTCTCTGTTGTCTACTCAATGAAATCCAACAATTTTAGCATAGATTTAAAGCACTTAATAGCTGTTGTTATTGTTTATAAAGAAACTCATATTACTGGCTACATAATATAATTATCTCCAACTCTCAAGCTAAACTTTGGAAATGGGGTATTGTTATCTCTTCTTTTGCTAAACAGGGATTTGATACACAGAAAGGTTAAATATTTCTTCAAGTTCCAAGAGCAGGTGTAAGGAACATAACTAAAATTCAGAACATAGCCAAAGAATTTATATGCATAGCCCATGGACACAAACAATAGTTTGGTGAAGGCCTGGGGTGGAGGGGGGCTGGATGAAGGGGAGTAAAAACGGGGGAAATAGGGGACATCTGTAATACTCTCAAGAATTAAAAAACATGTCCTGTGACTGCAGACCACAAGCATTTTTCATTACAATGTAGCTCTATATAAATTTGAGCCACCCCACCTTTATAAATTCATCTCCTCCCACGTTCATCTTCTTGTGCATCTTATACACATTCACACCTACCCACTGTGATTTAAATCTGTCACACTATTTTTTTCCATTGGTCATGTCCTTCCCTTTGCTGGCATTTCTTTGTCTGTAGTCATTTTTTACTTAGATAACATCTACTCATTAATCAAGGTTCTGTGTAAATGTCTCTTCCTCTCTAAAGTCTCTTTCACCCTTTTCAGTTTTTTCCCTTCTCTTGCACTGTTTCAGAGCACACAGTTCATACTTCGGTTACTGTACATATCCCGCTTTATTATAATTATTTATGTATTCAAAAGTTACCATGAGTTCTTAAGAACAGAGCACTTGTCTTCTTACTTTCCCTTTCACAACCCAATGCCTGCCCCCTTGTACCTGCTCATGAGCATTTGAATGAGTGAATCCTCTGTCCATCTCAAGTCCATTCATTACGTCAATGGCATTAAATATACATACCACTCTCTTTTTTGCAAGTCACTTTAGAAAGTTAAATCAAAATTATCATCACGTTAATTACTAGTGTTATTTTGAATATGCTAGAGTCGTTGAGAATTGGTTATTACTAAGATTTATTTCCTACCCAAATACCACAACTTCTTATTTAAAATTTTACCACTATAACTTACCAGCTTTTTTGCAAAGAACACTGTAATCCTTGCCTTGAATGGATCAGATATGCTCGATTGTACCTTCTCTGCCTGCTTAGGTAAACGTGGTTAGGGCCAGGCTCCCATTTCCTCATTTGGTTTTCTTCTGATCTTCGCTGTTGGTGCTATTTCTGTGTTTGGCTCAAGTTTATCTCTATCTATCTATCTATCTATCTATCTATCTATCTATCTATCTATCTATCTATCTATCTGTCTGTCTGTCTGTCTGTCTGTCTGTCTGTCTGTCTGTCTGTCTGTCTGTCTATCTATCTATCTATATCTATCTATCTATCATCTATCATCTATCTATCTATCATCTATCATCTATCTATCATCTATCTATCTATATCATCTATCATCTATCTATCATCTATCTATCATCTATCTATCTATCTATCTATCTATCTATCTATCTATCATCTATCTATCTATCTATCTATCTATCTATCTATCTATCTATCATCATCTATCATCTATCTACCTACCTATCTATCATCTATCTACCTACCTATCTATCATCTATCTATCTATCTATCTATCTATCTATCTATCTATCTATCTATCCATCTATCTATCTATCTATCTATCTATCTATCATCTATCTATCTATCATCTATCATCATCTATCTATCTATCTATCATCATCTATCATCTATCTATATCTATCATCTATCTATCTATCATCATCATCATCATCTATCTATATCTATCATCTATCTATCATCTCTCTCTCTCATCTATCTATCATCTATCTCTATCATCTATCTATCTATCATCTATCTATCTATCTATCTATCTATCTATCTATCTATCTATCATCTATCTATCTATCTATATCTATCATCTATCATCTCTCTCTCTCATCTATCTCTATCTATCTCTATGTATCTATCATCTATCTATCTATCTTTCATCTATCTATCTATCATCTATCTATCTATCTATCTATCTATCTATCTATCTATCTATCTATCTATCTATCTATCTAATCTATCTCTATCATCTATCATCATCTATCATCTATCTATCTATATCTATCTATCTATCTATCTATCTATCTATCTATCTATCTATCTATCTATCATCTATCATCTATCTATCTATCATCATCTATTAATTAATTAATTAATTAATTAATTATAACAAATATCCATCTTGTACATTGAATGATTCTCTGTAATTTTGCAGAACCCACTAGCCGGACTTTCTTTCTGCATACTGATTGTAGTAATTATGAGTGTTTTAAAAACGTGTATATGTGGTTTCTGCCTACCTTCTGGTATGTTTAATGTACACATACTGCATTTTGTGTGTGTATTTTATGAACACTGTTTAGCTAAGGTGAACCAAGAAGTTTTTGAGAAACTCACTGTGTATTCTTCATTTACGATCTGGCTCAGGGCACAAAGAAAACCTTAATCTTGAAAAGTAAACTGAGGCCCCACCGGCGTGGCTTAGCGATTGAGCTTCATCCTGTGATCCAGGAAGTCAGGGTGCGGTTCCAGTCAGGGCCCATGCCTGGGTTGCAGGCCTGATCCCCAATGGGAGAGCCCACAGGAGGCAGCCGGTCAATGACTCTCTCATCATTGATGTTTCTCTCTCTCTCCCTCTCCCTTCCTCTCTTTGAAATTAATAAAGATCTTTTTTAAAAAAAAAAAAAGGAAAGAAAAGTAAATGAGACTTCTCTGGAGAGAATTCATATTTGCTTTATGGTTAGGCTATGATCAGTAGTTAACCATATAATTCCATTTATCTGCACATTTTTTGAGGCCCTGCCATGGGCTCGCAGAAGAAGCTATTGGTGTAGCCTGGCTGGTGTGGCTCAGTGGTTGAGTGTCCTCAACCTATGAACCAGGCTGTCATGGTTCAATTCTGGTCAGGGCACATGCCCTGGTAGGGGGTGTGCAGGAGGTGTGCTTATCAATGACTCTCCCTCATCATTGATGTTTCTATCTTTCTCTTCCTCTCCCTTCCTCTCTCTGAAATCTATTTTAAAAAACAAACACATAGAATACATTGGTAGTCATCACAGATGTTGGTGTTAGAATCAGATTTTGCTGTGACTCTTCCATCCCCAGTAGGAGGCGTGCAGGAGGCAACCCATCAATGACATTCATCACTGATGTTTCTATCTCTCCCTCCCTCTCCCTCTCCCTTCCTCTCTCTGAAATCAGCAACAACAATAATAAAAAAACATATTTAAAATACATTGGTGTAGTCATTACAGATGCTGGTGCTAGAATCAAGCTGTGACTCCTTGCATTTACACAGGCCTGC